>NW_027488367.1:825000-1125000 GCF_051014445.1 Colletes latitarsis
TTCACTTTTCCGAGAGCTCCCCAAACTCTCGTTTATTTAATTTAATTTCATTTTTCGAGAGAGCGACCACCAACTAACTCTCTTATATTTGCTTTTTCTCGACAGAGCCACCACCAACTCTCTCGTTTATATTTGCTTTTTCTCGACAGAGTCACCACCAACTCTCTCTCGTTTATATTTGCTTTTTCTCGACAGAGAAACCACCAACTCTCTCGTTTATATTTGCTTTTTCTCGACAGAGTCACCACCAAACTCTCTCGTTTCGTATTTTACTTCACAACAGAACATTATTGTATAATGGTATCCCACAACGACAAAGTACGTAGAGCTGCGCTCATGCTGAACATCTCGGGCACTTATTCACGCTGGGCATCGATCGTGGAAGCACGTATTGCCAGGCCCGAAGACTAAGCATTCATGCTGGACAAAAACGAGAAAGCGCGTATGTGCTGGTCGAGAAAGCACGTATTCGGCGCCGTACTGTTATGTCGAGGTCAGACACCTGTATTTCATTCTTTGCTCACTTTCCAGAGTACGAACCGTAGTTCCATACAATTTTTGCCTTTTAAGCTACGCTCCGTAGAGTGTAGTGCCAGTTTATGGTTTTCACAAAATTTTCAATCGCTCGGACTGAAGAGTTGATGCTCGGATAGTACGAGTATACATATTTTAAACGTATACAAGTCACCAACGTCACTCGAGACGCTTATACCACTTCAAGAGCCATTCGGTCAAAGACACCGACTCGTGGCAATGCAGTGTGGAGAAAGTCTGGAACGAGCACGATACAGAACAGTCAGGATGAAATCCCGAGGAGCGACGACTGCTTCTCAACCGAGGTCGAAGAATAGCCGTACGCTCGACGCTGCCCCGACCGACTCGACCGGACCGTCGCTTCTCTTATAGGTACCGAGGCGCCCGCCGGAACGCCGGCGACGCACGGGCTTACGCACGGCCGCTTATGGGGGGAACCGCGCGACCCAACCGCCCGCCCGAACGGCCTGTTATAACTTAGAGCGAAAACCAACACCTGTAATTTCCTTAATAATTGAGCTAGGGCAAAAAAAAAAAACGCTATCTTGTAGGAAAAAAGCAGGGGAACACGATGCCGTCGTTAAAAATATAGATTGCCGTGCTCGTTTTCGAGAAAAAAATGAAAAAATGGTCAAAATCGTCGCAGGAGAAAAACTCGACACGCTATCTTGTAGGCAAAAATTAGACGAATTCAAAACCGTAGTTAAAAATATCGGTCGTCGCGCTAGTTTTCGAGAAAAAAACAAAAACGTTCAAAAAATTCGAGATAAAAAAAAAAAAACCAGCCTACCAGATAGAAAAAATTACACTGAACAAATATCATATAGGTCAAAATATGTGTTAGCGTACTAGTTTTCGAGATATAGACGAAAAACCGTCGCCGCCGATCGGTACGTCGGTCGATGCGAAAGCACCGCGCGACCGAGCGCCCGCCTAAAAGACCAGTTCGAACATACCGAAAAATCAAGAAACCGTAACTTCCTTAATAATTGAGCTAGGACAAAAAATCGACACGCTATCTTGCAGGAAAAAATCCGGGGAACACGATGGCGTCGTCAAAAGTGCAGGTCGTCGAGCTCGTTTTCGAGAAAAAAAAAAAAAAATTCTCAAAATTCGACGAAAAAATAAAACGATCAGTGGACCGTGTAGAGAATCTAAAACTGCATAAGAATCGTATAGACGAAAATTGGCGTTCACGTGCTCGATTTTGTGGAAAAAATTAAAAAAGCTCTCAAACTTCGAGATAAAAAAAAAAAAAACCGTCTACCAGGTAGCCAACGGAAAACGGTACAAGTATCGTACGGGCGAAAACGAGCGTTACCGTGCTCGTTTTCGAGTTATTGACGAAAAACAGCCTGGAGCGATCGGTCCGGCGGTCGACGCGCGAAAGTTTCTAAGTCCGCTCTGCCCCGAAACACCGCTCCGGCGTCAAAAATCGTCGTAGGACAAAAAATCGCCACCCTATCTTGCAGGAAAAAATCCGGGGAACACGATGGCGTCGTCAAAAGTGCAGGTCGTCGAGCTCGTTTTCGAGAAAAAAAAAAAAAAATTCTCAAAATTCGACAAAAAAATAAAACGATCAGTGGACCGTGTAGAGAATATAAAACTGCATAAGAATCGTATAGACGAAAATTGGCGTTCACGTGCTCGTTTTTGTGGAAAAAATTAAAAAAGCTCTCAAACTTCGAGATAAAAAAAAAAAAAACCGTCTACCAGGTAGCCAACGGAAAACGGTACAAGTATCGTACGGGCGAAAACGAGCGTTACCGTGCTCGTTTTCGAGTTATTTACGAAAAACAGCCTGGAGCGATCGGTCCGGCGGTCGACGCGCGAAAGTTTCTAAGTCCGCTCTGCTCCGAATCATCGCTCCGGCGTCAAAAATCGTCGTAGGACAAAAAATCGCCACCCTATCTTGCAGGAAAAAATCCGGGGAACACGATGGCGTCGTCAAAAGTGCAGGTCGTCGAGCTCGATTTCGAGAAAAAAAAAAAAAAATTCTCAAAATTCGACGAAAAAATAAAACGATCAGTGGACCGTGTAGAGAATCTAAAACTGCATAAGAATCGTATAGACGAAAATTGGCGTTCACGTGCTCGTTTTTGAGAAAAAAGTTAAAAAAGCTCTCAAAATTCGAGATAAAAAAAAAAAAAACCATCTACCAGGTAGCCAACGGTAAACGGTACAAGTATCGTACGGGCGAAAACGAGCGTTACCGTGCTCGTTTTCGAGTTATTGACGAAAAACAGCCTGGAGCGATCGGTCCGGCGGTCGACGCGCGAAACTTTCTAAGTCCGCTCTGCTCCGAATCATCGCTCCGGCGTCAAAAATCGTCGTAGGACAAAAAATCGCCACCCTATCTTGCAGGAAAAAATCCGGGGAACACGATGGCGTCGTCAAAAGTGCAGGTCGTCGAGCTCGTTTTCGAGAAAAAAAAAAAGAAATTCTCAAAATTCGACAAAAAAATAAAACGATCACTGGACCGTGTAGAGAATCTAAAACTGCATAAGAATCGTATAGACGAAAATTGGCGTTCACGTGCTCGTTTTTGAGAAAAAAGTTAAAAAAGCTCTCAAAATTCGAGATAAAAAAAAAAAAAACCGTCCACCAGGTAGCCAACGGTAAACGGTACAAGTATCGTACGGGCGAAAACGAGCGTTACCGTGCTCGTTTTCGAGTTATTGACGAAAAACAGCCTGGAGCGATCGGTCCGGCGGTCGACGCGCGAAACTTTCTAAGTCCGCTCTGCTCCGAATCATCGCTGCGGCGTCAAAAATCGTCGTAAGACAAATAATCGCCACGCTATCTTGCAGGAAAAAATCCGGGGAACACGATGGCGTCGTCAAAAGTGCAGGTCGTCGAGCTCGTTATCGAGAAAAAAAAAAAAAAATTCACAAAATTCGACAAAAAAATAAAACGATCACTGGACCGTGTAGAGAATCTAAAACTGCATAAGAATCGTATAGACCAAAATTGGCGTTCACGTGCTCGTTTTTGAGAAAAAAGTTAAAAAAGCTCTCAAAATTCGAGATAAAAAAAAAAAAAACCGTCTACCAGGTAGCCAACGGTAAACGGTACAAGTATCGTACGGGCGAAAACGAGCGTTACCGTGCTCGTTTTCGAGTTATTGACGAAAAACAGCCTGGAGCGATCGGTCCGGCGGTCGACGCGCGAAACTTTCTAAGTCCGCTCTGCTCCGAATCATCGCTCCGGCGTCAAAAATCGTCGTAGGACAAAAAATCGCCACCCTATCTTGCAGGAAAAAATCCGGGGAACACGATGGCGTCGTCAAAAGTGCAGGTCGTCGAGCTCGTTTTCGAGAAAAAAAAAAAGAAATTCTCAAAATTCGACAAAAAAATAAAACGATCAGTGGACCGTGTAGAGAATCTAAAACTGCATAAGAATCGTATAGAACAAAATTGGCGTTCACGTGCTCGTTTTTGAGAAAAAAGTTAAAAAAGCTCTCAAAATTCGAGATAAAAAAAAAAAAAACCGTCCACCAGGTAGCCAACGGTAAACGGTACAAGTATCGTACGGGCGAAAACGAGCGTTACCGTGCTCGTTTTCGAGTTATTGACGAAAAACAGCCTGGAGCGATCGGTCCGGCGGTCGACGCGCGAAAGTTTCTAAGTCCGCTCTGCTCCGAAACACCGCTCCGGCGTCAAAAATCGTCGTAGGACAAAAAATCGCCACCGTATCTTGCAGGAAAAAATCCGGGGAACACGATGGCGTCGTCAAAAGTGCAGGTCGTCGAGCTCGTTTTCGAGAAAAAAAAAAAAAAATTCTCAAAATTCGACAAAAAAATAAAACGATCAGTGGACCGTGTAGAGAATATAAAACTGCATAAGAATCGTATAGACGAAAATTGGCGTTCACGTGCTCGTTTTTGTGGAAAAAAGTTAAAAAAGCTCTCAAAATTCGAGATAAAAAAAAAAAAAACCGTCCACCAGGTAGCCAACGGTAAACGGTACAAGTATCGTACGGGCGAAAACGAGCGTTACCGTGCTCGTTTTCGAGTTATTGACGAAAAACAGCCTGGAGCGATCGGTCCGGCGGTCGACGCGCGAAACTTTCTAAGTCCGCTCTGCTGGGGAGGGGTGGCATTGGCAATATCCTTGGATATTGCCAATGCCTTTAACACCCTCCCCTGGGAAGAGATAAGGAGGGGGCTCGAATATCATCGAGTCCCCCCTTGTCTCAGGGCGATCGTCGGGGATTATCTCCGCGGCAGGTGGATCGAGTATCCGGGCCGGGATGGTGATATGCGGAGGGAGGTGTACTGCGGTGTTCCGCAGGGGTCGGTCCTCGGGCCACTCCTGTGGAGCATCGCGTACGACTCGGTGTTGCGGGCCGGCCTCCCCGACGGCGTCAGCACGGTGTGTTATGCGGATGACACACTGGTGCTGGCCGTCGGGGCGCACTGGGGGAGGGCCATGCGTCGCGCGGAGCAGGGGTCGCAACGCGTCGTCGACCGGATCAGGGGGATGGGGATGACGGTGGCGGTCCATAAGACCGAGGTGATTGCGTTTCATTCACCTCGGCAGGATCCGCCACCCCCTCTGATTCGGGTGGGTGGGGCTGACGTCGAGGTGAAGCCCCAGATCAGGTATCTGGGGCTGATCCTCGATAGCCACTGGCGTTTCGAGAAGCATTTCCGCTGCCTGGTCCCCCGGTTGGAAAGGATGGTTGCGGCTCTGGGCCGGATCCTGCCCGACCTGGGGGGCCCGGCGGGCCGAGTTCGTCGCCTCTATGTGGCAATGGTCCAGTCGGTGGCCCTATACGGGGCCCCCGTCTGGGCGGACGACCTGGCTGCCTCCCGGCGCAGCATGACTATGCTGCGTCGGGTGCAGAGGCGCATGGCGCTCAGGGTCGTCCGCGGGTATCGGACCATGTCACATGGGGCGGCGACGGTTCTAGCGGGGATGCCGCCCATGGACCTGCTCGCGCGGTCGCACGCGGTGATGTACCGGCACCGCGTCGACCGTCGCGCGGGGGTCGGGGCGGTCCCGGGCGGGCAGGATCCTGCTTGGGGCGATTTGAGGCGCCAGGCCCGGCAGTCCGTGTTGCTCGCGTGGCAGGAGCGGCTGGCTCTGCCAACCGCGGGGCACCGGACTGTCGGGGCTGTTCGGCCACTCCTGAAGGAGTGGCTGGACAGAGGCCATGGCAGCCTCACCTACCGGCTGGCACAGGTATTTTCCGGGCATGGCAGCTTCGGAAGATACCTGTGCCGGATAGGGAAGGAGCCGACGGCGCGTTGCTGCCACTGCGACGCTGAGCAGGACACGGCGGATCATACCCTGGAGGTATGCCCCGCGTGGGAGGGGGAGCGCCGTGTCCTGGTCGGCGTCGTCGGGCGGGATGTCTCGCTGCCGGGCGTGGTGCGCGCCATGCTCGGCAGCGAGGAGAAGTGGAGGGCCGTGGCCTCCTTCTGCGAGAACGTAATGTTGCAGAAGGAGGCCGCGGGGAGGGAGCGCGAGCTTCAGCGGCGCGCTGAAGCTCGCGCTCGTGCGGTGGCCCGAGGTCGTCGCCCGGTCGCGAGGCGTCGCGGGCGGCCGCCTCGGCGTGGCGGATGACCTAGGCTGGGAGGGGGGTCCTGAGGGGACCCTCCTCCCGCCAGGCGGCGCCGGGTCGGACCGGTTGGGGGTAGGAGTGCCTCCCCCTACCGGTCCGACGCAAGGGGAGGCACCCTCGGCGGTCTGGTAAGCCATGAACGCCCGGCCGCCGAGGGGTGGAAACGGGGTCGCGGGCGGTTGCGAGTTGGGGCTCGCAGCCGCCACTAAACGCGGCCCCGGGACGGATAGCGGCGGGATGGAGTGGCCCCGTCCCGCCGCTATGAGGCAGTGTGTCTACTGGGGGGACCGATTGTCCCCCCGGGGGATGGGCGCGAAAGCGCGGGCACGGGGAGGATACCGGAAGAATGCTTCGAGCGATTCCCGGTATCCTCCCAAAGCGTGCCGAAGGGTCACCGTGGGGTTTTTAGTGGGTAGGTCCCGCGCCTGTCGTTGTACGGGCGCGGGGAATCCCACACACCCCTCCCACCTCTCCCCAAGGAGGTGGGAGGGAGTCTTTCGAAGATTTTCCCCACGACAAAAAAAAAAAAAAAAAAAAAAAAAAAAAAAAAAAAAAAAAAAAAAAAAAAAAAAAGTCCGCTCTGCTCCGAATCATCGCTCCGGCGTCAAAAATCGTCGTAGGACAAAAAATCGCCACCCTATCGTGCAGGAAAAAATCCGGGGAACACGATGGCGTCGTCAAAAGTGCAGGTCGTCGAGCTCGTTTTCGAGAAAAAAAAAAAGAAATTCTCAAAATTCGACAAAAACATAAAACGATCACTGGACCGTGTAGAGAATCTAAAACTGCATAAGAATCGTATAGACGAAAATTGGCGTTCACGTGCTCGTTTTTGAGAAAAAAGTTAAAAAAGCTCTCAAAATTCGAGATAAAAAAAAAAAAAAAAAAAAAAAAAAAAAACCGTCCACCAGGTAGCCAACGGTAAACGGTACAAGTATCGTACGGGCGAAAACGAGCGTTACCGTGCTCGTTTTCGAGTTATTGACGAAAAACAGCCTGGAGCGATCGGTCCGGCGGTCGACGCGCGAAACTTTCTAAGTCCGCTCTGCTTCCCTCAGGGGCTGCCAGCCTTTCAGCTGCAGTACGGGCTTAACGAACCCGGGGTACCCGAGTCATACACACACCGTAAGCCTCCTGTTGGTCGTCACAACGACCCATTCACAATTCCCTATTGGTTTTGTGAATGGTACGTGACGGCAGGAGGAACGGGGGTCTTGGCTTAACCGCCTGGGCCACGAGTATGGCGACTCTATAAAATCGCCCTCCAATCCTAAGCTATGGTGCGCGGCGATGGGATGCATGGTTGGGGGAGAAGGCCCAATCCCAAGCGACCACCTCCGGGGAACCTGCCGAACCCCCGGAGTATTAGGCTTACCCGGGTAAGGCGGCTCTGCCCGGGTGGACCTTTATTTCCGACCATCTCGTGGGATTTTTATGGAGACAGAAAATAAAATGGGGATGGGGCGGGTTTTGTCGGTTGGGGAGGACGGAGACGGGGTTGGGGTTAGGGTGGCGGCGCTCGCGCCCCACTCAGCGCCAGGTCCGGCTTCGTGGAGGGTGGAGGAGGACGACGAGACGGCGTCGGTCTCGTCCTTCTCCTCCAGCACGAGCCACATAGGCTCTAAGAGGAAGAGGACGGGGCAGGCCGTCGTCGAGGTGGGCGGGGCGATGAGCCCGTCGGTGAGGCTGAGTTGCCTCAGGGACGAGGTGACCGAGGAGATATCGGAGAGGATCTCCTCGTCCCTGAGGCGGGTGGAGAAAGTCGCCGCTGCCTGCGCCTTTAAGGGGCAGAAAAGCGGTGGCGCGGAGGCCCTCAAGGCCGCGGCGGAGGAAATGAGGGAGGCGGCGCGGGAGCTCAGAGGGCGGAACGCCCGTCTGCAGCTCCTGTTGGAGGAGGAGCGACAGGGGAGGAGGAGGGCAGAGGCGCTGTGGAACAGCGCGGCCCTCCCTCCCATCCTCCCTCCTCCTCCACCGCCGCGTCCCTCGGAGGCGGTAAATAAGCGGAGTGCGTCGGCAGTGGTGCGGGGCACCGCGGGCCCCTCCACCCGCACTCCGCCCGTGAAGAAGTCCCCGTCCTCCTCAGAAGACGATCTTCTGAGGAGGATTGGGGACATGATTGATGGCAAGCTGGCCGCCTTCCGGGAGGAGCTCCTCGCCGGAAGAGCGGTCAGCAGGAAGGCGGTGCCTCCCCGACCTGTTCCGGTACAGTCGGGGAAGGCAAAGAAGGGCGGAGTGAAGGCTCCGCCCAGCGTTGCAGCTCCAGGGCCCCGGGTCGTGACCCCCAAGGGGGGTGGTGTACCCGTGGTCGCGGTGGCCGCGTCCTCCACAGCACCCTCCCAAGGGGGGGTGGCGTGGAGTGAGGTGGTGGGGCGGAAGGCGAAGCGGGCGGCGAGGAAGGCCTCGCAACCGCAGCCTCCGCCTCCGCCGCCGGCGGCCAAGGTAAAGGCCGCGAAGGTCGGGAAGGCACGACCAGGTCGTCCCCCAAAAACGGCAGCGGTGACGCTGACCGTTGCGCAGGGGGGCGACCTGACCCTCGCGGAGGCGATGCGGCTCGCCAGGGAGAATATCTCCCTGGAAGAGCTGGGCGTCGCCTCCGTGAGGGCGAAGAGGGCCGTGACCGGGGGTCTCTTGCTGGAGATCCCCGGTGCAGAAGGCGGCGCGAAGGCGGATCGTCTCGCCCAGAGGCTCCGGGAGCAGCTGGGCGAGCGAGGTGTCCGGGTCGCCCGGCCCACGAAGCGCACGGAGATGCGCGTTTGTGGGCTGGACGACTCGGTCAGCGCACAGGATGTGTCCCGTGCCCTTGCGAGGGCGGGGGACTGTCCCGTGGAGGACCTGCGGATCGGAGAGATCCGCAGGTCGCCCTCCGGCCTCGGGTCGGTGTGGGCCCGGTGCCCCCTCTCCGCCGCCCGTAAGGTGGCGGAATCCGGGAGGGTGTTGGTGGGGTGGGTTTCGGCGCGAGTGGAAATCCTCGCGCCGCGCCCGCTCCAGTGTCACCGCTGCCTCGAATTGGGGCACGTGAGGCAGTGGTGCACCTCGCCGGTGGACCGCAGCGGTCAGTGTTACCGCTGCGGTGCCAAAGAGCACCGTGCGAGCCAGTGCTCGGCGGCCCCCCACTGCCCGCTGTGTGCGGACATGGGGAGGCCAGCCGATCACAGGGTGGGGAGCAAGAAGTGCTCCCCCCCCTCCCGGAAGGAGAGGAAGAGGCGGGCTGCACCGGCTCCGGTGCCGAGGGCGGTGGCATCGTCCTCCATGGAGGTGGACGGTGCTACGGGGACGGACGGCCGGGAGGAGGCTGGCGCGGCCATTAATTAATGCCGCCCCGCCTCCTCCTCCAGGCCAACCTCAACCACTGCCGCGCGGCACAGGACTTGATGTCCCAAGTCCTCGCGGAGTGGGGGGTTGGCCTGGCGGTCGCCGCCGAGCCGTACCGCGTCCCTGATCACCCTCATTGGGTGGGCGACGCGGACGGCTTGGTGGCGACGGTATGGGGAGGGGGCGACGGGTCCCCACCGTTCTCCTTGTTGGAGCGCGGTCGGGGATTCGTCGCCGTGGACTGGGGGGGAGTCGCTGTGGTGGGGTGCTACATTTCGCCCCGTAGCGGTCACGCTGCGTTCGAGCTGTACTTGGCCGAGGTCGCGGCATGCGTGCAGCGCTACGCGGCCCGGCCGGTGCTGGTCCTGGGGGATTTTAATGCCAAGTCGGTGGCTTGGGGATCCCCCAGGACCTCCGTTCGCGGCGGGATCCTGGGCGATTGGGCGGCGGGGCTCGACCTCCGGGTATTGAACCGGGGGTCGGAGCACACATGCGTGCGGCGATATGGGGGGTCCATCGTGGATGTTGGATTCGCGACCCCCAACGCCGTGCGCATGGTGTCGGGTTGGCACGTGGTCGCGGGGGCAGAGACACTCTCCGATCACCGGTACATCCGGATGGAGGTCTCTGCCGCCGCGAGTGCATCCCGACACGGCCGCCTGCGTGGCACCCCACCACGCCGCTGGGCGCTTCGGCGCCTGGACAAGGACGCCCTGATGGCAGCTGCCCTCGCTGCAACTTGGCCGCAGGGAGCGGCCGAGTTGCCGAGCATAGAGGAGGAAGTCGCCCGGCTCGGAGCATTGGTCGCGGGTATTTGCGACGCGGCGATGCCTCGGGTCGGGCGGGCTTCTCCTCGCCGGGCGGTGTACTGGTGGTCGGACGCGATCGCGGAGTTGCGAGTCGCGACTGTCCGCGCCCGACGCCAGTACACCCGCGCGCGCCGTCGTCAACGTACAGGCGACGGCGTGGCGCGAGCGAGGGCAGCTGATGACCTGTATGGAGCATACCGCGTGGCGCGGGTTGCTCTGCAGGTCGCCATCAAACGGGCCAAGACCCAGGCATGGAAGGAGCTCCTCCAGACCCTTGATGACGATCCATGGGGGCGCCCATATAAGGTGGTGCTGAATAAGCTCCGCCCGTGGGCGCCCCCCGTCACCGAGGGTCTTGACCCCCGGCTGCTGGAGGACGTGGTCAATACACTCTTCCCAATTGGGGAGAGGGGACCGCGTCCTCCGGCGGCGGCGGCTGTCCCAGTGGAGTGGACGGCCGAGCTGGGGGTCACGCAGGAGGAGCTGGCAGCGGCCATCAGACGGCTCGGGGTTCGTAACACGGCCCCGGGTCCGGATGGTGTGCCCGGCCGGGTTTGGGTCTTGACCCAGGGCGTCCTTGGGGCCGACCTCAGGCGGTTGTTCGACCGCTGCCTGAGGGACGGGCGATTCCCCCCCAGTTGGAAGGTGGCGAGGATGGTCCTCCTCCGGAAGGAGGGTCGGCCCGCGGAGTCTCCCTCCGCATACCGGCCCATTTGTCTCCTCGACGAGGTGGGCAAGCTCTTCGAGCGTGTGATTGCTGCCCGCCTCGTCGAGCACCTGTCGCGGGGTGATCCCGGTCTGGCCGACTGCCAGTTCGGTTTCCGGGGGGGCCGATCGACTATCGACGCGATAGGTCGTGTGAGGGCCCTCTCGGAGGCGGCCGTCTCCCGGGGAGGGGTGGCATTGGCAATATCCTTGGATATTGCCAATGCCTTTAACACCCTCCCCTGGGAAGAGATAAGGAGGGGGCTCGAATATCATCGAGTCCCCCCTTGTCTCAGGGCGATCGTCGGGGATTATCTCCGCGGCAGGTGGATCGAGTATCCGGGCCGGGATGGTGATATGCGGAGGGAGGTGTACTGCGGTGTTCCGCAGGGGTCGGTCCTCGGGCCACTCCTGTGGAACATCGCGTACGACTCGGTGTTGCGGGCCGGCCTCCCCGACGGCGTCAGCACGGTGTGTTATGCGGATGACACACTGGTGCTGGCCGTCGGGGCGCACTGGGGGAGGGCCATGCGTCGCGCGGAGCAGGGGTCGCAACGCGTCGTCGACCGGATCAGGGGGATGGGGATGACGGTGGCGGTCCATAAGACCGAGGTGATTGCGTTTCATTCACCTCGGCAGGATCCGCCACCCCCTCTGATTCGGGTGGGTGGGGCTGACATCGAGGTGAAGCCCCAGATCAGGTATCTGGGGCTGATCCTCGATAGCCACTGGCGTTTCGAGAAGCATTTCCGCTGCCTGGTCCCCCGGTTGGAAAGGATGGTTGCGGCTCTGGGCCGGATCCTGCCCAACCTGGGGGGCCCGGCGGGCCGAGTTCGTCGCCTCTATGTGGCAATGGTCCAGTCGGTGGCCCTATACGGGGCCCCCGTCTGGGCGGACGACCTGGCTGCCTCCCGGCGCAGCATGACTATGCTGCGTCGGGTGCAGAGGCGCATGGCGCTCAGGGTCGTCCGCGGGTATCGGACCATGTCACATGAGGCGGCGACGGTTCTAGCGGGGATGCCGCCCATGGACCTGCTCGCGCGGTCGCACGCGGTGATGTACCGGCACCGCGTCGACCGTCGCGCGGGGGTCGGGGCGGTCCCGGGCGGGCAGGATCCTGCTTGGGGCGATTTGAAGCGCCAGGCCCGGCAGTCCGTGTTGCTCGCGTGGCAGGAGCGGCTGGCTCTGCCAACCGCGGGGCACCGGACTGTCGGGGCTGTTCGGCCACTCCTGAAGGAGTGGCTGGACAGAGGCCATGGCAGCCTCACCTACCGGCTGGCACAGGTATTTTCCGGGCATGGCAGCTTCGGAAGATACCTGTGCCGGATAGGGAAGGAGCCGACGGCGCGTTGCTGCCACTGCGACGCTGAGCAGGACACGGCGGATCATACCCTGGAGGTATGCCCCGCGTGGGAGGGGGAGCGCCGTGTCCTGGTCGGCGTCGTCGGGCGGGATGTCTCGCTGCCGGGCGTGGTGCGCGCCATGCTCGGCAGCGAGGAGAAGTGGAGGGCCGTGGCCTCCTTCTGCGAGAACGTAATGTTGCAGAAGGAGGCCGCGGGGAGGGAGCGCGAGCTTCAGCGGCGCGCTGAAGCTCGCGCTCGTGCGGTGGCCCGAGGTCGTCGCCCGGTCGCGAGGCGTCGCGGGCGGCCGCCTCGGCGTGGCGGATGACCTAGGCTGGGAGGGGGGTCCTGAGGGGACCCTCCTCCCGCCAGGCGGCGCCGGGTCGGACCGGTTGGGGGTAGGAGTGCCTCCCCCTACCGGTCCGACGCAAGGGGAGGCACCCTCGGCGGTCTGGTAAGCCATGAACGCCCGGCCGCCGAGGGGTGGAAACGGGGTCGCGGGCGGTTGCGAGTTGGGGCTCGCAGCCGCCACTAAACGCGGCCCCGGGACGGATAGCGGCGGGATGGAGTGGCCCCGTCCCGCCGCTATGAGGCAGTGTGTCTACTGGGGGGACCGATTGTCCCCCCGGGGGATGGGCGCGAAAGCGCGGGCACGGGGAGGATACCGGAAGAATGCTTCGAGCGATTCCCGGTATCCTCCCAAAGCGTGCCGAAGGGTCACCGTGGGGTTTTTAGTGGGTAGGTCCCGCGCCTGTCGTTGTACGGGCGCGGGGAATCCCACACACCCCTCCCACCTCTCCCCAAGGAGGTGGGAGGGAGTCTTTCGAAGATTTTCCCCACGACAAAAAAAAAAAAAAAAAAAAGTCCGCTCTGCTCCGAATCATCGCTGCGGCGTCAAAAATCGTCGTAAGACAAATAATCGCCACGCTATCTTGCAGGAAAAAATCCGGGGAACACGATGGCGTCGTCAAAAGTGCAGGTCGTCGAGCTCGTTATCGAGAAAAAAAAAAAAAAATTCACAAAATTCGACAAAAAAATAAAACGATCACTGGACCGTGTAGAGAATCTAAAACTGCATAAGAATCGTATAGACCAAAATTGGCGTTCACGTGCTCGTTTTTGAGAAAAAAGTTAAAAAAGCTCTCAAAATTCGAGATAAAAAAAAAAAAAACCGTCTACCAGGTAGCCAACGGTAAACGGTACAAGTATCGTACGGGCGAAAACGAGCGTTACCGTGCTCGTTTTCGAGTTATTGACGAAAAACAGCCTGGAGCGATCGGTCCGGCGGTCGACGCGCGAAAGTTTCTAAGTCCGCTCTGCTCCGAAACACCGCTCCGGCGTCAAAAATCGTCGTAGGACAAAAAATCGCCACCGTATCTTGCAGGAAAAAATCCGGGGAACACGATGGCGTCGTCAAAAGTGCAGGTCGTCGAGCTCGTTTTCGAGAAAAAAAAAAAAAAATTCTCAAAATTCGACAAAAAAATAAAACGATCAGTGGACCGTGTAGAGAATATAAAACTGCATAAGAATCGTATAGACGAAAATTGGCGTTCACGTGCTCGTTTTTGTGGAAAAAAGTTAAAAAAGCTCTCAAAATTCGAGATAAAAAAAAAAAAAACCGTCCACCAGGTAGCCAACGGTAAACGGTACAAGTATCGTACGGGCGAAAACGAGCGTTACCGTGCTCGTTTTCGAGTTATTGACGAAAAACAGCCTGGAGCGATCGGTCCGGCGGTCGACGCGCGAAACTTTCTAAGTCCGCTCTGCTCCGAATCATCGCTCCGGCGTCAAAAATCGTCGTAGGACAAAAAATCGCCACCCTATCTTGCAGGAAAAAATCCGGGGAACACGATGGCGTCGTCAAAAGTGCAGGTCGTCGAGCTCGTTTTCGAGAAAAAAAAAAAGAAATTCTCAAAATTCGACAAAAACATAAAACGATCACTGGACCGTGTAGAGAATCTAAAACTGCATAAGAATCGTATAGACGAAAATTGGCGTTCACGTGCTCGTTTTTGAGAAAAAAGTTAAAAAAGCTCTCAAAATTCGAGATAAAAAAAAAAAAAACCGTCCACCAGGTAGCCAACGGTAAACGGTACAAGTATCGTACGGGCGAAAACGAGCGTTACCGTGCTCGTTTTCGAGTTATTGACGAAAAACAGCCTGGAGCGATCGGTCCGGCGGTCGACGCGCGAAACTTTCTAAGTCCGCTCTGCTCCGAATCATCGCTGCGGCGTCAAAAATCGTCGTAAGACAAATAATCGCCACGCTATCTTGCAGGAAAAAATCCGGGGAACACGATGGCGTCGTCAAAAGTGCAGGTCGTCGAGCTCGTTTTCGAGAAAAAAAAAAAAAAATTCTCAAAATTCGACAAAAAAAAAATAAAACGATCACTGGACCGTGTAGAGAATCTAAAACTGCATAAGAATCGTATAGACCAAAATTGGCGTTCACGTGCTCGTTTTTGAGAAAAAAGTTAAAAAAGCTCTCAAAATTCGAGATAAAAAAAAAAAAAACCGTCTACCAGGTAGCCAACGGTAAACGGTACAAGTATCGTACGGGCGAAAACGAGCGTTACCGTGCTCGTTTTCGAGTTATTGACGAAAAACAGCCTGGAGCGATCGGTCCGGCGGTCGACGCGCGAAAGTTTCTAAGTCCGCTCTGCTTGGCGGCCGCTTCGGCGTGGCGGATGACCTAGGCTGGGAGGGGGGTCCTGAGGGGACCCTCCTCCCGCCAGGCGGCGCCGGGTCGGACCGGTTGGGGGTAGGAGTGCCTCCCTCTACCGGTCCGACGCAAGGGGAGGCACCCTCGGCGGTCTGGTGCGGCCATGAACGCCTGGCCGCCGAGGGGTGGAAACGGGGTCGCGGGCGGTTGCGAGTTGGGGCTCGCAGCCGCCACTAAACGCGGCCCCGGGACGGATAGCGGCGGGATGGAGTGGCCCCGTCCCGCCGCTATGAGGCAGTGTGTCTACTGGGGGGACCGATTGTCCCCCCGGGGGATGGGCGCGAAAGCGCGGGCACGGGGAGGATACCGGAAGAATGCTTCGAGCGATTCCCGGTATCCTCCCAAAGCGTGCCGAAGGGTCACCGTGGGGTTTTTAGTGGGTAGGTCCCGCGCCTGTCGTTGTACGGGCGCGGGGAATCCCACACACCCCTCCCACCTCTCCCCAAGGAGGTGGGAGGGAGTCTTTCGAAGATTTTCCCCACGACAAAAAAAAAAAAAAAAAAAAAAAAAAAAAAAAAGTCCGCTCTGCTCCGAATCATCGCTGCGGCGTCAAAAATCGTCGTAAGACAAATAATCGCCACGCTATCTTGCAGGAAAAAATCCGGGGAACACGATGGCGTCGTCAAAAGTGCAGGTCGTCGAGCTCGTTTTCGAGAAAAAAAAAAAAAAAACCGTCCACCAGGTAGCCAACGGTAAACGGTACAAGTATCGTACGGGCGAAAACGAGCGTTACCGTGCTCGTTTTCGAGTTATTGACGAAAAACAGCCTGGAGCGATCGGTCCGGCGGTCGACGCGCGAAACTTTCTAAGTCCGCTCTGCTCCGAATCATCGCTGCGGCGTCAAAAATCGTCGTAAGACAAATAATCGCCACGCTATCTTGCAGGAAAAAATCCGGGGAACACGATGGCGTCGTCAAAAGTGCAGGTCGTCGAGCTCGTTTTCGAGAAAAAAAAAAAAAAATTCTCAAAATTCGACAAAAAAATAAAACGATCACTGGACCGTGTAGAGCATCTAAAACTGCATAAGAATCGTATAGACCAAAATTGGCGTTCACGTGCTCGTTTTTGAGAAAAAAGTTAAAAAAGCTCTCAAAATTCGAGATAAAAAAAAAAAAAACCGTCTACCAGGTAGCCAACGGTAAACGGTACAAGTATCGTACGGGCGAAAACGAGCGTTACCGTGCTCGTTTTCGAGTTATTGACGAAAAACAGCCTGGAGCGATCGGTCCGGCGGTCGACGCGCGAAAGTTTCTAAGTCCGCTCTGCTCCGAATCATCGCTGCGGCGTCAAAAATCGTCGTAAGACAAATAATCGCCACGCTATCTTGCAGGAAAAAATCCGGGGAACACGATGGCGTCGTCAAAAGTGCAGGTCGTCGTGCTCGTTTTCGAGAAAAAAAAAAAAAAATTCTCAAAATTCGACAAAAAAATAAAACGATCACTGGACCGTGTAGAGAATCTAAAACTGCATAAGAATCGTATAGACGAAAATTGGCGTTCACGTGCTCGTTTTTGAGAAAAAAGTTAAAAAAGCTCTCAAAATTCGAGATAAAAAAAAAAAAAACCATCTACCAGGTAGCCAACGGTAAACGGTACAAGTATCGTACGGGCGAAAACGAGCGTTACCGTGCTCGTTTTCGAGTTATTGACGAAAAACAGCCTGGAGCGATCGGTCCGGCGGTCGACGCGCGAAACTTTCTAAGTCCGCTCTGCTCCGAATCATCGCTCCGGCGTCAAAAATCGTCGTAGGACAAAAAATCGCCACCCTATCTTGCAGGAAAAAATCCGGGGAACACGATGGCGTCGTCAAAAGTGCAGGTCGTCGAGCTCGTTTTCGAGAAAAAAAAAAAGAAATTCTCAAAATTCGACAAAAACATAAAACGATCACTGGACCGTGTAGAGAATCTAAAACTGCATAAGAATCGTATAGACGAAAATTGGCGTTCACGTGCTCGTTTTTGAGAAAAAAGTTAAAAAAGCTCTCAAAATTCGAGATAAAAAAAAAAAAAACCGTCCACCAGGTAGCCAACGGTAAACGGTACAAGTATCGTACGGGCGAAAACGAGCGTTACCGTGCTCGTTTTCGAGTTATTGACGAAAAACAGCCTGGAGCGATCGGTCCGGCGGTCGACGCGCGAAACTTTCTAAGTCCGCTCTGCTCCGAATCATCGCTGCGGCGTCAAAAATCGTCGTAAGACAAATAATCGCCACGCTATCTTGCAGGAAAAAATCCGGGGAACACGATGGCGTCGTCAAAAGTGCAGGTCGTCGAGCTCGTTTTCGAGAAAAAAAAAAAAAAATTCACAAAATTCGACAAAAAAATAAAACGATCACTGGACCGTGTAGAGAATCTAAAACTGCATAAGAATCGTATAGACCAAAATTGGCGTTCACGTGCTCGTTTTTGAGAAAAAAGTTAAAAAAGCTCTCAAAATTCGAGATAAAAAAAAAAAAAGCCATCTACCAGGTAGCCAACGGTAAACGGTACAAGTATCGTACGGGCGAAAACGAGCGTTACCGTGCTCGTTTTCGAGTTATTGACGAAAAACAGCCTGGAGCGATCGGTCCGGCGGTCGACGCGCGAAACTTTCTAAGTCCGCTCTGCTCCGAATCATCGCTCCGGCGTCAAAAATCGTCGTAAGACAAAAAATCGCCACCCTATCTTGCAGGAAAAAATCCGGGGAACACGATGGCGTCGTCAAAAGTGCAGGTCGTCGAGCTCGTTTTCGAGAAAAAAAAAAAAAAATTCTCAAAATTCGACGAAAAAATAAAACGATCAGTGGACCGTGTAGAGAATATAAAACTGCATAAGAATCGTATAGACGAAAATTGGCGTTCACGTGCTCGTTTTTGAGAAAAAAGTTAAAAAAGCTCTCAAAATTCGAGATAAAAAAAAAAAAAACCGTCCACCAGGTAGCCAACGGTAAACGGTACAAGTATCGTACGGGCGAAAACGAGCGTTACCGTGCTCGTTTTCGAGTTATTGACGAAAAACAGCCTGGAGCGATCGGTCCGGCGGTCGACGCGCGAAACTTTCTAAGTCCGCTCTGCTCGCCGAGGTCGCGGCATGCGTGCAGCGCTACGCGGCCCGGCCGGTGCTGGTCCTGGGGGATTTTAATGCCAAGTCGGTGGCTTGGGGATCCCCCAGGACCTCCGTTCGCGGCGGGATCCTGGGCGATTGGGCGGCGGGGCTCGACCTCCGGGTATTGAACCGGGGGTCGGAGCACACATGCGTGCGGCGATATGGGGGGTCCATCGTGGATGTTGGATTCGCGACCCCCAACGCCGTGCGCATGGTGTCGGGTTGGCACGTGGTCGCGGGGGCAGAGACACTCTCCGATCACCGGTACATCCGGATGGAGGTCTCTGCCGCCGCGAGTGCATCCCGACACGGCCGCCTGCGTGGCACCCCACCACGCCGCTGGGCGCTTCGGCGCCTGGACAAGGACGCCCTGATGGCAGCTGCCCTCGCTGCAACTTGGCCGCAGGGAGCGGCCGAGTTGCCGAGCATAGAGGAGGAGGTCGCCCGGCTCGGAGCATTGGTCGTGGGTATTTGCGACGCGGCGATGCCTCGGGTCGGGCGGGCTTCTCCTCGCCGGGCGGTGTACTGGTGGTCGGACGCGATCGCGGAGTTGCGAGTCGCGACTGTCCGCGCCCGGCGCCAGTACACCCGCGCGCGCCGTCGTCAACGTACAGGCGACGGCGTGGCGCGAGCGAGGGCAGCTGATGACCTGTATGGAGCATACCGCGTGGCGCGGGTTGCTCTGCAGGTCGCCATCAAACGGGCCAAGACCCAGGCATGGAAGGAGCTCCTCCAGACCCTTGATGACGATCCATGGGGGCGCCCATATAAGGTGGTGCTGAATAAGCTCCGCCCGTGGGCGCCCCCCGTCACCGAGGGTCTTGACCCCCGGCTGCTGGAGGACGTGGTCAATACACTCTTCCCAATTGGGGAGAGGGGACCGCGTCCTCCGGCGGCGGCGGCTGTCCCAGTGGAGTGGACGGCCGAGCTGGGGGTCACGCAGGAGGAGCTGGCAGCGGCCATCAGACGGCTCGGGGTTCGTAACACGGCCCCGGGTCCGGATGGTGTGCCCGGCCGGGTTTGGGTCTTGACCCAGGGCGTCCTTGGGGCCGACCTCAGGCGGTTGTTCGACCGCTGCCTGAGGGACGGGCGATTCCCCCCCAGTTGGAAGGTGGCGAGGATGGTCCTCCTCCGGAAGGAGGGTCGGCCCGCGGAGTCTCCCTCCGCATACCGGCCCATTTGTCTCCTCGACGAGGTGGGCAAGCTCTTCGAGCGTGTGATTGCTGCCCGCCTCGTCGAGCACCTGTCGCGGGGTGATCCCGGTCTGGCCGACTGCCAGTTCGGTTTCCGGGGGGGCCGATCGACTATCGACGCGATAGGTCGTGTGAGGGCCCTCTCGGAGGCGGCCGTCTCCCGGGGAGGAGTGGCATTGGCAATATCCTTGGATATTGCCAATGCCTTTAACACCCTCCCCTGGGAAGAGATAAGGAGGGGGCTCGAATATCATCGAGTCCCCCCTTGTCTCAGGGCGGTCGTCGGGGATTATCTCCGCGGCAGGTGGATCGAGTATCCGGGCCGGGATGGTGATATGCGGAGGGAGGTGTACTGCGGTGTTCCGCAGGGGTCGGTCCTCGGGCCACTCCTGTGGAACATCGCGTACGACTCGGTGTTGCGGGCCGGCCTCCCCGACGGCGTCAGCACGGTGTGTTATGCGGATGACACACTGGTGCTGGCCGTCGGGGCGCACTGGGGGAGGGCCATGCGTCGCGCGGAGGAGGGGTCGCAACGCGTCGTCGACCGGATCAGGGGGATGGGGATGACGGTGGCGGTCCATAAGACCGAGGTGATTGCGTTTCATTCACCTCGGCAGGATCCGCCACCCCCTCTGATTCGGGTGGGTGGGGCTGACATCGAGGTGAAGCCCCAGATCAGGTATCTGGGGCTGATCCTCGATAGCCACTGGCGTTTCGAGAAGCATTTCCGCTGCCTGGTCCCCCGGTTGGAAAGGATGGTTGCGGCTCTGGGCCGGATCCTGCCCAACCTGGGGGGCCCGGCGGGCCGAGTTCGTCGCCTCTATGTGGCAATGGTCCAGTCGGTGTCCCTATACGGGGCCCCCGTCTGGGCGGACG
This sequence comes from Colletes latitarsis, assembly GCF_051014445.1. Taxonomy (NCBI): domain Eukaryota; kingdom Metazoa; phylum Arthropoda; class Insecta; order Hymenoptera; family Colletidae; genus Colletes; species Colletes latitarsis. Next base: position 845,137 of record NW_027488367.1, read on the forward strand.
ACCTGGCTGCCTCCCGGCGCAGCATGACTATGCTGCGTCGGGTGCAGAGGCGCATGGCGCTCAGGGTCGTCCGCGGGTATCGGACCATGTCACATGAGGCGGCGACGGTTCTAGCGGGGATGCCGCCCATGGACCTGCTCGCGCGGTCGCACGCGGTGATGTACCGGCACCGCGTCGACCGTCGCGCGGGGGTGGGGGCGGTCCCGGGCGGGCAGGAACCTGCTTGGGGCGATTTGAAGCGCCAGGCCCGGCAGTCCGTGTTGCTCGCGTGGCAGGAGCGGCTGGCTCTGCCAACCGCGGGGCACCGGACTGTCGGGGCTGTTCGGCCACTCCTGAAGGAGTGGCTGGACAGAGGCCATGGCAGCCTCACCTACCGGCTGGCACAGGTATTTTCCGGGCATGGCAGCTTCGGAAGATACCTGTGCCGGATAGGGAAGGAGCCGACGGCGCGTTGCTGCCACTGCGACGCTGAGCAGGACACGGCGGATCATACCCTGGAGGTATGCCCCGCGTGGGAGGGGGAGCGCCGTGTCCTGGTCGGCGTCGTCGGGCGGGATGTCTCGCTGCCGGGCGTGGTGCGCGCCATGCTCGGCAGCGAGGAGAAGTGGAGGGCCGTGGCTTCCTTCTGCGAGAACGTAATGTTGCAGAAGGAGGCCGCGGGGAGGGAGCGCGAACTTCAGCGGCGCGCTGAAGCTCGCGCTCGTGCGGTGGCCCGAGGTCGTCGCCCGGTCGCGAGGCGTCGCGGGCGGCCGCCTCGGCGTGGTGGATGACCTAGGCTGGGAGGGGGGTCCTGAGGGGACCCTCCTCCCGCCAGGCGGCGCCGGGTCGGACCGGTTGGGGGTAGGAGTGCCTCCCCTACCGGTCCGACGCAAGGGGAGGCACCCTCGGCGGTCTGGTGCGGCCATGAACGCCCGGCCGCCGAGGGATGGAAACGGGGTCGCGGGCGGTTGCGAGTTGGGGCTCGCAGCCGCCACTAAACGCGGCCCCGGGACGGATAGCGGCGGGATGGAGTGGCCCCGTCCCGCCGCTATGAGGCAGTGTGTCTACTGGGGGGACCGATTGTCCCCCCGGGGGATGGGCGCGAAAGCGCGGGCACGGGGAGGATACCGGAAGAATGCTTCGAGCGATTCCCGGTATCCTCCCAAAGCGTGCCGAAGTGTCACCGTGGGGTTTTTAGTGGGTAGGTCCCGCGCCTGTCGTTGTACGGGCGCGGGGAATCCCACACACCCCTCCCACCTCTCCCCAAGGAGGTGGGAGGGAGTCTTTCGAAGATTTTCCCCACGACAAAAAAAAAAAAAAAAAAAAAAAAAAAAAAAAAAAAAAAAAAAAAAAAAAAGTCCGCTCTGCTCCGAATCATCGCTGCGGCGTCAAAAATCGTCGTAAGACAAATAATCGCCACGCTATCTTGCAGGAAAAAATCCGGGGAACACGATGGCGTCGTCAAAAGTGCAGGTCGTCGAGCTCGTTTTCGAGAAAAAAAAAAAAAAATTCTCAAAATTCGACAAAAAAATAAAACGATCACTGGACCGTGTAGAGAATCTAAAACTGCATAAGAATCGTATAGACGAAAATTGGCGTTCACGTGCTCGTTTTTGAGAAAAAAGTTAAAAAAGCTCTCAAAATTCGAGATAAAAAAAAAAAAAACCATCTACCAGGTAGCCAACGGTAAACGGTACAAGTATCGTACGGGCGAAAACGAGCGTTACCGTGCTCGTTTTCGAGTTATTGACGAAAAACAGCCTGGAGCGATCGGTCCGGCGGTCGACGCGCGAAACTTTCTAAGACCGCTCTGCTCCGAATCATCGCTCCGGCGTCAAAAATCGTCGTAGGACAAAAAATCGCCACCCTATCTTGCAGGAAAAAATCCGGGGAACACGATGGCGTCGTCAAAAGTGCAGGTCGTCGAGCTCGTTTTCGAGAAAAAAAAAAAGAAATTCTCAAAATTCGACAAAAAAATAAAACGATCACTGGACCGTGTAGAGAATCTAAAACTGCATAAGAATCGTATAGACGAAAATTGGCGTTCACGTGCTCGTTTTTGAGAAAAAAGTTAAAAAAGCTCTCAAAATTCGAGATAAAAAAAAAAAAAACCGTCCACCAGGTAGCCAACGGTAAACGGTACAAGTATCGTACGGGCGAAAACGAGCGTTACCGTGCTCGTTTTCGAGTTATTGACGAAAAATAGCCTGGAGCGATCGGTCCGGCGGTCGACGCGCGAAACTTTCTAAGTCCGCTCTGCTCCGAATCATCGCTGCGGCGTCAAAAATCGTCGTAAGACAAATAATCGCCACGCTATCTTGCAGGAAAAAATCCGGGGAACACGATGGCGTCGTCAAAAGTGCAGGTCGTCGAGCTCGTTATCGAGAAAAAAAAAAAAAAATTCACAAAATTCGACAAAAAAATAAAACGATCACTGGACCGTGTAGAGAATCTAAAACTGCATAAGAATCGTATAGACCAAAATTGGCGTTCACGTGCTCGTTTTTGAGAAAAAAGTTAAAAAAGCTCTCAAAATTCGAGATAAAAAAAAAAAAAACCATCTACCAGGTAGCCAACGGTAAACGGTACAAGTATCGTACGGGCGAAAACGAGCGTTACCGTGCTCGTATTCGAGTTATTGACGAAAAACAGCCTGGAGCGATCGGTCCGGCGGTCGACGCGCGAAACTTTCTAAGTCCGCTCTGCTCCGAATCATCGCTCCGGCGTCAAAAATCGTCGTAAGACAAAAAATCGCCACCCTATCTTGCAGGAAAAAATCCGGGGAACACGATGGCGTCGTCAAAAGTGCAGGTCGTCGAGCTCGTTTTCGAGAAAAAAAAAAAAAAATTCTCAAAATTCGACGAAAAAATAAAACGATCAGTGGACCGTGTAGAGAATATAAAACTGCATAAGAATCGTATAGACGAAAAATGGCGTTCACGTGCTCGTTTTTGAGAAAAAAGTTAAAAAAGCTCTCAAAATTCGAGATAAAAAAAAAAAAAACCGTCCACCAGGTAGCCAACGGTAAACGGTACAAGTATCGTACGGGCGAAAACGAGCGTTACCGTGCTCGTTTTCGAGCTATTGACGAAAAACAGCCTGGAGCGATCGGTCCGGCGGTCGACGCGCGAAACTTTCTAAGTCCGCTCTGCTCCGAATCATCGCTGCGGCGTCAAAAATCGTCGTAAGACAAATAATCGCCACGCTATCTTGCAGGAAAAAATCCGGGGAACACGATGGCGTCGTCAAAAGTGCAGGTCGTCGAGCTCGTTTTCGAGAAAAAAAAAAAAAAATTCTCAAAATTCGACAAAAAAATAAAACGATCACTGGACCGTGTAGAGAATCTAAAACTGCATAAGAATCGTATAGACGAAAATTGGCGTTCACGTGCTCGTTTTTGAGAAAAAAGTTAAAAAAGCTCTCAAAATTCGAGATAAAAAAAAAAAAAACCGTCCACCAGGTAGCCAACGGTAAACGGTACAAGTATCGTACGGGCGAAAACGAGCGTTACCGTGCTCGTTTTCGAGTTATTGACGAAAAATAGCCTGGAGCGATCGGTCCGGCGGTCGACGCGCGAAACTTTCTAAGTCCGCTCTGCTCGTGCCGGATAGGGAAGGAGCCGACGGCGCGTTGCTGCCACTGCGACGCTGAGCAGGACACGGCGGATCATACCCTGGAGGTATGCCCCGCGTGGGAGGGGGAGCGCCGTGTCCTGGTCGGCGTCGTCGGGCGGGATGTCTCGCTGCCGGGCGTGGTGCGCGCCATGCTCGGCAGCGAGGAGAAGTGGAGGGCCGTGGCCTCCTTCTGCGAGAACGTAATGTTGCAGAAGGAGGCCGCGGGGAGGGAGCGCGAGCTTCAGCGGCGCGCTGAAGCTCGCGCTCGTGCGGTGGCCCGAGGTCGTCGCCCGGTCGCGAGGCGTCGCGGGCGGCCGCCTCGGCGTGGCGGATGACCTAGGCTGGGAGGGGGGACCTGAGGGGACCCTCCTCCCGCCAGGCGGCGCCGGGTCGGACCGGTTGGAGGTAGGAGTGCCTCCCCCTACCGGTCCGACGCAAGGGGAGGCACCCTCGGCGGTCTGGTGCGGCCATGAACGCCCGGCCGCCGAGGGGTGGAAACGGGGTCGCGGGCGGTTGCGAGTTGGGGCTCGCAGCCGCCACTAAACGCGGCCCCGGGACGGATAGCGGCGGGATGGAGTGGCCCCGTCCCGCCGCTATGAGGCCGTGTGTCTACTGGGGGGACCGATTGTCCCCCCGGGGGATGGGCGCGAAAGCGCGGGCACGGGGAGGATACCGGAAGAATGCTTCGAGCGATTCCCGGTATCCTCCCAAAGCGTGCCGAAGGGTCACCGTGGGGTTTTTAGTGGGTAGGTCCCGCGCCTGTCGTTGTACAGGCGCGGGGAATCCCACACACCCCTCCCACCTCTCCCCAAGGAGGTGGGAGGGAGTCTTTCGAAGATTTTCCCCACGACAAAAAAAAAAAAAAAAAAAAGTCCGCTCTGCTCCGAATCATCGCTGCGGCGTCAAAAATCGTCGTAAGACAAATAATCGCCACGCTATCTTGCAGGAAAAAATCCGGGGAACACGATGGCGTCGTCAAAAGTGCAGGTCGTCGAGCTCGTTATCGAGAAAAAAAAAAAAAAATTCACAAAATTCGACAAAAAAATAAAACGATCACTGGACCGTGTAGAGAATCTAAAACTGCATAAGAATCGTATAGACCAAAATTGGCGTTCACGTGCTCGTTTTTGAGAAAAAAGTTAAAAAAGCTCTCAAAATTCGAGATAAAAAAAAAAAAAACCATCTACCAGGTAGCCAACGGTAAACGGTACAAGTATCGTACGGGCGAAAACGAGCGTTACCGTGCTCGTTTTCGAGTTATTGACGAAAAACAGCCTGGAGCGATCGGTCCGGCGGTCGACGCGCGAAACTTTCTAAGTCCGCTCTGCTCCGAATCATCGCTCCGGCGTCAAAAATCGTCGTAAGACAAAAAATCGCCACCCTATCTTGCAGGAAAAAATCCGGGGAACACGATGGCGTCGTCAAAAGTGCAGGTCGTCGAGCTCGTTTTCGAGAAAAAAAAAAAAAAATTCTCAAAATTCGACGAAAAAATAAAACGATCAGTGGACCGTGTAGAGAATATAAAACTGCATAAGAATCGTATAGACGAAAATTGGCGTTCACGTGCTCGTTTTTGAGAAAAAAGTTAAAAAAGCTCTCAAAATTCGAGATAAAAAAAAAAAAAACCGTCCACCAGGTAGCCAACGGTAAACGGTACAAGTATCGTACGGGCGAAAACGAGCGTTACCGTGCTCGTTTTCGAGCTATTGACGAAAAACAGCCTGGAGCGATCGGTCCGGCGGTCGACGCGCGAAACTTTCTAAGTCCGCTCTGCTCCGAATCATCGCTGCGGCGTCAAAAATCGTCGTAAGACAAATAATCGCCACGCTATCTTGCAGGAAAAAATCCGGGGAACACGATGGCGTCGTCAAAAGTGCAGGTCGTCGAGCTCGTTTTCGAGAAAAAAAAAAAAAAATTCTCAAAATTCGACAAAAAAATAAAACGATCACTGGACCGTGTAGAGAATCTAAAACTGCATAAGAATCGTATAGACGAAAATTGGCGTTCACGTGCTCGTTTTTGAGAAAAAAGTTAAAAAAGCTCTCAAAATTCGAGATAAAAAAAAAAAAACCATCTACCAGGTAGCCAACGGTAAACGGTACAAGTATCGTACGGGCGAAAACGAGCGTTACCGTGCTCGTTTTCGAGTTATTGACGAAAAACAGCCTGGAGCGATCGGTCCGGCGGTCGACGCGCGAAACTTTCTAAGTCCGCTCTGCTCCGAATCATCGCTCCGGCGTCAAAAATCGTCGTAGGACAAAAAATCGCCACCCTATCTTGCAGGCAAAAATCCGGGGAACACGATGGCGTCGTCAAAAGTGCAGGTCGTCGAGCTCGTTTTCGAGAAAAAAAAAAAGAAATTCTCAAAATTCGACAAAAAAATAAAACGATCACTGGACCGTGTAGAGAATCTAAAACTGCATAAGAATCGTATAGACGAAAATTGGCGTTCACGTGCTCGTTTTTGAGAAAAAAGTTAAAAAAGCTCTCAAAATTCGAGATAAAAAAAAAAAAAACCGTCCACCAGGTAGCCAACGGTAAACGGTACAAGTATCGTACGGGCGAAAACGAGCGTTACCGTGCTCGTTTTCGAGTTATTGACGAAAAACAGCCTGGAGCGATCGGTCCGGCGGTCGACGCGCGAAACTTTCTAAGTCCGCTCTGCTCCGAATCATCGCTGCGGCGTCAAAAATCGTCGTAAGACAAATAATCGCCACGCTATCTTGCAGGAAAAAATCCGGGGAACACGATGGCGTCGTCAAAAGTGCAGGTCGTCGAGCTCGTTTTCGAGAAAAAAAAAAAAAAATTCACAAAATTCGACAAAAAAATAAAACGATCACTGGACCGTGTAGAGAATCTAAAACTGCATAAGAATCGTATAGACCAAAATTGGCGTTCACGTGCTCGTTTTTGAGAAAAAAGTTAAAAAAGCTCTCAAAATTCGAGATAAAAAAAAAAAAAGCCATCTACCAGGTAGCCAACGGTAAACGGTACAAGTATCGTACGGGCGAAAACGAGCGTTACCGTGCTCGTTTTCGAGTTATTGACGAAAAACAGCCTGGAGCGATCGGTCCGGCGGTCGACGCGCGAAACTTTCTAAGTCCGCTCTGCTCCGAATCATCGCTCCGGCGTCAAAAATCGTCGTAAGACAAAAAATCGCCACCCTATCTTGCAGGAAAAAATCCGGGGAACACGATGGCGTCGTCAAAAGTGCAGGTCGTCGAGCTCGTTTTCGAGAAAAAAAAAAAAAAATTCTCAAAATTCGACGAAAAAATAAAACGATCAGTGGACCGTGTAGAGAATATAAAACTGCATAAGAATCGTATAGACGAAAATTGGCGTTCACGTGCTCGTTTTTGAGAAAAAAGTTAAAAAAGCTCTCAAAATTCGAGATAAAAAAAAAAAAAACCGTCCACCAGGTAGCCAACGGTAAACGGTACAAGTATCGTACGGGCGAAAACGAGCGTTACCGTGCTCGTTTTCGAGTTATTGACGAAAAACAGCCTGGAGCGATCGGTCCGGCGGTCGACGCGCGAAACTTTCTAAGTCCGCTCTGCTCCGAATCATCGCTGCGGCGTCAAAAATCGTCGTAAGACAAATAATCGCCACGCTATCTTGCAGGAAAAAATCCGGGGAACACGATGGCGTCGTCAAAAGTGCAGGTCGTCGAGCTCGTTTTCGAGAAAAAAAAAAAAAAATTCTCAAAATTCGACAAAAAAATAAAACGATCACTGGACCGTGTAGAGAATCTAAAACTGCATAAGAATCGTATAGACGAAAATTGGCGTTCACGTGCTCGTTTTTGAGAAAAAAGTTAAAAAAGCTCTCAAAATTCGAGATAAAAAAAAAAAAAACCATCTACCAGGTAGCCAACGGTAAACGGTACAAGTATCGTACGGGCGAAAACGAGCGTTACCGTGCTCGTTTTCGAGTTATTGACGAAAAACAGCCTGGAGCGATCGGTCCGGCGGTCGACGCGCGAAACTTTCTAAGTCCGCTCTGCTCCGAATCATCGCTCCGGCGTCAAAAATCGTCGTAGGACAAAAAATCGCCACCCTATCTTGCAGGAAAAAATCCGGGGAACACGATGGCGTCGTCAAAAGTGCAGGTCGTCGAGCTCGTTTTCGAGAAAAAAAAAAAGAAATTCTCAAAATTCGACAAAAAAATAAAACGATCACTGGACCGTGTAGAGAATCTAAAACTGCATAAGAATCGTATAGACGAAAATTGGCGTTCACGTGCTCGTTTTTGAGAAAAAAGTTAAAAAAGCTCTCAAAATTCGAGATAAAAAAAAAAAAAACCGTCCACCAGGTAGCCAACGGTAAACGGTACAAGTATCGTACGGGCGAAAACGAGCGTTACCGTGCTCGTTTTCGAGTTATTGACGAAAAATAGCCTGGAGCGTTCGGTCCGGCGGTCGACGCGCGAAACTTTCTAAGTCCGCTCTGCTCCGAATCATCGCTGCGGCGTCAAAAATCGTCGTAAGACAAATAATCGCCACGCTATCTTGCAGGAAAAAATCCGGGGAACACGATGGCGTCGTCAAAAGTGCAGGTCGTCGAGCTCGTTATCGAGAAAAAAAAAAAAAAATTCACAAAATTCGACAAAAAAATAAAACGATCACTGGACCGTGTAGAGAATCTAAAACTGCATAAGAATCGTATAGACCAAAATTGGCGTTCACGTGCTCGTTTTTGAGAAAAAAGTTAAAAAAGCTCTCAAAATTCGAGATAAAAAAAAAAAAAACCATCTACCAGGTAGCCAACGGTAAACGGTACAAGTATCGTACGGGCGAAAACGAGCGTTACCGTGCTCGTTTTCGAGTTATTGACGAAAAACAGCCTGGAGCGATCGGTCCGGCGGTCGACGCGCGAAACTTTCTAAGTCCGCTCTGCTCCGAATCATCGCTCCGGCGTCAAAAATCGTCGTAAGACAAAAAATCGCCACCCTATCTTGCAGGAAAAAATCCGGGGAACACGATGGCGTCGTCAAAAGTGCAGGTCGTCGAGCTCGTTTTCGAGAAAAAAAAAAAAAAATTCTCAAAATTCGACGAAAAAATAAAACGATCAGTGGACCGTGTAGAGAATATAAAACTGCATAAGAATCGTATAGACGAAAATTGGCGTTCACGTGCTCGTTTTTGAGAAAAAAGTTAAAAAAGCTCTCAAAATTCGAGATAAAAAAAAAAAAAACCGTCCACCAGGTAGCCAACGGTAAACGGTACAAGTATCGTACGGGCGAAAACGAGCGTTACCGTGCTCGTTTTCGAGCTATTGACGAAAAACAGCCTGGAGCGATCGGTCCGGCGGTCGACGCGCGAAACTTTCTAAGTCCGCTCTGCTCCGAATCATCGCTCCGGCGTCAAAAATCGTCGTAGGACAAAAAATCGCCACCCTATCTTGCAGGCAAAAATCCGGGGAACACGATGGCGTCGTCAAAAGTGCAGGTCGTCGAGCTCGTTTTCGAGAAAAAAAAAAAGAAATTCTCAAAATTCGACAAAAAAATAAAACGATCACTGGACCGTGTAGAGAATCTAAAACTGCATAAGAATCGTATAGACGAAAATTGGCGTTCACGTGCTCGTTTTTGAGAAAAAAGTTAAAAAAGCTCTCAAAATTCGAGATAAAAAAAAAAAAAACCGTCCACCAGGTAGCCAACGGTAAACGGTACAAGTATCGTACGGGCGAAAACGAGCGTTACCGTGCTCGTTTTCGAGTTATTGACGAAAAACAGCCTGGAGCGATCGGTCCGGCGGTCGACGCGCGAAACTTTCTAAGTCCGCTCTGCTCCGAATCATCGCTGCGGCGTCAAAAATCGTCGTAAGACAAATAATCGCCACGCTATCTTGCAGGAAAAAATCCGGGGAACACGATGGCGTCGTCAAAAGTGCAGGTCGTCGAGCTCGTTATCGAGAAAAAAAAAAAAAAATTCACAAAATTCGACAAAAAAATAAAACGATCACTGGACCGTGTAGAGAATCTAAAACTGCATAAGAATCGTATAGACCAAAATTGGCGTTCACGTGCTCGTTTTTGAGAAAAAAGTTAAAAAAGCTCTCAAAATTCGAGATAAAAAAAAAAAAAACCGTCTACCAGGTAGCCAACGGTAAACGGTACAAGTATCGTACGGGCGAAAACGAGCGTTACCGTGCTCGTTTTCGAGTTATTGACGAAAAACAGCCTGGAGCGATCGGTCCGGCGGTCGACGCGCGAAACTTTCTAAGTCCGCTCTGCTCCGAATCATCGCTCCGGCGTCAAAAATCGTCGTAGGACAAAAAATCGCCACCCTATCTTGCAGGAAAAAATCCGGGGAACACGATGGCGTCGTCAAAAGTGCAGGTCGTCGAGCTCGTTTTCGAGAAAAAAAAAAAGAAATTCTCAAAATTCGACAAATAAATAAAACGATCAGTGGACCGTGTAGAGAATCTAAAACTGCATAAGAATCGTATAGACGAAAATTGGCGTTCACGTGCTCGTTTTCGAGTTATTGACGAAAAACAGCCTGGAGCGATCGGTCCGGCGGTCGACGCGCGAAACTTTCCAAGTCCGCTCTGCTCCGAATCATCGCTCCGGCGTCAAAAATCGTCGTAAGACAAAAAATCGCCACCCTATCTTGCAGGAAAAAATCCGGGGAACACGATGGCGTCGTCAAAAGTGCAGGTCGTCGAGCTCGTTTTCGAGAAAAAAAAAAAGAAATTCTCAAAATTCGACAAAAAAATAAAACGATCAGTGGACCGTGTAGAGAATCTAAAACTGCATAAGAATCGTATAGACCAAAATTGGCGTTCACGTGCTCGTTTTTGAGAAAAAAGTTAAAAAAGCTCTCAAAATTCGAGATAAAAAAAAAAAAAACCGTCCACCAGGTAGCCAACGGTAAACGGTACAAGTATCGTACGGGCGAAAACGAGCGTTACCGTGCTCGTTTTCGAGTTATTGACGAAAAACAGCCTGGAGCGATCGGTCCGGCGGTCGACGCGCGAAAGTTTCTAAGTCCGCTCTGCTCCGAAACACCGCTCCGGCGTCAAAAATCGTCGTAGGACAAAAAATCGCCACCCTATCTTGCAGGAAAAAATCCGGGGAACACGATGGCGTCGTCAAAAGTGCAGGTCGTCGAGCTCGTTTTCGAGAAAAAAAAAAAAAAATTCTCAAAATTCGACAAAAAAATAAAACGATCAGTGGACCGTGTAGAGAATATAAAACTGCATAAGAATCGTATAGACGAAAATTGGCGTTCACGTGCTCGTTTTTGTGGAAAAAATTAAAAAAGCTCTCAAACTTCGAGATAAAAAAAAAAAAAACCGTCTACCAGGTAGCCAACGGAAAACGGTACAAGTATCGTACGGGCGAAAACGAGCGTTACCGTGCTCGTTTTCGAGTTATTGACGAAAAACAGCCTGGAGCGATCGGTCCGGCGGTCGACGCGCGAAGCTTTCTAAGTCCGCTCTGCTCCGAATCATCGCTCCGGCGTCAAAAATCGTCGTAAGACAAAAAATCGCCACCCTATCTTGCAGGAAAAAATCCGGGGAACACGATGGCGTCGTCAAAAGTGCAGGTCGTCGAGCTCGTTTTCGAGAAAAAAAAAAAAAAATTCTCAAAATTCGACAAAAAAATAAAACGATCAGTGGACCGTGTAGAGAATATAAAACTGCATAAGAATCGTATAGACGAAAATTGGCGTTCACGTGCTCGTTTTTGTGGAAAAAATTAAAAAAGCTCTCAAACTTCGAGATAAAAAAAAAAAAAACCGTCTACCAGGTAGCCAACGGAAAACGGTACAAGTATCGTACGGGCGAAAACGAGGGTTACCGTGCTCGTTTTCGAGTTATTGACGAAAAACAGCCTGGAGCGATCGGTCCGGCGGTCGACGCGCGAAGCTTTCTAAGTCCGCTCTGCTCCGAATCATCGCTTCGGCGTCAAAAATCGTCGTAAGACAAAAAATCGCCACCCTATCTTGCAGGAAAAAATCCGGGGAACACGATGGCGTCGTCAAAAGTGCAGGTCGTCGAGCTCGTTTTCGAGAAAAAAAAAAAAAAATTCTCAAAATTCGACAAAAAAATAAAACGATCAGTGGACCGTGTAGAGAATATAAAACTGCATAAGAATCGTATAGACGAAAATTGGCGTTCACGTGCTCGTTTTTGTGGAAAAAATTAAAAAAGCTCTCAAACTTCGAGATAAAAAAAAAAAAAACCGTCTACCAGGTAGCCAACGGTAAACGGTACAAGTATCGTACGGGCGAAAACGAGCGTTACCGTGCTCGTTTTCGAGTTATTGACGAAAAACAGCCTGGAGCGATCGGTCCGGCGGTCGACGCGCGAAAGTTTCTAAGTCCGCTCTGCTCCGAATCATCGCTCCGGCGTCAAAAATCGTCGTAGGACAAAAAATCGCCACCCTATCTTGCAGGAAAAAATCCGGGGAACACGATGGCGTCGTCAAAAGTGCAGGTCGTCGAGCTCGTTTTCGAGAAAAAAAAAAAAAAATTCTCAAAATTCGACGAAAAAATAAAACGATCAGTGGACCGTGTAGAGAATCTAAAACTGCATAAGAATCGTATAGAGGAAAATTGGCGTTCACGTGCTCGTTTTTGAGAAAAAAGTTAAAAAAGCTCTCAAAATTCGAGATAAAAAAAAAAAAAACCATCTACCAGGTAGCCAACGGTAAACGGTACAAGTATCGTACGGGCGAAAACGAGCGTTACCGTGCTCGTTTTCGAGTTATTGACGAAAAACAGCCTGGAGCGATCGGTCCGGCGGTCGACGCGCGAAACTTTCTAAGTCCGCTCTGCTCCGAATCATCGCTCCGGCGTCAAAAATCGTCGTAGGACAAAAAATCGCCACCCTATCTTGCAGGAAAAAATCCGGGGAACACGATGGCGTCGTCAAAAGTGCAGGTCGTCGAGCTCGTTTTCGAGAAAAAAAAAAAGAAATTCTCTAAATTCGACAAAAAAATAAAACGATCACTGGACCGTATAGAGAATCTAAAACTGCATAAGAATCGTATAGACGAAAATTGGCGTTCACGTGCTCGTTTTTGAGAAAAAAGTTAAAAAAGCTCTCAAAATTCGAGATAAAAAAAAAAAAAACCGTCCACCAGGTAGCCAACGGTAAACGGTACAAGTATCGTACGGGCGAAAACGAGCGTTACCGTGCTCGTTTTCGAGTTATTGACGAAAAACAGCCTGGAGCGATCGGTCCGGCGGTCGACGCGCGAAACTTTCCAAGTCCGCTCTGCTCCGAATCATCGCTCCGGCGTCAAAAATCGTCGTAGGACAAAAAATCGCCACCCTATCTTGCAGGAAAAAATCCGGGGAACACGATGGCGTCGTCAAAAGTGCAGGTCGTCGAGCTCGTTTTCGAGAAAAAAAAAAAGAAATTCTCAAAATTCGACAAAAAAATAAAACGATCAGTGGACCGTGTAGAGAATCTAAAACTGCATAAGAATCGTATAGACGAAAATTGGCGTTCACGTGCTCGTTTTTGAGAAAAAAGTTAAAAAAGCTCTCAAAATTCGAGATAAAAAAAAAAAAAACCGTCCACCAGGTAGCCAACGGTAAACGGTACAAGTATCGTACGGGCGAAAACGAGCGTTACCGTGCTCGTTTTCGAGTTATTGACGAAAAACAGCCTGGAGCGATCGGTCCGGCGGTCGACGCGCGAAACTTTCTAAGTCCGCTCTGCTCCGAATCATCGCTCCGGCGTCAAAAATCGTCGTAAGACAAAAAATCGCCACCCTATCTTGCAGGAAAAAATCCGGGGAACACGATGGCGTCGTCAAAAGTGCAGGTCGTCGAGCTCGTTTTCGAGAAAAAAAAAAAAAAATTCTCAAAATTCGACGAAAAAATAAAACGATCAGTGGACCGTGTAGAGAATATAAAACTGCATAAGAATCGTATAGACGAAAATTGGCGTTCACGTGCTCGTTTTTGAGAAAAAAGTTAAAAAAGCTCTCAAAATTCGAGATAAAAAAAAAAAAAACCGTCCACCAGGTAGCCAACGGTAAACGGTACAAGTATCGTACGGGCGAAAACGAGCGTTACCGTGCTCGTTTTCGAGTTATTCACGAAAAACAGCCTGGAGCGATCGGTCCGGCGGTCGACGCGCGAAACTTTCTAAGTCCGCTCTGCTCCGAATCATCGCTGCGGCGTCAAAAATCGTCGTAGGACAAAAAATCGCCACCCTATCTTGCAGGAAAAAATCCGGGGAACACGATGGCGTCGTCAAAAGTGCAGGTCGTCGAGCTCGTTTTCGAGAAAAAAAAAAAAAAATTCTCAAAATTCGACGAAAAAATAAAACGATCAGTGGACCGTGTAGAGAATCTAAAACTGCATAAGAATCGTATAGACGAAAATTGGCGTTCACGTGCTCGTTTTTGAGAAAAAAGTTAAAAAAGCTCTCAAAATTCGAGATAAAAAAAAAAAAAACCATCTACCAGGTAGCCAACGGTAAACGGTACAAGTATCGTACGGGCGAAAACGAGCGTTACCGTGCTCGTTTTCGAGTTATTGACGAAAAACAGCCTGGAGCGATCGGTCCGGCGGTCGACGCGCGAAACTTTCCAAGTCCGCTCTGCTTCGGGGAGGATACCGGAAGAATGCTTCGAGCGATTCCCGGTATCCTCCCAAAGCGTGCCGAAGGGTCACCGTGGGGTTTTTAGTGGGTAGGCCCCGCGCCTGTCGTTGTACGGGCGCGGGGAATCCCACACACGCCTCCCACCTCTCCCCAAGGAGGTGGGAGGGAGTCTTTCGAAGATTTTCCCCACGACAAAAAAAAAAAAAAAAAAAAAAAAAAAAAAGTCCGCTCTGCTCCGAATCATCGCTCCGGCGTCAAAAATCGTCGTAGGACAAAAAATCGCCACCCTATCTTGCAGGAAAAAATCCGGGGAACACGATGGCGTCGTCAGAAGTGCAGGTCGTCGAGCTCGTTTTCGAGAAAAAAAAAAAGAAATTCTCAAAATTCGACAAAAAAATAAAACGATCAGTGGACCGTGTAGAGAATCTAAAACTGCATAAGAATCGTATAGACCAAAATTGGCGTTCACGTGCTCGTTTTTGAGAAAAAAGTTAAAAAAGCTCTCAAAATTCGAGATAAAAAAAAAAAAACCGTCCACCAGGTAGCCAACGGTAAACGGTACAAGTATCGTACGGGCGAAAACGAGCGTTACCGTGCTCGTTTTCGAGTTATTGACGAAAAACAGCCTGGAGCGATCGGTCCGGCGGTCGACGCGCGAAACTTTCTAAGTCCGCTCTGCTCCGAATCATCGCTCCGGCGTCAAAAATCGTCGTAAGACAAAAAATCGCCACCCTATCTTGCAGGAAAAAATCCGGGGAACACGATGGCGTCGTCAAAAGTGCAGGTCGTCGAGCTCGTTTTCGAGAAAAAAAAAAAAAAATTCTCAAAATTCGACAAAAAAATAAAACGATCACTGGACCGTGTAGAGAATCTAAAACTGCATAAGAATCGTATAGACGAAAATTGGCGTTCACGTGCTCGTTTTTGAGAAAAAAGTTAAAAAAGCTCTCAAACTTCGAGATAAAAAAAAAAAAAACCGTCTACCAGGTAGCCAACGGAAAACGGTACAAGTATCGTACGGGCGAAAACGAGCGTTACCGTGCTCGTTTTCGAGTTATTGACGAAAAACAGCCTGGAGCGATCGGTCCGGCGGTCGACGCGCGAAAGTTTCTAAGTCCGCTCTGCTCCGAAACACCGCTCCGGCGTCAAAAATCGTCGTAGGACAAAAAATCGCCACCCTATCTTGCAGGAAAAAATCCGGGGAACACGATGGCGTCGTCAAAAGTGCAGGTCGTCGAGCTCGTTTTCGAGAAAAAAAAAAAAAAATTCTCAAAATTCGACAAAAAAATAAAACGATCAGTGGACCGTGTAGAGAATATAAAACTGCATAAGAATCGTATAGACCAAAATTGGCGTTCACGTGCTCGTTTTTGAGAAAAAAGTTAAAAAAGCTCTCAAAATTCGAGATAAAAAAAAAAAAAACCGTCCACCAGGTAGCCAACGGTAAACGGTACAAGTATCGTACGGGCGAAAACGAGCGTTACCGTGCTCGTTTTCGAGTTATTGACGAAAAACAGCCTGGAGCGATCGGTCCGGCGGTCGACGCGCGAAACTTTCTAAGTCCGCTCTGCTCCGAATCATCGCTCCGGCGTCAAAAATCGTCGTAAGACAAAAAATCGCCACCCTATCTTGCAGGAAAAAATCCGGGGAACACGATGGCGTCGTCAAAAGTGCAGGTCGTCGAGCTCGTTTTCGAGAAAAAAAAAAAAAAATTCTCAAAATTCGACAAAAAAATAAAACGATCACTGGACCGTGTAGAGAATCTAAAACTGCATAAGAATCGTATAGACGAAAATTGGCGTTCACGTGCTCGTTTTCGAGTTATTGACGAAAAACAGCCTGGAGCGATCGGTCCGGCGGTCGACGCGCGAAACTTTCCAAGTCCGCTCTGCTCCGAATCATCGCTCCGGCGTCAAAAATCGTCGTAGGACAAAAAATCGCCACCCTATCTTGCAGGAAAAAATCCGGGGAACACGATGGCGTCGTCAAAAGTGCAGGTCGTCGAGCTCGTTTTCGAGAAAAAAAAAAAGAAATTCTCAAAATTCGACAAAAAAATAAAACGATCAGTGGACCGTGTAGAGAATCTAAAAGTGCATAAGAATCGTATAGACGAAAATTGGCGTTCACGTGCTCGTTTTTGAGAAAAAAGTTAAAAAAGCTCTCAAAATTCGAGATAAAAAAAAAAAAAACCGTCCACCAGGTAGCCAACGGTAAACGGTACAAGTATCGTACGGGCGAAAACGAGCGTTACCGTGCTCGTTTTCGAGTTATTGACGAAAAACAGCCTGGAGCGATCGGTCCGGCGGTCGACGCGCGAAACTTTCTAAGTCCGCTCTGCTCCGAATCATCGCTCCGGCGTCAAAAATCGTCGTAAGACAAAAAATCGCCACCCTATCTTGCAGGAAAAAATCCGGGGAACACGATGGCGTCGTCAAAAGTGCAGGTCGTCGAGCTCGTTTTCGAGAAAAAAAAAAAAAAATTCTCAAAATTCGACAAAAAAATAAAACGATCACTGGACCGTGTAGAGAATCTAAAACTGCATAAGAATCGTATAGACGAAAATTGGCGTTCACGTGCTCGTTTTTGAGAAAAAAGTTAAAAAAGCTCTCAAACTTCGAGATAAAAAAAAAAAAAACCGTCTACCAGGTAGCCAACGGAAAACGGTACAAGTATCGTACGGGCGAAAACGAGCGTTACCGTGCTCGTTTTCGAGTTATTGACGAAAAACAGCCTGGAGCGATCGGTCCGGCGGTCGACGCGCGAAAGTTTCTAAGTCCGCTCTGCTCCGAAACACCGCTCCGGCGTCAAAAATCGTCGTAGGACAAAAAATCGCCACCCTATCTTGCAGGAAAAAATCCGGGGAACACGATGGCGTCGTCAAAAGTGCAGGTCGTCGAGCTCGTTTTCGAGAAAAAAAAAAAAAAATTCTCAAAATTCGACGAAAAAATAAAACGATCAGTGGACCGTGTAGAGAATATAAAACTGCATAAGAATCGTATAGACGAAAATTGGCGTTCACGTGCTCGTTTTTGAGAAAAAAGTTAAAAAAGCTCTCAAAATTCGAGATAAAAAAAAAAAAAACCGTCCACCAGGTAGCCAACGGTAAACGGTACAAGTATCGTACGGGCGAAAACGAGCGTTACCGTGCTCGTTTTCGAGTTATTCACGAAAAACAGCCTGGAGCGATCGGTCCGGCGGTCGACGCGCGAAACTTTCTAAGTCCGCTCTGCTCCGAATCATCGCTGCGGCGTCAAAAATCGTCGTAGGACAAAAAATCGCCACCCTATCTTGCAGGAAAAAATCCGGGGAACACGATGGCGTCGTCAAAAGTGCAGGTCGTCGAGCTCGTTTTCGAGAAAAAAAAAAAAAAATTCTCAAAATTCGACGAAAAAATAAAACGATCAGTGGACCGTGTAGAGAATCTAAAACTGCATAAGAATCGTATAGACGAAAATTGGCGTTCACGTGCTCGTTTTTGAGAAAAAAGTTAAAAAAGCTCTCAAAATTCGAGATAAAAAAAAAAAAAACCATCTACCAGGTAGCCAACGGTAAACGGTACAAGTATCGTACGGGCGAAAACGAGCGTTACCGTGCTCGTTTTCGAGTTATTGACGAAAAACAGCCTGGAGCGATCGGTCCGGCGGTCGACGCGCGAAACTTTCCAAGTCCGCTCTGCTTCGGGGAGGATACCGGAAGAATGCTTCGAGCGATTCCCGGTATCCTCCCAAAGCGTGCCGAAGGGTCACCGTGGGGTTTTTAGTGGGTAGGCCCCGCGCCTGTCGTTGTACGGGCGCGGGGAATCCCACACACGCCTCCCACCTCTCCCCAAGGAGGTGGGAGGGAGTCTTTCGAAGATTTTCCCCACGACAAAAAAAAAAAAAAAAAAAAAAAAAAAAAAGTCCGCTCTGCTCCGAATCATCGCTCCGGCGTCAAAAATCGTCGTAGGACAAAAAATCGCCACCCTATCTTGCAGGAAAAAATCCGGGGAACACGATGGCGTCGTCAAAAGTGCAGGTCGTCGAGCTCGTTTTCGAGAAAAAAAAAAAGAAATTCTCAAAATTCGACAAAAAAATAAAACGATCAGTGGACCGTGTAGAGAATCTAAAACTGCATAAGAATCGTATAGACCAAAATTGGCGTTCACGTGCTCGTTTTTGAGAAAAAAGTTAAAAAAGCTCTCAAAATTCGAGATAAAAAAAAAAAAACCGTCCACCAGGTAGCCAACGGTAAACGGTACAAGTATCGTACGGGCGAAAACGAGCGTTACCGTGCTCGTTTTCGAGTTATTGACGAAAAACAGCCTGGAGCGATCGGTCCGGCGGTCGACGCGCGAAACTTTCTAAGTCCGCTCTGCTCCGAATCATCGCTCCGGCGTCAAAAATCGTCGTAAGACAAAAAATCGCCACCCTATCTTGCAGGAAAAAATCCGGGGAACACGATGGCGTCGTCAAAAGTGCAGGTCGTCGAGCTCGTTTTCGAGAAAAAAAAAAAAAAATTCTCAAAATTCGACAAAAAAATAAAACGATCACTGGACCGTGTAGAGAATCTAAAACTGCATAAGAATCGTATAGACGAAAATTGGCGTTCACGTGCTCGTTTTTGAGAAAAAAGTTAAAAAAGCTCTCAAACTTCGAGATAAAAAAAAAAAAAACCGTCTACCAGGTAGCCAACGGAAAACGGTACAAGTATCGTACGGGCGAAAACGAGCGTTACCGTGCTCGTTTTCGAGTTATTGACGAAAAACAGCCTGGAGCGATCGGTCCGGCGGTCGACGCGCGAAAGTTTCTAAGTCCGCTCTGCTCCGAAACACCGCTCCGGCGTCAAAAATCGTCGTAGGACAAAAAATCGCCACCCTATCTTGCAGGAAAAAATCCGGGGAACACGATGGCGTCGTCAAAAGTGCAGGTCGTCGAGCTCGTTTTCGAGAAAAAAAAAAAAAAATTCTCAAAATTCGACAAAAAAATAAAACGATCAGTGGACCGTGTAGAGAATATAAAACTGCATAAGAATCGTATAGACCAAAATTGGCGTTCACGTGCTCGTTTTTGAGAAAAAAGTTAAAAAAGCTCTCAAAATTCGAGATAAAAAAAAAAAAAACCGTCCACCAGGTAGCCAACGGTAAACGGTACAAGTATCGTACGGGCGAAAACGAGCGTTACCGTGCTCGTTTTCGAGTTATTGACGAAAAACAGCCTGGAGCGATCGGTCCGGCGGTCGACGCGCGAAACTTTCTAAGTCCGCTCTGCTCCGAATCATCGCTCCGGCGTCAAAAATCGTCGTAAGACAAAAAATCGCCACCCTATCTTGCAGGAAAAAATCCGGGGAACACGATGGCGTCGTCAAAAGTGCAGGTCGTCGAGCTCGTTTTCGAGAAAAAAAAAAAAAATTCTCAAAATTCGACAAAAAAATAAAACGATCACTGGACCGTGTAGAGAATCTAAAACTGCATAAGAATCGTATAGACGAAAATTGGCGTTCACGTGCTCGTTTTCGAGTTATTGACGAAAAACAGCCTGGAGCGATCGGTCCGGCGGTCGACGCGCGAAACTTTCCAAGTCCGCTCTGCTCCGAATCATCGCTCCGGCGTCAAAAATCGTCGTAGGACAAAAAATCGCCACCCTATCTTGCAGGAAAAAATCCGGGGAACACGATGGCGTCGTCAAAAGTGCAGGTCGTCGAGCTCGTTTTCGAGAAAAAAAAAAAGAAATTCTCAAAATTCGACAAAAAAATAAAACGATCAGTGGACCGTGTAGAGAATCTAAAACTGCATAAGAATCGTATAGACCAAAATTGGCGTTCACGTGCTCGTTTTTGAGAAAAAAGTTAAAAAAGCTCTCAAAATTCGAGATAAAAAAAAAAAAAACCGTCCACCAGGTAGCCAACGGTAAACGGTACAAGTATCGTACGGGCGAAAACGAGCGTTACCGTGCTCGTTTTCGAGTTATTGACGAAAAACAGCCTGGAGCGATCGGTCCGGCGGTCGACGCGCGAAACTTTCTAAGTCCGCTCTGCTCCGAATCATCGCTCCGGCGTCAAAAATCGTCGTAAGACAAAAAATCGCCACCCTATCTTGCAGGAAAAAATCCGGGGAACACGATGGCGTCGTCAAAAGTGCAGGTCGTCGAGCTCGTTTTCGAGAAAAAAAAAAAAAAATTCTCAAAATTCGACAAAAAAATAAAACGATCACTGGACCGTGTAGAGAATCTAAAACTGCATAAGAATCGTATAGACGAAAATTGGCGTTCACGTGCTCGTTTTTGAGAAAAAAGTTAAAAAAGCTCTCAAACTTCGAGATAAAAAAAAAAAAAACCGTCTACCAGGTAGCCAACGGAAAACGGTACAAGTATCGTACGGGCGAAAACGAGCGTTACCGTGCTCGTTTTCGAGTTATTGACGAAAAACAGCCTGGAGCGATCGGTCCGGCGGTCGACGCGCGAAAGTTTCTAAGTCCGCTCTGCTCCGAAACACCGCTCCGGCGTCAAAAATCGTCGTAGGACAAAAAATCGCCACCCTATCTTGCAGGAAAAAATCCGGGGAACACGATGGCGTCGTCAAAAGTGCAGGTCGTCGAGCTCGTTTTCGAGAAAAAAAAAAAAAAATTCTCAAAATTCGACAAAAAAATAAAACGATCAGTGGACCGTGTAGAGAATATAAAACTGCATAAGAATCGTATAGACGAAAATTGGCGTTCACGTGCTCGTTTTTGTGGAAAAAATTAAAAAAGCTCTCAAACTTCGAGATAAAAAAAAAAAAAACCGTCTACCAGGTAGCCAACGGAAAACGGTACAAGTATCGTACGGGCGAAAACGAGCGTTACCGTGCTCGTTTTCGAGTTATTGACGAAAAACAGCCTGGAGCGATCGGTCCGGCGGTCGACGCGCGAAAGTTTCTAAGTCCGCTCTGCACCGAATCATCGCTCCGGCGTCAAAAATCGTCGTAGGACAAAAACTCGCCACCCTATCTTGCAGGAAAAAATCCGGGGAACACGATGGCGTCGTCAAAAGTGCAGGTCGTCGAGCTCGTTTTCGAGAAAAAAAAAAAAAAATTCTCAAAATTCGACGAAAAAATAAAACGATCAGTGGACCGTGTAGAGAATATAAAACTGCATAAGAATCGTATAGACGAAAATTGGCGTTCACGTGCTCGTTTTTGAGAAAAAAGTTAAAAAAGCTCTCAAAATTCGAGATAAAAAAAAAAAAAAACCGTCCACCAGGTAGCCAACGGTAAACGGTACAAGTATCGTACGGGCGAAAACGAGCGTTACCGTGCTCGTTTTCGAGTTATTCACGAAAAACAGCCTGGAGCGATCGGTCCGGCGGTCGACGCGCGAAACTTTCTAAGTCCGCTCTGCTTCCCTCAGGGGCTGCCAGCCTTTCAGCTGCAGTACGGGCTTAACGAACCCGGGGTACCCGAGTCATACACACACCGTAATCCTCCTGTTGGTCGTCACAACGACCCATTCACAATTCCCTATTGGTTTTGTGAATGGTACGTGACGGCAGGAGGAACGGGGGTCTTGGCTTAACCGCCTGGGCCACGAGTATGGCGACTCTATAAAATCGCCCTCCAATCCTAAGCTATGGTGCGCGGCGATGGGATGCATGGTTGGGGGAGGAGGCCCAATCCCAAGCGACCACCTCCGGGGAACCTGCCGAACCCCCGGAGTATTAGGCTTACCCGGGTAAGGCGGCTCTGCCCGGGTGGACCTTTATTTCCGACCATCTCGTGGGATTTTTTATGGACTCAGAAAATAAAATGGGGATGGGGCGGGTTTTGTCGGTTGGGGAGGACGGAGACGGGGTTGGGGTTAGGGTGGCGGCGCTCGCGCCCCACTCAGCGCCAGGTCCGGCTTCGTGGAGGGTGGAGGAGGACGACGAGACGGCGTCGGTCTCGTCCTTCTCCTCCAGCACGAGCCACATAGGCTCTAAGAGGAAGAGGACGGGGCAGGCCGTCGTCGAGGTGGGCGGGGCGATGAGCCCGTCGGTGAGGCTGAGTTGCCTCAGGGACGAGGTGACCGAGGAGATATCGGAGAGGATCTCCTCGTCCCTGAGGCGGGTGGAGAAAGTCGCCGCTGCCTGCGCCTTTAAGGGGCAGAAAAGCGGTGGCGCGGAGGCCCTGAAGGCCGCGGCGGAGGAAATGAGGGAGGCGGCGCGGGAGCTCAGAGGGCGGAACGCCCGTCTGCAGCTCCTGTTGGAGGAGGAGCGACAGGGGAGGAGGAGGGCAGAGGCGCTGTGGAACAGCGCGGCCCTTCCTCCCATCCTCCCTCCTCCTCCACCGCCGCGTCCCTCGGCGGAGGTAAATAAGCGGAGTGCGGCGGCAGTGGTGCGGGGCACCGCGGGCCCCTCCACCCGCACTCCGCCCGTGAAGAAGTCCCCGTCCTCCTCAGAAGACGATCTTCTGAGGAGGATTGGGGACATGATTGATGGCAAGCTGGCCGCCTTCCGGGAGGAGCTCCTCGCCGGAAGAGCGGTCAGCAGGAAGGCGGTGCCTCCCCGACCTGTTCCAGTACAGTCGGGGAAGGCAAAGAAGGGCGGAGTGAAGGCTCCGCCCAGCGTTGCGGCACCAGGGCCCCGGGTCGCGACCCCCAAGGGGGGTGGCGTACCCGTGGTCGCGGTGGTCGCGTCCTCCACAGCACCCTCCCAAGGGGGGGTGGCGTGGAGTGAGGTGGTGGGGCGGAAGGCGAAGCGGGCGGCGAGGAAGGCCTCGCAACCGCAGCCTCCGCCTCCGCCGCCGGCGGCCAAGGTAAAGGCCGCGAAGGTCGGGAAGGCACGACCAGGTCGTCCCCCAAAAACGGCAGCGGTGACGCTGACCGTTGCGCAGGGGGGCGACCTGACCCTCGCGGAGGCGATGCGGCTCGCCAGGGAGAATATCTCCCTGGAAGAGCTGGGCGTCGCCTCCGTGAGGGCGAAGAGGGCCGTGACCGGGGGTCTCTTGCTGGAGATCCCCGGTGCAGAAGGCGGCGCGAAGGCGGATCGTCTCGCCCAGAGGCTCCGGGAGCAGCTGGGCGAGCGAGGTGTCCGGGTCGCCCGGCCCACGAAGCGCACGGAGATGCGCGTTTGTGGGCTGGACGACTCGGTCAGCGCACAGGATGTGTCCCGTGCCCTTGCGAGGGCGGGGGACTGTCCCGTGGAGGACCTGCGGATCGGAGAGATCCGCAGGTCGCCCTCCGGCCTCGGGTCGGTGTGGGCCCGGTGCCCCCTCTCCGCCGCCCGTAAGGTGGCGGAATCCGGGAGGGTGTTGGTGGGGTGGGTTTCGGCGCGAGTGGAAATCCTCGCGCCGCGCCCGCTCCAGTGTCACCGCTGCCTCGAATTGGGGCACGTGAGGCAGTGGTGCACCTCGCCGGTGGACCGCAGCGGTCAGTGTTACCGCTGCGGTGCCAAAGAGCACCGTGCGAGCCAGTGCTCGGCGGCCCCCCACTGCCCGCTGTGTGCGGACATGGGGAGGCCAGCCGATCACAGGGTGGGGAGCAAGAAGTGCTCCCCCCCCTCCCGGAAGGTGAGGAAGAGGCGGGCTGCACCGGCTCCGGTGCCGAGGGCGGTGGCATCGTCCTCGATGGAGGTGGACGGTGCTACGGGGACGGACGGCCGGGAGGAGGCTGGCGCGGCCATTAATTAATGCCGCCCCGCCTCCTCCTCCAGGCCAACCTCAACCACTGCCGCGCGGCACAGGACTTGATGTCCCAAGTCCTCGCGGAGTGGGGGGTTGGCCTGGCGGTCGCCGCCGAGCCGTACCGCGTCCCTGATCACCCTCATTGGGTGGGCGACGCGGACGGCTTGGTGGCGACGGTATGGGGAGGGGGCGACGGGTCCCCACCGTTCTCCTTGTTGGAGCGCGGTCGGGGATTCGTCGCCGTGGACTGGGGGGGAGTCGCTGTGGTGGGGTGCTACATTTCGCCCCGTAGCGGTCACGCTGCGTTCGAGCTGTACTTGGCCGAGGTCGCGGCATGCGTGCAGCGCTGCGCGGCCCGGCCGGTGCTGGTCCTGGGGGATTTTAATGCCAAGTCGGTGGCTTGGGGATCCCCCAGGACCTCCGTTCGCGGCGGGATCCTGGGCGATTGGGCGGCGGGGCTCGACCTCCGGGTATTGAACCGGGGGTCGGAGCACACATGCGTGCGGCGATATGGGGGGTCCATCGTGGATGTTGGATTCGCGACCCCCAACGCCGTGCGCATGGTGTCGGGTTGGCACGTGGTCGCGGGGGCAGAGACACTCTCCGATCACCGGTACATCCGGATGGAGGTCTCTGCCGCCGCGAGTGCATCCCGACACGGCCGCCTGCGTGGCACCCCACCACGCCGCTGGGCGCTTCGGCGCCTCGACAAGGACGCCCTGATGGCAGCTGCCCTCGCTGCAACTTGGCCGCAGGGAGCGGCCGAGTTGCCGAGCATAGAGGAGGAGGTCGCCCGGCTCGGAGCATTGGTCGCGGGTATTTGCGACGCGGCGATGCCTCGGGTCGGGCGGGCTTCTCCTCGCCGGGCGGTGTACTGGTGGTCGGACGCGATCGCGGAGTTGCGAGTCGCGACTGTCCGCGCCCGACGCCAGTACACCCGCGCGCGCCGTCGTCAACGTACAGGCGACGGCGTGGCGCGAGCGAGGGCAGCTGATGACCTGTATGGAGCATACCGCGTGGCGCGGGTTGCTCTGCAGGTCGCCATCAAACGGGCCAAGACCCGGGCATGGAAGGAGCTCCTCCAGACCCTTGATGACGATCCATGGGGGCGCCCATATAAGGTGGTGCTGAATAAGCTCCGCCCGTGGGCGCCCCCCGTCACCGAGGGTCTTGACCCCCGGCTGCTGGAGGACGTGGTCAATACACTCTTCCCAATTGGGGAGAGGGGACCGCGTCCTCCGGCGGCGGCGGCTGTCCCAGTGGAGTGGACGGCCGAACTGGGGGTCACGCAGGAGGAGCTGGCAGCGGCCATCAGACGGCTCGGGGTTCGTAACACGGCCCCGGGTCCGGATGGTGTGCCCGGCCGGGTTTGGGTCTTGACCCAGGGCGTCCTTGGGGCCGACCTCAGGCGGTTGTTCGACCGCTGCCTGAGGGACGGGCGATTCCCCCCCAGTTGGAAGGTGGCGAGGATGGTCCTCCTCCGGAAGGAGGGTCGGCCCGCGGAGTCTCCCTCCGCATACCGGCCCATTTGTCTCCTCGACGAGGTGGGCAAGCTCTTCGAGCGTGTGATTGCTGCCCGCCTCGTCGAGCACCTGTCGCGGGGTGATCCCGGTCTGGCCGACTGCCAGTTCGGTTTCCGGGGGGGCCGATCGACTATCGACGCGATAGGTCGTGTGAGGGCCCTCTCGGGGGCGGCCGTCTCCCGGGGAGGGGTGGCATTGGCAATATCCTTGGATATTGCCAATGCCTTTAACACCCTCCCCTGGGAAGAGATAAGGAGGGGACTCGAATATCATCGGGTCCCCCCTTGTCTCAGGGCGGTCGTCGGGGATTATCTCCGCGGCAGGTGGATCGAGTATCCGGGCCGGGATGGTGATATGCGGAGGGAGGTGTACTGCGGTGTTCCGCAGGGGTCGGTCCTCGGGCCACTCCTGTGGAACATCGCGTACGACTCGGTGTTGCGGGCCGGCCTCCCCGACGGCGTCAGCACGGTGTGTTATGCGGATGACACACTGGTGCTGGCCGTCGGGGCGCACTGGGGGAGGGCCATGCGTCGCGCGGAGGAGGGGTCGCAACGCGTCGTCGACCGGATCAGGGGGATGGGGATGACGGTGGCGGTCCATAAGACCGAGGTGATTGCGTTTCATTCACCTCGGCAGGATCCGCCACCCCCTCTGATCCGGGTGGGTGGGGCTGACATCGAGGTGAAGCCCCAGATCAGGTATCTAGGGCTGATCCTCGATAGCCGCTGGCGTTTCGAGGAGCATTTCCGCTGCCTGGTCCCCCGGTTGGAAAGGATGGTTGCGGCTCTGGGCCGGATCCTGCCCAACCTGGGGGGCCCGGCGGGCCGAGTTCGTCGCCTCTATGTGGCCATGGTCCAGTCGGTGGCCCTATACGGGGCCCCCGTCTGGGCGGACGACCTGGCTGCCTCCCGGCGCGGCATGACTATGCTGCGTCGGGTGCAGAGGCGCATGGCGCTCAGGGTCGTCCGCGGGTATCGGACCATGTCACATGAGGCGGCGACGGTTCTAGCGGGGATGCCGCCCATGGACCTGCTCGCGCGGTCGCACGCGGTGATGTACCGGCATCGCGTCGACCGTCGCGCGGGGGTGGGGGCGGTCCCGGGCGGGCAGGAACCTGCTTGGGGCGATTTGAAGCGCCAGGCCCGGCAGTCCGTGTTGCTCGCGTGGCAGGAGCGGCTGGCTCTGCCAACCGCGGGGCACCGGACTGTCGGGGCGGTTCGGCCACTCCTGAAGGAGTGGCTGGACAGAGGCCATGGCAGCCTCACCTACCGGATGGCACAGGTATTTTCCGGGCATGGCAGCTTCGGAAGATACCTGTGCCGGATAGGGAAGGAGCCGACGGCGCGTTGCTGCCACTGCGACGCTGAGCAGGACACGGCGGATCATACCCTGGAGGTATGCCCCGCGTGGGAGGGGGAGCGCCGTGTCCTGGTCGGCGTCGTCGGGCGGGATGTCTCGCTGCCGGGCGTGGTGCGCGCCATGCTCGGCAGCGAGGAGAAGTGGAGGGCCGTGGCCTCCTTCTGCGAGAACGTAATGTTGCAGAAGGAGGCCGCGGGGAGGGAGCGCGAGCTTCAGCGGCGGGCTGAAGCTCGCGCTCGTGCGGTGGCCCGAGGTCGTCGCCCGGTCGCGAGGCGTCGCGGGCGGCCGCCTCGGCGTGGCGGATGACCTAGGCTGGGAGGGGGGTCCTGAGGGGACCCTCCTCCCGCCAGGCGGCGCCGGGTCGGACCGGTTGGGGGTAGGAGTGCCTCCCCCTACCGGTCCGACGCAAGGGGAGGCACCCTCGGCGGTCTGGTGCGGCCATGAACGCCCGGCCGCCGAGGGGTGGAGACGGGGTCGCGGGCGGTTGCGAGTTGGGGCACGCAGCCGCCACTAAACGCGGCCCCGGGACGGATAGCGGCGGGATGGAGTGGCCCCGTCCCGCCGCTATGAGGCAGTGTGTCTACTGGGGGGACCGATTGTCCCCCCGGGGGATGGGCGCGAAAGCGCGGGCACGGGGAGGATACCGGAAGAATGCTTCGAGCGATTCCCGGTATCCTCCCAAAGCGTGCCGAAGGGTCACCGTGGGGTTTTTAGTGGGTAGGTCCCGCGCCTGTCGTTGTACGGGCGCGGGGAATCCCACACACCCCTCCCACCTCTCCCCAAGGAGGTGGGAGGGAGTCTTTCGAAGATTTTCCCCACGACAAAAAAAAAAAAAAAAAAAAAAAAAAAAAAAAAAAAAGTCCGCTCTGCTCCGAATCATCGCTGCGGCGTCAAAAATCGTCGTAGGACAAAAAATCGCCACCCTATCTTGCAGGAAAAAATCCGGGGAACACGATGGCGTCGTCAAAAGTGCAGGTCGTCGAGCTCGTTTTCGAGAAAAAAAAAAAAAAATTCTCAAAATTCGACGAAAAAATAAAACGATCAGTGGACCGTGTAGAGAATCTAAAACTGCATAAGAATCGTATAGACGAAAATTGGCGTTCACGTGCTCGTTTTTGAGAAAAAAGTTAAAAAAGCTCTCAAAATTCGAGATAAAAAAAAAAAAAACCATCTACCAGGTAGCCAACGGTAAACGGTACAAGTATCGTACGGGCGAAAACGAGCGTTACCGTGCTCGTTTTCGAGTTATTGACGAAAAACAGCCTGGAGCGATCGGTCCGGCGGTCGACGCGCGAAACTTTCCAAGTCCGCTCTGCTTCGGGGAGGATACCGGAAGAATGCTTCGAGCGATTCCCGGTATCCTCCCAAAGCGTGCCGAAGGGTCACCGTGGGGTTTTTAGTGGGTAGGCCCCGCGCCTGTCGTTGTACGGGCGCGGGGAATCCCACACACGCCTCCCACCTCTCCCCAAGGAGGTGGGAGGGAGTCTTTCGAAGATTTTCCCCACGACAAAAAAAAAAAAAAAAAAAAAAAAAAAAAAGTCCGCTCTGCTCCGAATCATCGCTCCGGCGTCAAAAATCGTCGTAGGACAAAAAATCGCCACCCTATCTTGCAGGAAAAAATCCGGGGAACACGATGGCGTCGTCAAAAGTGCAGGTCGTCGAGCTCGTTTTCGAGAAAAAAAAAAAAAAATTCTCAAAATTCGACAAAAAAATAAAACGATCACTGGACCGTGTAGAGAATCTAAAACTGCATAAGAATCGTATAGACGAAAATTGGCGTTCACGTGCTCGTTTTTGAGAAAAAAGTTAAAAAAGCTCTCAAACTTCGAGATAAAAAAAAAAAAAACCGTCTACCAGGTAGCCAACGGAAAACGGTACAAGTATCGTACGGGCGAAAACGAGCGTTACCGTGCTCGTTTTCGAGTTATTGACGAAAAACAGCCTGGAGCGATCGGTCCGGCGGTCGACGCGCGAAAGTTTCTAAGTCCGCTCTGCTCCGAAACACCGCTCCGGCGTCAAAAATCGTCGTAGGACAAAAAATCGCCACCCTATCTTGCAGGAAAAAATCCGGGGAACACGATGGCGTCGTCAAAAGTGCAGGTCGTCGAGCTCGTTTTCGAGAAAAAAAAAAAAAAATTCTCAAAATTCGACAAAAAAATAAAACGATCAGTGGACCGTGTAGAGAATATAAAACTGCATAAGAATCGTATAGACGAAAATTGGCGTTCACGTGCTCGTTTTTGTGGAAAAAATTAAAAAAGCTCTCAAACTTCGAGATAAAAAAAAAAAAAACCGTCTACCAGGTAGCCAACGGAAAACGGTACAAGTATCGTACGGGCGAAAACGAGCGTTACCGTGCTCGTTTTCGAGTTATTGACGAAAAACAGCCTGGAGCGATCGGTCCGGCGGTCGACGCGCGAAAGTTTCTAAGTCCGCTCTGCTCCGAAACACCGCTCCGGCGTCAAAAATCGTCGTAGGACAAAAAATCGCCACCCTATCTTGCAGGAAAAAATCCGGGGAACACGATGGCGTCGTCAAAAGTGCAGGTCGTCGAGCTCGTTTTCGAGAAAAAAAAAAAAAAATTCTCAAAATTCGACAAAAAAATAAAACGATCAGTGGACCGTGTAGAGAATATAAAACTGCATAAGAATCGTATAGACGAAAATTGGCGTTCACGTGCTCGTTTTTGTGGAAAAAATTAAAAAAGCTCTCAAACTTCGAGATAAAAAAAAAAAAAACCGTCTACCAGGTAGCCAACGGAAAACGGTACAAGTATCGTACGGGCGAAAACGAGCGTTACCGTGCTCGTTTTCGAGTTATTGACGAAAAACAGCCTGGAGCGATCGGTCCGGCGGTCGACGCGCGAAAGTTTCTAAGTCCGCTCTGCACCGAATCATCGCTCCGGCGTCAAAAATCGTCGTAGGACAAAAACTCGCCACCCTATCTTGCAGGAAAAAATCCGGGGAACACGATGGCGTCGTCAAAAGTGCAGGTCGTCGAGCTCGTTTTCGAGAAAAAAAAAAAAAAATTCTCAAAATTCGACGAAAAAATAAAACGATCAGTGGACCGTGTAGAGAATATAAAACTGCATAAGAATCGTATAGACGAAAATTGGCGTTCACGTGCTCGTTTTTGAGAAAAAAGTTAAAAAAGCTCTCAAAATTCGAGATAAAAAAAAAAAAAAACCGTCCACCAGGTAGCCAACGGTAAACGGTACAAGTATCGTACGGGCGAAAACGAGCGTTACCGTGCTCGTTTTCGAGTTATTCACGAAAAACAGCCTGGAGCGATCGGTCCGGCGGTCGACGCGCGAAACTTTCTAAGTCCGCTCTGCTTCCCTCAGGGGCTGCCAGCCTTTCAGCTGCAGTACGGGCTTAACGAACCCGGGGTACCCGAGTCATACACACACCGTAATCCTCCTGTTGGTCGTCACAACGACCCATTCACAATTCCCTATTGGTTTTGTGAATGGTACGTGACGGCAGGAGGAACGGGGGTCTTGGCTTAACCGCCTGGGCCACGAGTATGGCGACTCTATAAAATCGCCCTCCAATCCTAAGCTATGGTGCGCGGCGATGGGATGCATGGTTGGGGGAGGAGGCCCAATCCCAAGCGACCACCTCCGGGGAACCTGCCGAACCCCCGGAGTATTAGGCTTACCCGGGTAAGGCGGCTCTGCCCGGGTGGACCTTTATTTCCGACCATCTCGTGGGATTTTTTATGGACTCAGAAAATAAAATGGGGATGGGGCGGGTTTTGTCGGTTGGGGAGGACGGAGACGGGGTTGGGGTTAGGGTGGCGGCGCTCGCGCCCCACTCAGCGCCAGGTCCGGCTTCGTGGAGGGTGGAGGAGGACGACGAGACGGCGTCGGTCTCGTCCTTCTCCTCCAGCACGAGCCACATAGGCTCTAAGAGGAAGAGGACGGGGCAGGCCGTCGTCGAGGTGGGCGGGGCGATGAGCCCGTCGGTGAGGCTGAGTTGCCTCAGGGACGAGGTGACCGAGGAGATATCGGAGAGGATCTCCTCGTCCCTGAGGCGGGTGGAGAAAGTCGCCGCTGCCTGCGCCTTTAAGGGGCAGAAAAGCGGTGGCGCGGAGGCCCTGAAGGCCGCGGCGGAGGAAATGAGGGAGGCGGCGCGGGAGCTCAGAGGGCGGAACGCCCGTCTGCAGCTCCTGTTGGAGGAGGAGCGACAGGGGAGGAGGAGGGCAGAGGCGCTGTGGAACAGCGCGGCCCATCCTCCCATCCTCCCTCCTCCTCCACCGCCGCGTCCCTCGGCGGAGGTAAATAAGCGGAGTGCGGCGGCAGTGGTGCGGGGCACCGCGGGCCCCTCCACCCGCACTCCGCCCGTGAAGAAGTCCCCGTCCTCCTCAGAAGACGATCTTCTGAGGAGGATTGGGGACATGATTGATGGCAAGCTGGCCGCCTTCCGGGAGGAGCTCCTCGCCGGAAGAGCGGTCAGCAGGAAGGCGGTGCCTCCCCGACCTGTTCCAGTACAGTCGGGGAAGGCAAAGAAGGGCGGAGTGAAGGCTCCGCCCAGCGTTGCGGCACCAGGGCCCCGGGTCGCGACCCCCAAGGGGGGTGGCGTACCCGTGGTCGCGGTGGTCGCGTCCTCCACAGCACCCTCCCAAGGGGGGGTGGCGTGGAGTGAGGTGGTGGGGCGGAAGGCGAAGCGGGCGGCGAGGAAGGCCTCGCAACCGCAGCCTCCGCCTCCGCCGCCGGCGGCCAAGGTAAAGGCCGCGAAGGTCGGGAAGGCACGACCAGGTCGTCCCCCAAAAACGGCAGCGGTGACGCTGACCGTTGCGCAGGGGGGCGACCTGACCCTCGCGGAGGCGATGCGGCTCGCCAGGGAGAATATCTCCCTGGAAGAGCTGGGCGTCGCCTCCGTGAGGGCGAAGAGGGCCGTGACCGGGGGTCTCTTGCTGGAGATCCCCGGTGCAGAAGGCGGCGCGAAGGCGGATCGTCTCGCCCAGAGGCTCCGGGAGCAGCTGGGCGAGCGAGGTGTCCGGGTCGCCCGGCCCACGAAGCGCACGGAGATGCGCGTTTGTGGGCTGGACGACTCGGTCAGCGCACAGGATGTGTCCCGTGCCCTTGCGAGGGCGGGGGACTGTCCCGTGGAGGACCTGCGGATCGGAGAGATCCGCAGGTCGCCCTCCGGCCTCGGGTCGGTGTGGGCCCGGTGCCCCCTCTCCGCCGCCCGTAAGGTGGCGGAATCCGGGAGGGTGTTGGTGGGGTGGGTTTCGGCGCGAGTGGAAATCCTCGCGCCGCGCCCGCTCCAGTGTCACCGCTGCCTCGAATTGGGGCACGTGAGGCAGTGGTGCACCTCGCCGGTGGACCGCAGCGGTCAGTGTTACCGCTGCGGTGCCAAAGAGCACCGTGCGAGCCAGTGCTCGGCGGCCCCCCACTGCCCGCTGTGTGCGGACATGGGGAGGCCAGCCGATCACAGGGTGGGGAGCAAGAAGTGCTCCCCCCCCTCCCGGAAGGTGAGGAAGAGGCGGGCTGCACCGGCTCCGGTGCCGAGGGCGGTGGCATCGTCCTCGATGGAGGTGGACGGTGCTACGGGGACGGACGGCCGGGAGGAGGCTGGCGCGGCCATTAATTAATGCCGCCCCGCCTCCTCCTCCAGGCCAACCTCAACCACTGCCGCGCGGCACAGGACTTGATGTCCCAAGTCCTCGCGGAGTGGGGGGTTGGCCTGGCGGTCGCCGCCGAGCCGTACCGCGTCCCTGATCACCCTCATTGGGTGGGCGACGCGGACGGCTTGGTGGCGACGGTATGGGGAGGGGGCGACGGGTCCCCACCGTTCTCCTTGTTGGAGCGCGGTCGGGGATTCGTCGCCGTGGACTGGGGGGGAGTCGCTGTGGTGGGGTGCTACATTTCGCCCCGTAGCGGTCACGCTGCGTTCGAGCTGTACTTGGCCGAGGTCGCGGCATGCGTGCAGCGCTGCGCGGCCCGGCCGGTGCTGGTCCTGGGGGATTTTAATGCCAAGTCGGTGGCTTGGGGATCCCCCAGGACCTCCGTTCGCGGCGGGATCCTGGGCGATTGGGCGGCGGGGCTCGACCTCCGGGTATTGAACCGGGGGTCGGAGCACACATGCGTGCGGCGATATGGGGGGTCCATCGTGGATGTTGGATTCGCGACCCCCAACGCCGTGCGCATGGTGTCGGGTTGGCACGTGGTCGCGGGGGCAGAGACACTCTCCGATCACCGGTACATCCGGATGGAGGTCTCTGCCGCCGCGAGTGCATCCCGACACGGCCGCCTGCGTGGCACCCCACCACGCCGCTGGGCGCTTCGGCGCCTCGACAAGGACGCCCTGATGGCAGCTGCCCTCGCTGCAACTTGGCCGCAGGGAGCGGCCGAGTTGCCGAGCATAGAGGAGGAGGTCGCCCGGCTCGGAGCATTGGTCGCGGGTATTTGCGACGCGGCGATGCCTCGGGTCGGGCGGGCTTCTCCTCGCCGGGCGGTGTACTGGTGGTCGGACGCGATCGCGGAGTTGCGAGTCGCGACTGTCCGCGCCCGACGCCAGTACACCCGCGCGCGCCGTCGTCAACGTACAGGCGACGGCGTGGCGCGAGCGAGGGCAGCTGATGACCTGTATGGAGCATACCGCGTGGCGCGGGTTGCTCTGCAGGTCGCCATCAAACGGGCCAAGACCCGGGCATGGAAGGAGCTCCTCCAGACCCTTGATGACGATCCATGGGGGCGCCCATATAAGGTGGTGCTGAATAAGCTCCGCCCGTGGGCGCCCCCCGTCACCGAGGGTCTTGACCCCCGGCTGCTGGAGGACGTGGTCAATACACTCTTCCCAATTGGGGAGAGGGGACCGCGTCCTCCGGCGGCGGCGGCTGTCCCAGTGGAGTGGACGGCCGAACTGGGGGTCACGCAGGAGGAGCTGGCAGCGGCCATCAGACGGCTCGGGGTTCGTAACACGGCCCCGGGTCCGGATGGTGTGCCCGGCCGGGTTTGGGTCTTGACCCAGGGCGTCCTTGGGGCCGACCTCAGGCGGTTGTTCGACCGCTGCCTGAGGGACGGGCGATTCCCCCCCAGTTGGAAGGTGGCGAGGATGGTCCTCCTCCGGAAGGAGGGTCGGCCCGCGGAGTCTCCCTCCGCATACCGGCCCATTTGTCTCCTCGACGAGGTGGGCAAGCTCTTCGAGCGTGTGATTGCTGCCCGCCTCGTCGAGCACCTGTCGCGGGGTGATCCCGGTCTGGCCGACTGCCAGTTCGGTTTCCGGGGGGGCCGATCGACTATCGACGCGATAGGTCGTGTGAGGGCCCTCTCGGGGGCGGCCGTCTCCCGGGGAGGGGTGGCATTGGCAATATCCTTGGATATTGCCAATGCCTTTAACACCCTCCCCTGGGAAGAGATAAGGAGGGGACTCGAATATCATCGGGTCCCCCCTTGTCTCAGGGCGGTCGTCGGGGATTATCTCCGCGGCAGGTGGATCGAGTATCCGGGCCGGGATGGTGATATGCGGAGGGAGGTGTACTGCGGTGTTCCGCAGGGGTCGGTCCTCGGGCCACTCCTGTGGAACATCGCGTACGACTCGGTGTTGCGGGCCGGCCTCCCCGACGGCGTCAGCACGGTGTGTTATGCGGATGACACACTGGTGCTGGCCGTCGGGGCGCACTGGGGGAGGGCCATGCGTCGCGCGGAGGAGGGGTCGCAACGCGTCGTCGACCGGATCAGGGGGATGGGGATGACGGTGGCGGTCCATAAGACCGAGGTGATTGCGTTTCATTCACCTCGGCAGGATCCGCCACCCCCTCTGATCCGGGTGGGTGGGGCTGACATCGAGGTGAAGCCCCAGATCAGGTATCTAGGGCTGATCCTCGATAGCCGCTGGCGTTTCGAGGAGCATTTCCGCTGCCTGGTCCCCCGGTTGGAAAGGATGGTTGCGGCTCTGGGCCGGATCCTGCCCAACCTGGGGGGCCCGGCGGGCCGAGTTCGTCGCCTCTATGTGGCCATGGTCCAGTCGGTGGCCCTATACGGGGCCCCCGTCTGGGCGGACGACCTGGCTGCCTCCCGGCGCGGCATGACTATGCTGCGTCGGGTGCAGAGGCGCATGGCGCTCAGGGTCGTCCGCGGGTATCGGACCATGTCACATGAGGCGGCGACGGTTCTAGCGGGGATGCCGCCCATGGACCTGCTCGCGCGGTCGCACGCGGTGATGTACCGGCATCGCGTCGACCGTCGCGCGGGGGTGGGGGCGGTCCCGGGCGGGCAGGAACCTGCTTGGGGCGATTTGAAGCGCCAGGCCCGGCAGTCCGTGTTGCTCGCGTGGCAGGAGCGGCTGGCTCTGCCAACCGCGGGGCACCGGACTGTCGGGGCGGTTCGGCCACTCCTGAAGGAGTGGCTGGACAGAGGCCATGGCAGCCTCACCTACCGGCTGGCACAGGTATTTTCCGGGCATGGCAGCTTCGGAAGATACCTGTGCCGGATAGGGAAGGAGCCGACGGCGCGTTGCTGCCACTGCGACGCTGAGCAGGACACGGCGGATCATACCCTGGAGGTATGCCCCGCGTGGGAGGGGGAGCGCCGTGTCCTGGTCGGCGTCGTCGGGCGGGATGTCTCGCTGCCGGGCGTGGTGCGCGCCATGCTCGGCAGCGAGGAGAAGTGGAGGGCCGTGGCCTCCTTCTGCGAGAACGTAATGTTGCAGAAGGAGGCCGCGGGGAGGGAGCGCGAGCTTCAGCGGCGGGCTGAAGCTCGCGCTCGTGCGGTGGCCCGAGGTCGTCGCCCGGTCGCGAGGCGTCGCGGGCGGCCGCCTCGGCGTGGCGGATGACCTAGGCTGGGAGGGGGGTCCTGAGGGGACCCTCCTCCCGCCAGGCGGCGCCGGGTCGGACCGGTTGGGGGTAGGAGTGCCTCCCCCTACCGGTCCGACGCAAGGGGAGGCACCCTCGGCGGTCTGGTGCGGCCATGAACGCCCGGCCGCCGAGGGGTGGAGACGGGGTCGCGGGCGGTTGCGAGTTGGGGCACGCAGCCGCCACTAAACGCGGCCCCGGGACGGATAGCGGCGGGATGGAGTGGCCCCGTCCCGCCGCTATGAGGCAGTGTGTCTACTGGGGGGACCGATTGTCCCCCCGGGGGATGGGCGCGAAAGCGCGGGCACGGGGAGGATACCGGAAGAATGCTTCGAGCGATTCCCGGTATCCTCCCAAAGCGTGCCGAAGGGTCACCGTGGGGTTTTTAGTGGGTAGGTCCCGCGCCTGTCGTTGTACGGGCGCGGGGAATCCCACACACCCCTCCCACCTCTCCCCAAGGAGGTGGGAGGGAGTCTTTCGAAGATTTTCCCCACGACAAAAAAAAAAAAAAAAAAAAAAAAAAAAAAAAAAAAAGTCCGCTCTGCTCCGAATCATCGCTGCGGCGTCAAAAATCGTCGTAGGACAAAAAATCGCCACCCTATCTTGCAGGAAAAAATCCGGGGAACACGATGGCGTCGTCAAAAGTGCAGGTCGTCGAGCTCGTTTTCGAGAAAAAAAAAAAAAAATTCTCAAAATTCGACGAAAAAATAAAACGATCAGTGGACCGTGTAGAGAATCTAAAACTGCATAAGAATCGTATAGACGAAAATTGGCGTTCACGTGCTCGTTTTTGAGAAAAAAGTTAAAAAAGCTCTCAAAATTCGAGATAAAAAAAAAAAAAACCATCTACCAGGTAGCCAACGGTAAACGGTACAAGTATCGTACGGGCGAAAACGAGCGTTACCGTGCTCGTTTTCGAGTTATTGACGAAAAACAGCCTGGAGCGATCGGTCCGGCGGTCGACGCGCGAAACTTTCCAAGTCCGCTCTGCTTCGGGGAGGATACCGGAAGAATGCTTCGAGCGATTCCCGGTATCCTCCCAAAGCGTGCCGAAGGGTCACCGTGGGGTTTTTAGTGGGTAGGCCCCGCGCCTGTCGTTGTACGGGCGCGGGGAATCCCACACACGCCTCCCACCTCTCCCCAAGGAGGTGGGAGGGAGTCTTTCGAAGATTTTCCCCACGACAAAAAAAAAAAAAAAAAAAAAAAAAAAAAAGTCCGCTCTGCTCCGAATCATCGCTCCGGCGTCAAAAATCGTCGTAGGACAAAAAATCGCCACCCTATCTTGCAGGAAAAAATCCGGGGAACACGATGGCGTCGTCAAAAGTGCAGGTCGTCGAGCTCGTTTTCGAGAAAAAAAAAAAGAAATTCTCAAAATTCGACAAAAAAATAAAACGATCAGTGGACCGTGTAGAGAATCTAAAACTGCATAAGAATCGTATAGACCAAAATTGGCGTTCACGTGCTCGTTTTTGAGAAAAAAGTTAAAAAAGCTCTCAAAATTCGAGATAAAAAAAAAAAAACCGTCCACCAGGTAGCCAACGGTAAACGGTACAAGTATCGTACGGGCGAAAACGAGCGTTACCGTGCTCGTTTTCGAGTTATTGACGAAAAACAGCCTGGAGCGATCGGTCCGGCGGTCGACGCGCGAAACTTTCTAAGTCCGCTCTGCTCCGAATCATCGCTCCGGCGTCAAAAATCGTCGTAAGACAAAAAATCGCCACCCTATCTTGCAGGAAAAAATCCGGGGAACACGATGGCGTCGTCAAAAGTGCAGGTCGTCGAGCTCGTTTTCGAGAAAAAAAAAAAAAAATTCTCAAAATTCGACAAAAAAATAAAACGATCACTGGACCGTGTAGAGAATCTAAAACTGCATAAGAATCGTATAGACGAAAATTGGCGTTCACGTGCTCGTTTTTGAGAAAAAAGTTAAAAAAGCTCTCAAACTTCGAGATAAAAAAAAAAAAAACCGTCTACCAGGTAGCCAACGGAAAACGGTACAAGTATCGTACGGGCGAAAACGAGCGTTACCGTGCTCGTTTTCGAGTTATTGACGAAAAACAGCCTGGAGCGATCGGTCCGGCGGTCGACGCGCGAAAGTTTCTAAGTCCGCTCTGCTCCGAAACACCGCTCCGGCGTCAAAAATCGTCGTAGGACAAAAAATCGCCACCCTATCTTGCAGGAAAAAATCCGGGGAACACGATGGCGTCGTCAAAAGTGCAGGTCGTCGAGCTCGTTTTCGAGAAAAAAAAAAAAAAATTCTCAAAATTCGACAAAAAAATAAAACGATCAGTGGACCGTGTAGAGAATATAAAACTGCATAAGAATCGTATAGACGAAAATTGGCGTTCACGTGCTCGTTTTTGTGGAAAAAATTAAAAAAGCTCTCAAACTTCGAGATAAAAAAAAAAAAAACCGTCTACCAGGTAGCCAACGGAAAACGGTACAAGTATCGTACGGGCGAAAACGAGCGTTACCGTGCTCGTTTTCGAGTTATTGACGAAAAACAGCCTGGAGCGATCGGTCCGGCGGTCGACGCGCGAAAGTTTCTAAGTCCGCTCTGCTCCGAAACACCGCTCCGGCGTCAAAAATCGTCGTAGGACAAAAAATCGCCACCCTATCTTGCAGGAAAAAATCCGGGGAACACGATGGCGTCGTCAAAAGTGCAGGTCGTCGAGCTCGTTTTCGAGAAAAAAAAAAAAAAATTCTCAAAATTCGACAAAAAAATAAAACGATCAGTGGACCGTGTAGAGAATCTAAAACTGCATAAGAATCGTATAGACCAAAATTGGCGTTCACGTGCTCGTTTTTGAGAAAAAAGTTAAAAAAGCTCTCAAAATTCGAGATAAAAAAAAAAAAAACCGTCCACCAGGTAGCCAACGGTAAACGGTACAAGTATCGTACGGGCGAAAACGAGCGTTACCGTGCTCGTTTTCGAGTTATTGACGAAAAACAGCCTGGAGCGATCGGTCCGGCGGTCGACGCGCGAAACTTTCTAAGTCCGCTCTGCTCCGAATCATCGCTCCGTCGTCAAAAATCGTCGTAAGACAAAAAATCGCCACCCTATCTTGCAGGAAAAAATCCGGGGAACACGATGGCGTCGTCAAAAGTGCAGGTCGTCGAGCTCGTTTTCGAGAAAAAAAAAAAAAAATTCTCAAAATTCGACAAAAAAATAAAACGATCACTGGACCGTGTAGAGAATCTAAAACTGCATAAGAATCGTATAGACGAAAATTGGCGTTCACGTGCTCGTTTTTGAGAAAAAAGTTAAAAAAGCTCTCAAACTTCGAGATAAAAAAAAAAAAAACCGTCTACCAGGTAGCCAACGGAAAACGGTACAAGTATCGTACGGGCGAAAACGAGCGTTACCGTGCTCGTTTTCGAGTTATTGACGAAAAACAGCCTGGAGCGATCGGTCCGGCGGTCGACGCGCGAAAGTTTCTAAGTCCGCTCTGATCCGAAACACCGCTCCGGCGTCAAAAATCGTCGTAGGACAAAAAATCGCCACCCTATCTTGCAGGAAAAAATCCGGGGAACACGATGGCGTCGTCAAAAGTGCAGGTCGTCGAGCTCGTTTTCGAGAAAAAAAAAAAAAAATTCTCAAAATTCGACAAAAAAATAAAACGATCAGTGGACCGTGTAGAGAATATAAAACTGCATAAGAATCGTATAGACGAAAATTGGCGTTCACGTGCTCGTTTTTGTGGAAAAAATTAAAAAAGCTCTCAAACTTCGAGATAAAAAAAAAAAAAACCGTCTACCAGGTAGCCAACGGAAAACGGTACAAGTATCGTACGGGCGAAAACGAGCGTTACCGTGCTCGTTTTCGAGTTATTGACGAAAAACAGCCTGGAGCGATCGGTCCGGCGGTCGACGCGCGAAAGTTTCTAAGTCCGCTCTGCACCGAATCATCGCTCCGGCGTCAAAAATCGTCGTAGGACAAAAACTCGCCACCCTATCTTGCAGGAAAAAATCCGGGGAACACGATGGCGTCGTCAAAAGTGCAGGTCGTCGAGCTCGTTTTCGAGAAAAAAAAAAAAAAATTCTCAAAATTCGACGAAAAAATAAAACGGTCAGTGGACCGTGTAGAGAATATAAAACTGCATAAGAATCGTATAGACGAAAATTGGCGTTCACGTGCTCGTTTTTGAGAAAAAAGTTAAAAAAGCTCTCAAAATTCGAGATAAAAAAAAAAAAAACCGTCCACCAGGTAGCCAACGGTAAACGGTACAAGTATCGTACGGGCGAAAACGAGCGTTACCGTGCTCGTTTTCGAGTTATTCACGAAAAACAGCCTGGAGCGATCGGTCCGGCGGTCGACGCGCGAAACTTTCTAAGTCCGCTCTGCTCCGAATCATCGCTGCGGCGTCAAAAATCGTCGTAGGACAAAAAATCGCCACCCTATCTTGCAGGAAAAAATCCGGGGAACACGATGGCGTCGTCAAAAGTGCAGGTCGTCGAGCTCGTTTTCGAGAAAAAAAAAAAGAAATTCTCAAAATTCGACAAAAAAATAAAACGATCAGTGGACCGTGTAGAGAATCTAAAACTGCATAAGAATCGTATAGACCAAAATTGGCGTTCACGTGCTCGTTTTTGAGAAAAAAGTTAAAAAAGCTCTCAAAATTCGAGATAAAAAAAAAAAAAACCGTCCACCAGGTAGCCAACGGTAAACGGTACAAGTATCGTACGGGCGAAAACGAGCGTTACCGTGCTCGTTTTCGAGTTATTGACGAAAAACAGCCTGGAGCGATCGGTCCGGCGGTCGACGCGCGAAACTTTCTAAGTCCGCTCTGCTCCGAATCATCGCTCCGGCGTCAAAAATCGTCGTAAGACAAAAAATCGCCTCCCTATCTTGCAGGAAAAAATCCGGGGAACACGATGGCGTCGTCAAAAGTGCAGGTCGTCGAGCTCGTTTTCGAGAAAAAAAAAAAAAATTCTCAAAATTCGACAAAAAAATAAAACGATCACTGGACCGTGTAGAGAATCTAAAACTGCATAAGAATCGTATAGACGAAAATTGGCGTTCACGTGCTCGTTTTTGAGAAAAAAGTTAAAAAAGCTCTCAAAATTCGAGATAAAAAAAAAAAAAACCGTCCACCAGGTAGCCAACGGTAAACGGTACAAGTATCGTACGGGCGAAAACGAGCGTTACCGTGCTCGTTTTCGAGTTATTGACGAAAAACAGCCTGGAGCGATCGGTCCGGCGGTCGACGCGCGAAACTTTCTAAGTCCGCTCTGCTCCGAATCATCGCTCCGGCGTCAAAAATCGTCGTAAGACAAAAAATCGCCACCCTATCTTGCAGGAAAAAATCCGGGGAACACGATGGCGTCGTCAAAAGTGCAGGTCGTCGAGCTCGTTTTCGAGAAAAAAAAAAAAAAATTCTCAAAATTCGACGAAAAAATAAAACGATCAGTGGACCGTGTAGAGAATCTAAAACTGCATAAGAATCGTATAGACGAAAATTGGCGTTCACGTGCTCGTTTTTGAGAAAAAAGTTAAAAAAGCTCTCAAAATTCGAGATAAAAAAAAAAAAAACCATCTACCAGGTAGCCAACGGTAAACGGTACAAGTATCGTACGGGCGAAAACGAGCGTTACCGTGCTCGTTTTCGAGTTATTGACGAAAAACAGCCTGGAGCGATCGGTCCGGCGGTCGACGCGCGAAACTTTCTAAGTCCGCTCTGCTCCGAATCATCGCTCCGGCGTCAAACATCGTCGTAGGACAAAAAATCGCCACCCTATCTTGCAGGAAAAAATCCGGGGAACACGATGGCGTCGTCAAAAGTGCAGGTCGTCGAGCTCGTTTTCGAGAAAAAAAAAAAGAAATTCTCAAAATTCGACAAAAAAATAAAACGATCACTGGACCGTGTAGAGAATCTAAAACTGCATAAGAATCGTATAGACGAAAATTGGCGTTCACGTGCTCGTTTTTGAGAAAAAAGTTAAAAAAGCTCTCAAACTTCGAGATAAAAAAAAAAAAAACCGTCTACCAGGTAGCCAACGGAAAACGGTACAAGTATCGTACGGGCGAAAACGAGCGTTACCGTGCTCGTTTTCGAGTTATTGACGAAAAACAGCCTGGAGCGATCGGTCCGGCGGTCGACGCGCGAAAGTTTCTAAGTCCGCTCTGCTCCGAAACACCGCTCCGGCGTCAAAAATCGTCGTAGGACAAAAAATCGCCACCCTATCTTGCAGGAAAAAATCCGGGGAACACGATGGCGTCGTCAAAAGTGCAGGTCGTCGAGCTCGT
This sequence comes from Colletes latitarsis, assembly GCF_051014445.1. Lineage (NCBI taxonomy): Eukaryota > Metazoa > Arthropoda > Insecta > Hymenoptera > Colletidae > Colletes > Colletes latitarsis. The sequence goes on from NW_027488367.1 coordinate 886,834, forward strand.
TTTCGAGAAAAAAAAAAAAAATTCTCAAAATTCGACAAAAAAATAAAACGATCACTGGACCGTGTAGAGAATCTAAAACTGCATAAGAATCGTATAGACGAAAATTGGCGTTCACGTGCTCGTTTTTGAGAAAAAAGTTAAAAAAGCTCTCAAAATTCGAGATAAAAAAAAAAAAAACCGTCCACCAGGTAGCCAACGGTAAACGGTACAAGTATCGTACGGGCGAAAACGAGCGTTACCGTGCTCGTTTTCGAGTTATTGACGAAAAACAGCCTGGAGCGATCGGTCCGGCGGTCGACGCGCGAAACTTTCTAAGTCCGCTCTGCTCCGAATCATCGCTCCGGCGTCAAAAATCGTCGTAAGACAAAAAATCGCCACCCTATCTTGCAGGAAAAAATCCGGGGAACACGATGGCGTCGTCAAAAGTGCAGGTCGTCGAGCTCGTTTTCGAGAAAAAAAAAAAAAAATTCTCAAAATTCGACAAAAAAATAAAACGATCACTGGACCGTGTAGAGAATCTAAAACTGCATAAGAATCGTATAGACGAAAATTGGCGTTCACGTGCTCGTTTTTGAGAAAAAAGTTAAAAAAGCTCTCAAAATTCGAGATAAAAAAAAAAAAAACCGTCCACCAGGTAGCCAACGGTAAACGGTACAAGTATCGTACGGGCGAAAACGAGCGTTACCGTGCTCGTTTTCGAGTTATTGACGAAAAACAGCCTGGAGCGATCGGTCCGGCGGTCGACGCGCGAAACTTTCTAAGTCCGCTCTGCTCCGAATCATCGCTGCGGCGTCAAAAATCGTCGTAAGACAAAAAATCGCCACGCTATCTTGCAGGAAAAAATCCGGGGAACACGATGGCGTCGTCAAAAGTGCAGGTCGTCGAGCTCGTTTTCGAGAAAAAAAAAAAAAAATTCTCAAAATTCGACAAAAAAATAAAACGATCACTGGACCGTGTAGAGAATCTAAAACTGCATAAGAATCGTATAGACGAAAATTGGCGTTCACGTGCTCGTTTTTGAGAAAAAAGTTAAAAAAGCTCTCAAAATTCGAGATAAAAAAAAAAAAACCGTCCACCAGGTAGCCAACGGTAAACGGTACAAGTATCGTACGGGCGAAAACGAGCGTTACCGTGCTCGTTTTCGAGTTATTGACGAAAAACAGCCTGGAGCGATCGGTCCGGCGGTCGACGCGCGAAACTTTCTAAGTCCGCTCTGCTCCGAATCATCGCTCCGGCGTCAAAAATCGTCGTAAGACAAAAAATCGCCACCCTATCTTGCAGGAAAAAATCCGGGGAACACGATGGCGTCGTCAAAAGTGCAGGTCGTCGAGCTCGTTTTCGAGAAAAAAAAAAAAAAATTCTCAAAATTCGACAAAAAAAATAAAACGATCACTGGACCGTGTAGAGAATCTAAAACTGCATAAGAATCGTATAGACGAAAATTGGCGTTCACGTGCTCGTTTTTGAGAAAAAAGTTAAAAAAGCTCTCAAAATTCGAGATAAAAAAAAAAAAAACCATCTACCAGGTAGCCAACGGTAAACGGTACAAGTATCGTACGGGCGAAAACGAGCGTTACCGTGCTCGTTTTCGAGTTATTGACGAAAAACAGCCTGGAGCGATCGGTCCGGCGGTCGACGCGCGAAAGTTTCTAAGTCCGCTCTGCTTCCCTCAGGGGCTGCCAGCCTTTCAGCTGCAGTACGGGCTTAACGAACCCGGGGTACCCGAGTCATACACACACCGTAAGCCTCCTGTTGGTCGTCACAACGACCCATTCACAATTCCCTATTGGTTTTGTGAATGGTACGTGACGGCAGGAGGAACGGGGGTCTTGGCTTAACCGCCTGGGCCACGAGTATGGCGACTCTATAAAATCGCCCTCCAATCCTAAGCTATGGTGCGCGGCGATGGGATGCATGGTTGGGGGAGAAGGCCCAATCCCAAGCGACCACCTCCGGGGAACCTGCCGAACCCCCGGAGTATATAGGCTTACCCGGGTAAGGCGGCTCTGCCCGGGCGGACCTTTTCTTCCGACCTGCTCGTGGGAATATTATGGAGTTCAATATTAAAACGGGGATGGGACGGGGTAAGTCAGAGGGGGAGGACGAAGGCGGTGTTGGGACTGGAGTGACGGCGCTCGCGCCGCCTCCAGCGCCTGGCCCGGCTTCGTGGAAGGTGGAGGAGGACGACGAGACTGCGTCAGTCTCGTCCTTCTCCTCCACCAGGAGCCTTATAGGCTCTAAGAGGAAGAGGGCGGGGCAGGCCGTCGTCGAGGTGGGCGGGGCGATGAGCCCGTCGGTGAGGCTGAGTTGCCTCAGGGACGAGGTGACCGAGGAGATATCGGAGAGGATCTCCTCGTCCCTGAGGCGGGTGGAGAAAGTCGCCGCTGCCTGCGCCTTTAAGGGGCAGAAAAGCGGTGGCGCGGAGGCCCTGAAGGCCGCGGCGGAGGAAATGAGGGAGGCGGCGCGGGAGCTCAGAGGGCGGAACGCCCGTCTGCAGCTCCTGTTGGAGGAGGAGCGACAGGGGAGGAGGAGGGCAGAGGCGCTGTGGAACAGCGCGGCCCTCCCTCCCATCCTTCCTCCTCCTCCACCGCCGCGTCCCTCGGCGGAGGTAAATAAGCGGAGTGCGGCGGCAGTGGTGCGGGGCACCGCGGGCCCCTCCACCCGCACTCCGCCCGTGAAGAAGTCCCCGACCTCCTCAGAAGACGATCTTCTGAGGAGGATTGGGGACATGATTGATGGCAAGCTGGCCGCCTTCCGGGAGGAGCTCCTCGCCGGAAGAGCGGTCAGCAGGAAGGTGGTGCCTCCCCGACCTGTTCCGGTACAGTCGGGGAAGGCAAAGAAGGGCGGAGTGAAGGCTCCGCCCAGCGTTGCGGCACCAGGGCCCCGGGTCGCAACCCCCAAGGGGGGTGGTGTACCCGTGGTCGCGGTGGTCGCGTCCTCCACAGCACCCTCCCAAGGGGGGGTGGCGTGGAGTGAGGTGGTGGGGCGGAAGGCGAAGCGGGCGGCGAGGAAGGCCTCGCAACCGCAGCCTCCGCCTCCGCCGCCGGCGGCCAAGGTAAAGGCCGCGAAGGTCGGGAAGGCACGACCAGGTCGTCCCCCAAAAACGGCAGCGGTGACGCTGACCGTTGCGCAGGGGGGCGACCTGACCCTCGCGGAGGCGATGCGGCTCGCCAGGGAGAATATCTCCCTGGAAGAGCTGGGCATCGCCTCCGTGAGGGCGAAGAGGGCCGTGACCGGGGGTCTCTTGCTGGAGATCCCCGGTGCAGAAGGCGGCGCGAAGGCGGATCGTCTCGCCCAGAGGCTCCGGGAGCAGCTGGGCGAGCGAGGTGTCCGGGTCGCCCGGCCCACGAAGCGCACGGAGATGCGCGTTTGTGGGCTGGACGACTCGGTCAGCGCACAGGATGTGTCCCGTGCCCTTGCGAGGGCGGGGGACTGTCCTGTGGAGGACCTGCGGATCGGAGAGATCCGCAGGTCGCCCTCCGGCCTCGGGTCGGTGTGGGCCCGGTGCCCCCTCTCCGCCGCCCGTAAGGTGGCGGAATCCGGGAGGGTGTTGGTGGGGTGGGTTTCGGCGCGAGTGGAAATCCTCGCGCCGCGCCCGCTCCAGTGTCACCGCTGCCTCGAATTGGGGCACGTGAGGCAGTGGTGCACCTCGCCGGTGGACCGCAGCGGTCAGTGTTACCGCTGCGGTGCCAAAGAGCACCGTGCGAGCCAGTGCTCGGCGGCCCCCCACTGCCCGCTGTGTGCGGACATGGGGAGGCCAGCCGATCACAGGGTGGGGAGCAAGAAGTGCTCCCCCCCCTCCCGGAAGGAGAGGAAAAGGCGGGCTGCACCGGCTCCGGTGCCGAGGGCGGTGGCATCGTCCTCCATGGAGGTGGACGGTGCTACGGGGACGGACGGCCGGGAGGAGGCTGGCGCGGCCATTAATTAATGCCGCCCCGCCTCCTCCTCCAGGCCAACCTCAACCACTGCCGCGCGGCACAGGACTTGATGTCCCAAGTCCTCGCGGAGTGGGGGGTTGGCCTGGCGGTCGCCGCCGAGCCGTACCGCGTCCCTGATCACCCTCATTGGGTGGGCGACGCGGACGGCTTGGTGGCGACGGTATGGGGAGGGGGCGACGGGTCCCCACCGTTCTCCTTGTTGGAGCGCGGTCGGGGATTCGTCGCCGTGGACTGGGGGGGAGTCGCTGTGGTGGGGTGCTACATTTCGCCCCGTAGCGGTCACGCTGCGTTCGAGCTGTACTTGGCCGAGGTCGCGGCATGCGTGCAGCGCTACGCGGCCCGGCCGGTGCTGGTCCTGGGGGATTTTAATGCCAAGTCGGTGGCTTGGGGATCCCCCAGGACCTCCGTTCGCGGCGGGATCCTGGGCGATTGGGCGGCGGGGCTCGACCTCCGGGTATTGAACCGGGGGTCGGAGCACACATGCGTGCGGCGATATGGGGGGTCCATCGTGGATGTTGGATTCGCGACCCCCAACGCCGTGCGCATGGTGTCGGGTTGGCACGTGGTCGCGGGGGCAGAGACACTCTCCGATCACCGGTACATCCGGATGGAGGTCTCTGCCGCCGCGAGTGCATCCCGACACGGCCGCCTGCGTGGCACCCCACCACGCCGCTGGGCGCTTCGGCGCCTGGACAAGGACGCCCTGATGGCAGCTGCCCTCGCTGCAACTTGGCCGCAGGGAGCGGTCGAGTTGCCGAGCATAGAGGAGGAGGTCGCCCGGCTCGGAGCATTGGTCGCGGGTATTTGCGACGCGGCGATGCCTCGGGTCGGGCGGGCTTCTCCTCGCCGGGCGGTGTACTGGTGGTCGGACGCGATCGCGGAGTTGCGAGTCGCGACTGTCCGCGCCCGACGCCAGTATACCCGCGCGCGCCGTCGTCAACGTACAGGCGACGGAGTGGCGCGAGCGAGGGCAGCTGATGACCTGTATGGAGCATACCGCGTGGCGCGGGTTGCTCTGCAGGTCGCCATCAAACGGGCCAAGACCCAGGCATGGAAGGAGCTCCTCCAGACCCTTGATGACGATCCATGGGGGCGCCCATATAAGGTGGTGCTGAATAAGCTCCGCCCGTGGGCGCCCCCCGTCACCGAGGGTCTTGACCCCCGGCTGCTGGAGGACGTGGTCAATACACTCTTCCCAATTGGGGAGAGGGGACCGCGTCCTCCGGCGGCGGCGGCTGTCCCAGTGGAGTGGACGGCCGAGCTGGAGGTCACGCAGGAGGAGCTGGCAGCGGCCATCAGACGGCTCGGGGTTCGTAACACGGCCCCGGGTCCGGATGGTGTGCCCGGCCGGGTTTGGGTCTTGACCCAGGGCGTCCTTGGGGCCGACCTCAGGCGGTTGTTCGACCGCTGCCTGAGGGACGGGCGATTCCCCCCCAGTTGGAAGGTGGCGAGGATGGTCCTCCTCCGGAAGGAGGGTCGGCCCGCGGAGTCTCCCTCCGCATACCGGCCCATTTGTCTCCTCGACGAGGTGGGCAAGCTCTTCGAGCGTGTGATTGCTGCCCGCCTCGTCGAGCACCTGTCGCGGGGTGATCCCGGTCTGGCCGACTGCCAGTTCGGTTTCCGGGGGGGCCGATCGACTATCGACGCGATAGGTCGTGTGAGGGCCTTCTCGGAGGCGGCCGTCTCCCGGGGAGGGGTGGCATTGGCAATATCCTTGGATATTGCCAATGCCTTTAACACCCTCCCCTGGGAAGAGATAAGGAGGGGACTCGAATATCATCGAGTCCCCCCTTGTCTCAGGGCGGTCGTCGGGGATTATCTCCGCGGCAGGTGGATCGAGTATCCGGGCCGGGATGGTGATATGCGGAGGGAGGTGTACTGCGGTGTTCCGCAGGGGTCGGTCCTCGGGCCACTCCTGTGGAACATCGCGTACGACTCGGTGTTGCGGGCCGGCCTCCCCGACGGCGTCAGCACGGTGTGTTATGCGGATGACACACTGGTGCTGGCCGTCGGGGCGCACTGGGGGAGGGCCATGCGTCGCGCGGAGGAGGGGTCGCAACGCGTCGTCGACCGGATCAGGGGGATGGGGATGACGGTGGCGGTCCATAAGACCGAGGTGATTGCGTTTCATTCACCTCGGCAGGATCCGCCACCCCCTCTGATTCGGGTGGGTGGGGCTGACATCGAGGTGAAGCCCCAGATCAGGTATCTAGGGCTGATCCTCGATAGCCACTGGCGTTTCGAGAAGCATTTCCGCTGCCTGGTCCCCCGGTTGGAAAGGATGGTTGCGGCTCTGGGCCGGATCCTGCCCAACCTGGGGGGCCCGGCGGGCCGAGTTCGTCGCCTCTATGTGGCAATGGTCCAGTCGGTGGCCCTATACGGGGCCCCCGTCTGGGCGGACGACCTGGCTGCCTCCCGGCGCAGCATGACTATGCTGCGTCGGGTGCAGAGGCGCATGGCGCTCAGGGTCGTCCGCGGGTATCGGACCATGTCACATGAGGCGGCGACGGTTCTAGCGGGGATGCCGCCCATGGGCCTGCTCGCGCGGTCGCACGCGGTGATGTACCGGCACCGCGTCGACCGTCGCGCGGGGGTGGGGGCGGTCCCGGGCGGGCAGGAACCTGCTTGGGGCGATTTGAAGCGCCAGGCCCGGCAGTCCGTGTTGCTCGCGTGGCAGGAGCGGCTGGCTCTGCCAACCGCGGGGCACCGGACTGTCGGGGCGGTTCGGCCACTCCTGAAGGAGTGGCTGGACAGAGGCCATGGCAGCCTCACCTACCGGATGGCACAGGTATTTTCCGGGCATGGCAGCTTCGGAAGATACCTGTGCCGGATAGGGAAGGAGCCGACGGCGCGTTGCTGCCACTGCGACGCTGAGCAGGACACGGCGGATCATACCCTGGAGGTATGCCCCGCGTGGGAGGGGGAGCGCCGTGTCCTGGTCGGCGTCGTCGGGCGTGATGTCTCGCTGCCGGGCGTGGTGCGCGCCATGCTCGGCAGCGAGGAGAAGTGGAGGGCCGTGGCCTCCTTCTGCGAGAACGTAATGTTGCAGAAGGAGGCCGCGGGGAGGGAGCGCGAGCTTCAGCGGCGCGCTGAAGCTCGCGCTCGTGCGGTGGCCCGAGGTCGTCGCCCGGTCGCGAGGCGTCGCGGGCGGCCGCCTCGGCGTGGCGGATGACCTAGGCTGGGAGGGGGGTCCTGAGGGGACCCTCCTCCCGCCAGGCGGCGCCGGGTCGGACCGGTTGGGGGTAGGAGTGTCTCCCCCTACCGGTCCGACGCAAGGGGAGGCACTCTCGGCGGTCTGGTGCGGCCATAAACGCCCGGCCGCCGAGGGGTGGAAACGGGGTCGCGGGCGGTTGCGAGTTGGGGCTCGCAGCCGCCACTAAACGCGGCCCCGGGACGGATAGCGGCGGGATGGAGTGACCCCGTCCCGCCGCTATGAGGCAGTGTGTCTACTGGGGGGACCGATTGTCCCCCCGGGGGATGGGCGCGAAAGCGCGGGCACGGGGAGGATACCGGAAGAATGCTTCGAGCGATTCCCGGTATCCTCCCAAAGCGTGCCGAAGGGTCACCGTGGGGTTTTTAGTGGGTAGGTCCCGCGCCTGTCGTTGTACGGGCGCGGGGAATCCCACACACCCCTCCCACCTCTCCCCAAGGAGGTGGGAGGGAGTCTTTCGAAGATTTTCCCCACGACAAAAAAAAAAAAAAAAAAAAAAAAAAGTCCGCTCTGCTCCGAAACACCGCTCCGGCGTCAAAAATCGTCGTAGGACAAAAAATCGCCACCCTATCTTGCAGGAAAAAATCCGGGGATCACGATGGCGTCGTCAAAAGTGCAGGTCGTCGAGCTCGTTTTCGAGAAAAAAAAAAAAAAATTCTCAAAATTCGACAAAAAAATAAAACGATCAGTGGACCGTGTAGAGAATATAAAACTGCATAAGAATCGTATAGACGAAAATTGGCGTTCACGTGCTCGTTTTTGTGGAAAAAATTAAAAAAGCTCTCAAACTTCGAGATAAAAAAAAAAAAAACCGTCTACCAGGTAGCCAACGGAAAACGGTACAAGTATCGTACGGGCGAAAACGAGCGTTACCGTGCTCGTTTTCGAGTTATTGACGAAAAACAGCCTGGAGCGATCGGTCCGGCGGTCGACGCGCGAAAGTTTCTAAGTCCGCTCTGCACCGAATCATCGCTCCGGCGTCAAAAATCGTCGTAGGACAAAAAATCGCCACCCTATCTTGCAGGAAAAAATCCGGGGAACACGATGGCGTCGTCAAAAGTGCAGGTCGTCGAGCTCGTTTTCGAGAAAAAAAAAAAGAAATTCTCAAAATTCGACAAAAAAATAAAACGATCAGTGGACCGTGTAGAGAATCTAAAACTGCATAAGAATCGTATAGACCAAAATTGGCGTTCACGTGCTCGTTTTTGAGAAAAAAGTTAAAAAAGCTCTCAAAATTCGAGATAAAAAAAAAAAAAACCGTCCACCAGGTAGCCAACGGTAAACGGTACAAGTATCGTACGGGCGAAAACGAGCGTTACCGTGCTCGTTTTCGAGTTATTGACGAAAAACAGCCTGGAGCGATCGGTCCGGCGGTCGACGCGCGAAACTTTCTAAGTCCGCTCTGCTCCGAATCATCGCTCCGGCGTCAAAAATCGTCGTAAGACAAAAAATCGCCACCCTATCTTGCAGGAAAAAATCCGGGGAACACGATGGCGTCGTCAAAAGTGCAGGTCGTCGAGCTCGTTTTCGAGAAAAAAAAAAAAAAATTCTCAAAATTCGACAAAAAAATAAAACGATCACTGGACCGTGTAGAGAATCTAAAACTGCATAAGAATCGTATAGACGAAAATTGGCGTTCACGTGCTCGTTTTTGAGAAAAAAGTTAAAAAAGCTCTCAAAATTCGAGATAAAAAAAAAAAAAACCATCTACCAGGTAGCCAACGGTAAACGGTACAAGTATCGTACGGGCGAAAACGAGCGTTACCGTGCTCGTTTTCGAGTTATTGACGAAAAACAGCCTGGAGCGATCGGTCCGGCGGTCGACGCGCGAAAGTTTCTAAGTCCGCTCTGCTCCGAAACACCGCTCCGGCGTCAAAAATCGTCGTAGGACAAAAAATCGCCACCCTATCTTGCAGGAAAAAATCCGGGGATCACGATGGCGTCGTCAAAAGTGCAGGTCGTCGAGCTCGTTTTCGAGAAAAAAAAAAAAAAATTCTCAAAATTCGACAAAAAAATAAAACGATCAGTGGACCGTGTAGAGAATATAAAACTGCATAAGAATCGTATAGACGAAAATTGGCGTTCACGTGCTCGTTTTTGTGGAAAAAATTAAAAAAGCTCTCAAACTTCGAGATAAAAAAAAAAAAAACCGTCTACCAGGTAGCCAACGGAAAACGGTACAAGTATCGTACGGGCGAAAACGAGCGTTACCGTGCTCGTTTTCGAGTTATTGACGAAAAACAGCCTGGAGCGATCGGTCCGGCGGTCGACGCGCGAAAGTTTCTAAGTCCGCTCTGCACCGAATCATCGCTCCGGCGTCAAAAATCGTCGTAGGACAAAAAATCGCCACCCTATCTTGCAGGAAAAAATCCGGGGAACACGATGGCGTCGTCAAAAGTGCAGGTCGTCGAGCTCGTTTTCGAGAAAAAAAAAAAGAAATTCTCAAAATTCGACAAAAAAATAAAACGATCAGTGGACCGTGTAGAGAATCTAAAACTGCATAAGAATCGTATAGACCAAAATTGGCGTTCACGTGCTCGTTTTTGAGAAAAAAGTTAAAAAAGCTCTCAAAATTCGAGATAAAAAAAAAAAAAACCGTCCACCAGGTAGCCAACGGTAAACGGTACAAGTATCGTACGGGCGAAAACGAGCGTTACCGTGCTCGTTTTCGAGTTATTGACGAAAAACAGCCTGGAGCGATCGGTCCGGCGGTCGACGCGCGAAACTTTCTAAGTCCGCTCTGCTCCGAATCATCGCTCCGGCGTCAAAAATCGTCGTAAGACAAAAAATCGCCACCCTATCTTGCAGGAAAAAATCCGGGGAACACGATGGCGTCGTCAAAAGTGCAGGTCGTCGAGCTCGTTTTCGAGAAAAAAAAAAAAAAATTCTCAAAATTCGACAAAAAAATAAAACGATCACTGGACCGTGTAGAGAATCTAAAACTGCATAAGAATCGTATAGACGAAAATTGGCGTTCACGTGCTCGTTTTCGAGTTATTGACGAAAAACAGCCTGGAGCGATCGGTCCGGCGGTCGACGCGCGAAACTTTCCAAGTCCGCTCTGCTCCGAATCATCGCTCCGGCGTCAAAAATCGTCGTAAGACAAAAAATCGCCACCCTATCTTGCAGGAAAAAATCCGGGGAACACGATGGCGTCGTCAAAAGTGCAGGTCGTCGAGCTCGTTTTCGAGAAAAAAAAAAAGAAATTCTCAAAATTCGACAAAAAAATAAAACGATCAGTGGACCGTGTAGAGAATCTAAAACTGCATAAGAATCGTATAGACCAAAATTGGCGTTCACGTGCTCGTTTTTGAGAAAAAAGTTAAAAAAGCTCTCAAAATTCGAGATAAAAAAAAAAAAACCGTCTACCAGGTAGCCAACGGAAAACGGTACAAGTATCGTACGGGCGAAAACGAGCGTTACCGTGCTCGTTTTCGAGTTATTGACGAAAAACAGCCTGGAGCGATCGGTCCGGCGGTCGACGCGCGAAGCTTTCTAAGTCCGCTCTGCTCCGAATCATCGCTCCGGCGTCAAAAATCGTCGTAAGACAAAAAATCGCCACCCTATCTTGCAGGAAAAAATCCGGGGAACACGATGGCGTCGTCAAAAGTGCAGGTCGTCGAGCTCGTTTTCGAGAAAAAAAAAAAAAAATTCTCAAAATTCGACAAAAAAATAAAACGATCAGTGGACCGTGTAGAGAATATAAAACTGCATAAGAATCGTATAGACGAAAATTGGCGTTCACGTGCTCGTTTTTGTGGAAAAAATTAAAAAAGCTCTCAAACTTCGAGATAAAAAAAAAAAAAACCGTCTACCAGGTAGCCAACGGTAAACGGTACAAGTATCGTACGGGCGAAAACGAGCGTTACCGTGCTCGTTTTCGAGTTATTGACGAAAAACAGCCTGGAGCGATCGGTCCGGCGGTCGACGCGCGAAAGTTTCTAAGTCCGCTCTGCTCCGAATCATCGCTCCGGCGTCAAAAATCGTCGTAGGACAAAAAATCGCCACCCTATCTTGCAGGAAAAAATCCGGGGAACACGATGGCGTCGTCAAAAGTGCAGGTCGTCGAGCTCGTTTTCGAGAAAAAAAAAAAAAAATTCTCAAAATTCGACGAAAAAATAAAACGATCAGTGGACCGTGTAGAGAATCTAAAACTGCATAAGAATCGTATAGACGAAAATTGGCGTTCACGTGCTCGTTTTTGAGAAAAAAGTTAAAAAAGCTCTCAAAATTCGAGATAAAAAAAAAAAAAACCATCTACCAGGTAGCCAACGGTAAACGGTACAAGTATCGTACGGGCGAAAACGAGCGTTACCGTGCTCGTTTTCGAGTTATTGACGAAAAACAGCCTGGAGCGATCGGTCCGGCGGTCGACGCGCGAAACTTTCTAAGTCCGCTCTGCTCCGAATCATCGCTCCGGCGTCAAAAATCGTCGTAGGACAAAAAATCGCCACCCTATCTTGCAGGAAAAAATCCGGGGAACACGATGGCGTCGTCAAAAGTGCAGGTCGTCGAGCTCGTTTTCGAGAAAAAAAAAAAGAAATTCTCTAAATTCGACAAAAAAATAAAACGATCACTGGACCGTATAGAGAATCTAAAACTGCATAAGAATCGTATAGACGAAAATTGGCGTTCACGTGCTCGTTTTTGAGAAAAAAGTTAAAAAAGCTCTCAAAATTCGAGATAAAAAAAAAAAAAACCGTCCACCAGGTAGCCAACGGTAAACGGTACAAGTATCGTACGGGCGAAAACGAGCGTTACCGTGCTCGTTTTCGAGTTATTGACGAAAAACAGCCTGGAGCGATCGGTCCGGCGGTCGACGCGCGAAACTTTCCAAGTCCGCTCTGCTCTTTTCCGGGCATGGCAGCTTCGGAAGATACCTGTGCCGGATAGGGAAGGAGCCGACGGCGCGTTGCTGCCACTGCGACGCTGAGCAGGACACGGCGGATCATACCCTGGAGGTATGCCCCGCGTGGGAGGGGGAGCGCCGTGTCCTGGTCGGCGTCGTCGGGCGGGATGTCTCGCTGCCGGGCGTGGTGCGCGCCATGCTCGGCAGCGAGGAGAAGTGGAGGGCCGTGGCCTCCTTCTGCGAGAACGTAATGTTGCAGAAGGAGGCCGCGGGGAGGGAGCGCGAGCTTCACCGGCGCGCTGAAGCTCGCGCTCGTGCGGTGGCCCGAGGTCGTCGCCCGGTCGCGAGGCGTCGCGGGCGGCCGCCTCGGCGTGGCGGATGACCTAGGCTGGGAGGGGGGTCCTGAGGGGACCCTCCTCCCGCCAGGCGGCGCCGGGTCGGACCGGTTGGGGGTAGGAGTGCCTCCCCCTACCGGCCCGACGCAAGGGGAGGCACCCTCGGCGGTCTGGTGCGGCCATGAACGCCCGGCCGCCGAGGGGTGGAAACGGGGTCGCGGGCGGTTGCGAGTTGGGGCTCGCAGCCGCCACTAAACGCGGCCCCGGGACGGATAGCGGCGGGATGGAGTGGCCCCGTCCCGCCGCTATGAGGCAGTGTGTCTACTGGGGGGACCGATTGTCCCCCCGGGGGATGGGCGCGAAAGCGCGGGCACGGGGAGGATACCGGAAGAATGCTTCGAGCGATTCCCGGTATCCTCCCAAAGCGTGCCGAAGGGTCACCGTGGGGTTTTTAGTGGGTAGGCCCCGCGCCTGTCGTTGTACGGGCGCGGGGAATCCCACACACGCCTCCCACCTCTCCCCAAGGAGGTGGGAGGGAGTCTTTCGAAGATTTTCCCCACGACAAAAAAAAAAAAAAAAAAAAAAAAAAAAAAGTCCGCTCTGCTCCGAATCATCGCTCCGGCGTCAAAAATCGTCGTAGGACAAAAAATCGCCACCCTATCTTGCAGGAAAAAATCCGGGGAACACGATGGCGTCGTCAAAAGTGCAGGTCGTCGAGCTCGTTTTCGAGAAAAAAAAAAAGAAATTCTCAAAATTCGACAAAAAAATAAAACGATCAGTGGACCGTGTAGAGAATCTAAAACTGCATAAGAATCGTATAGACCAAAATTGGCGTTCACGTGCTCGTTTTTGAGAAAAAAGTTAAAAAAGCTCTCAAAATTCGAGATAAAAAAAAAAAAACCGTCCACCAGGTAGCCAACGGTAAACGGTACAAGTATCGTACGGGCGAAAACGAGCGTTACCGTGCTCGTTTTCGAGTTATTGACGAAAAACAGCCTGGAGCGATCGGTCCGGCGGTCGACGCGCGAAACTTTCTAAGTCCGCTCTGCTCCGAATCATCGCTCCGGCGTCAAAAATCGTCGTAAGACAAAAAATCGCCACCCTATCTTGCAGGAAAAAATCCGGGGAACACGATGGCGTCGTCAAAAGTGCAGGTCGTCGAGCTCGTTTTCGAGAAAAAAAAAAAAAAATTCTCAAAATTCGACAAAAAAATAAAACGATCACTGGACCGTGTAGAGAATCTAAAACTGCATAAGAATCGTATAGACGAAAATTGGCGTTCACGTGCTCGTTTTTGAGAAAAAAGTTAAAAAAGCTCTCAAACTTCGAGATAAAAAAAAAAAAAACCGTCTACCAGGTAGCCAACGGAAAACGGTACAAGTATCGTACGGGCGAAAACGAGCGTTACCGTGCTCGTTTTCGAGTTATTGACGAAAAACAGCCTGGAGCGATCGGTCCGGCGGTCGACGCGCGAAAGTTTCTAAGTCCGCTCTGCACCGAATCATCGCTCCGGCGTCAAAAATCGTCGTAGGACAAAAACTCGCCACCCTATCTTGCAGGAAAAAATCCGGGGAACACGATGGCGTCGTCAAAAGTGCAGGTCGTCGAGCTCGTTTTCGAGAAAAAAAAAAAAAAATTCTCAAAATTCGACGAAAAAATAAAACGATCAGTGGACCGTGTAGAGAATATAAAACTGCATAAGAATCGTATAGACGAAAATTGGCGTTCACGTGCTCGTTTTTGAGAAAAAAGTTAAAAAAGCTCTCAAAATTCGAGATAAAAAAAAAAAAAACCGTCCACCAGGTAGCCAACGGTAAACGGTACAAGTATCGTACGGGCGAAAACGAGCGTTACCGTGCTCGTTTTCGAGTTATTGACGAAAAACAGCCTGGAGCGATCGGTCCGGCGGTCGACGCGCGAAACTTTCTAAGTCCGCTCTGCTCCGAATCATCGCTCCGGCGTCAAAAATCGTCGTAAGACAAAAAATCGCCACCCTATCTTGCAGGAAAAAATCCGGGGAACACGATGGCGTCGTCAAAAGTGCAGGTCGTCGAGCTCGTTTTCGAGAAAAAAAAAAAAAAATTCTCAAAATTCGACAAAAAAATAAAACGATCACTGGACCGTGTAGAGAATCTAAAACTGCATAAGAATCGTATAGACGAAAATTGGCGTTCACGTGCTCGTTTTTGAGAAAAAAGTTAAAAAAGCTCTCAAACTTCGAGATAAAAAAAAAAAAAACCGTCTACCAGGTAGCCAACGGAAAACGGTACAAGTATCGTACGGGCGAAAACGAGCGTTACCGTGCTCGTTTTCGAGTTATTGACGAAAAACAGCCTGGAGCGATCGGTCCGGCGGTCGACGCGCGAAAGTTTCTAAGTCCGCTCTGCACCGAATCATCGCTCCGGCGTCAAAAATCGTCGTAGGACAAAAACTCGCCACCCTATCTTGCAGGAAAAAATCCGGGGAACACGATGGCGTCGTCAAAAGTGCAGGTCGTCGAGCTCGTTTTCGAGAAAAAAAAAAAAAAATTCTCAAAATTCGACGAAAAAATAAAACGATCAGTGGACCGTGTAGAGAATATAAAACTGCATAAGAATCGTATAGACGAAAATTGGCGTTCACGTGCTCGTTTTTGAGAAAAAAGTTAAAAAAGCTCTCAAAATTCGAGATAAAAAAAAAAAAAACCGTCCACCAGGTAGCCAACGGTAAACGGTACAAGTATCGTACGGGCGAAAACGAGCGTTACCGTGCTCGTTTTCGAGTTATTCACGAAAAACAGCCTGGAGCGATCGGTCCGGCGGTCGACGCGCGAAACTTTCTAAGTCCGCTCTGCTCCGAATCATCGCTGCGGCGTCAAAAATCGTCGTAGGACAAAAAATCGCCACCCTATCTTGCAGGAAAAAATCCGGGGAACACGATGGCGTCGTCAAAAGTGCAGGTCGTCGAGCTCGTTTTCGAGAAAAAAAAAAAAAAATTCTCAAAATTCGACGAAAAAATAAAACGATCAGTGGACCGTGTAGAGAATCTAAAACTGCATAAGAATCGTATAGACGAAAATTGGCGTTCACGTGCTCGTTTTTGAGAAAAAAGTTAAAAAAGCTCTCAAAATTCGAGATAAAAAAAAAAAAAACCATCTACCAGGTAGCCAACGGTAAACGGTACAAGTATCGTACGGGCGAAAACGAGCGTTACCGTGCTCGTTTTCGAGTTATTGACGAAAAACAGCCTGGAGCGATCGGTCCGGCGGTCGACGCGCGAAACTTTCCAAGTCCGCTCTGCTTCGGGGAGGATACCGGAAGAATGCTTCGAGCGATTCCCGGTATCCTCCCAAAGCGTGCCGAAGGGTCACCGTGGGGTTTTTAGTGGGTAGGCCCCGCGCCTGTCGTTGTACGGGCGCGGGGAATCCCACACACGCCTCCCACCTCTCCCCAAGGAGGTGGGAGGGAGTCTTTCGAAGATTTTCCCCACGACAAAAAAAAAAAAAAAAAAAAAAAAAAAAAAGTCCGCTCTGCTCCGAATCATCGCTCCGGCGTCAAAAATCGTCGTAGGACAAAAAATCGCCACCCTATCTTGCAGGAAAAAATCCGGGGAACACGATGGCGTCGTCAAAAGTGCAGGTCGTCGAGCTCGTTTTCGAGAAAAAAAAAAAGAAATTCTCAAAATTCGACAAAAAAATAAAACGATCAGTGGACCGTGTAGAGAATCTAAAACTGCATAAGAATCGTATAGACCAAAATTGGCGTTCACGTGCTCGTTTTTGAGAAAAAAGTTAAAAAAGCTCTCAAAATTCGAGATAAAAAAAAAAAAACCGTCCACCAGGTAGCCAACGGTAAACGGTACAAGTATCGTACGGGCGAAAACGAGCGTTACCGTGCTCGTTTTCGAGTTATTGACGAAAAACAGCCTGGAGCGATCGGTCCGGCGGTCGACGCGCGAAACTTTCTAAGTCCGCTCTGCTCCGAATCATCGCTCCGGCGTCAAAAATCGTCGTAAGACAAAAAATCGCCACCCTATCTTGCAGGAAAAAATCCGGGGAACACGATGGCGTCGTCAAAAGTGCAGGTCGTCGAGCTCGTTTTCGAGAAAAAAAAAAAGAAATTCTCAAAATTCGACAAAAAAATAAAACGATCACTGGACCGTGTAGAGAATCTAAAACTGCATAAGAATCGTATAGACGAAAATTGGCGTTCACGTGCTCGTTTTTGAGAAAAAAGTTAAAAAAGCTCTCAAACTTCGAGATAAAAAAAAAAAAAACCGTCTACCAGGTAGCCAACGGAAAACGGTACAAGTATCGTACGGGCGAAAACGAGCGTTACCGTGCTCGTTTTCGAGTTATTGACGAAAAACAGCCTGGAGCGATCGGTCCGGCGGTCGACGCGCGAAAGTTTCTAAGTCCGCTCTGCTCCGAAACACCGCTCCGGCGTCAAAAATCGTCGTAGGACAAAAAATCGCCACCCTATCTTGCAGGAAAAAATCCGGGGAACACGATGGCGTCGTCAAAAGTGCAGGTCGTCGAGCTCGTTTTCGAGAAAAAAAAAAAAAAATTCTCAAAATTCGACAAAAAAATAAAACGATCAGTGGACCGTGTAGAGAATATAAAACTGCATAAGAATCGTATAGACGAAAATTGGCGTTCACGTGCTCGTTTTTGTGGAAAAAATTAAAAAAGCTCTCAAACTTCGAGATAAAAAAAAAAAAAACCGTCTACCAGGTAGCCAACGGAAAACGGTACAAGTATCGTACGGGCGAAAACGAGCGTTACCGTGCTCGTTTTCGAGTTATTGACGAAAAACAGCCTGGAGCGATCGGTCCGGCGGTCGACGCGCGAAAGTTTCTAAGTCCGCTCTGCACCGAATCATCGCTCCGGCGTCAAAAATCGTCGTAGGACAAAAACTCGCCACCCTATCTTGCAGGAAAAAATCCGGGGAACACGATGGCGTCGTCAAAAGTGCAGGTCGTCGAGCTCGTTTTCGAGAAAAAAAAAAAAAAATTCTCAAAATTCGACGAAAAAATAAAACGATCAGTGGACCGTGTAGAGAATATAAAACTGCATAAGAATCGTATAGACGAAAATTGGCGTTCACGTGCTCGTTTTTGAGAAAAAAGTTAAAAAAGCTCTCAAAATTCGAGATAAAAAAAAAAAAAACCGTCCACCAGGTAGCCAACGGTAAACGCTACAAGTATCGTACGGGCGAAAACGAGCGTTACCGTGCTCGTTTTCGAGTTATTGACGAAAAACAGCCTGGAGCGATCGGTCCGGCGGTCGACGCGCGAAACTTTCTAAGTCCGCTCTGCTCCGAATCATCGCTCCGGCGTCAAAAATCGTCGTAGGACAAAAAATCGCCACCCTATCTTGCAGGAAAAAATCCGGGGAACACGATGGCGTCGTCAAAAGTGCAGGTCGTCGAGCTCGTTTTCGAGAAAAAAAAAAAAAATTCTCAAAATTCGACAAAAAAATAAAACGATCACTGGACCGTGTAGAGAATCTAAAACTGCATAAGAATCGTATAGACGAAAATTGGCGTTCACGTGCTCGTTTTTGAGAAAAAAGTTAAAAAAGCTCTCAAAATTCGAGATAAAAAAAAAAAAAACCGTCCACCAGGTAGCCAACGGTAAACGGTACAAGTATCGTACGGGCGAAAACGAGCGTTACCGTGCTCGTTTTCGAGTTATTGACGAAAAACAGCCTGGAGCGATCGGTCCGGCGGTCGACGCGCGAAACTTACTAAGTCCGCTCTGCCCCGAATCATCGCTGCGGCGTCAAAAATCGTCGTAAGACAAATAATCGCCACGCTATCTTGCAGGAAAAAATCCGGGGAACACGATGGCGTCGTCAAAAGTGCAGGTCGTCGAGCTCGTTATCGAGAAAAAAAAAAAAAAATTCACAAAATTCGACAAAAAAATAAAACGATCACTGGACCGTGTAGAGAATCTAAAACTGCATAAGAATCGTATAGACCAAAATTGGCGTTCACGTGCTCGTTTTTGAGAAAAAAGTTAAAAAAGCTCTCAAAATTCGAGATAAAAAAAAAAAAAACCGTCTACCAGGTAGCCAACGGTAAACGGTACAAGTATCGTACGGGCGAAAACGAGCGTTACCGTGCTCGTTTTCGAGTTATTGACGAAAAACAGCCTGGAGCGATCGGTCCGGCGGTCGACGCGCGAAACTTTCTAAGTCCGCTCTGCTCCGAATCATCGCTCCGGCGTCAAAAATCGTCGTAGGACAAAAAATCGCCACCCTATCTTGCAGGAAAAAATCCGGGGAACACGATGGCGTCGTCAAAAGTGCAGGTCGTCGAGCTCGTTTTCGAGAAAAAAAAAAAGAAATTCTCAAAATTCGACAAAAAAATAAAACGATCAGTGGACCGTGTAGAGAATCTAAAACTGCATAAGAATCGTATAGACCAAAATTGGCGTTCACGTGCTCGTTTTTGAGAAAAAAGTTAAAAAAGCTCTCAAAATTCGAGATAAAAAAAAAAAAAACCGTCCACCAGGTAGCCAACGGTAAACGGTACAAGTGTCGTACGGGCGAAAACGAGCGTTACCGTGCTCGTTTTCGAGTTATTGACGAAAAACAGCCTGGAGCGATCGGTCCGGCGGTCGACGCGCGAAAGTTTCTAAGTCCGCTCTGCTCCGAAACACCGCTCCGGCGTCAAAAATCGTCGTAGGACAAAAAATCGCCACCCTATCTTGCAGGAAAAAATCCGGGGAACACGATGGCGTCGTCAAAAGTGCAGGTCGTCGAGCTCGTTTTCGAGAAAAAAAAAAAAAAATTCTCAAAATTCGACAAAAAAATAAAACGATCAGTGGACCGTGTAGAGAATCTAAAACTGCATAAGAATCGTATAGACCAAAATTGGCGTTCACGTGCTCGTTTTTGAGAAAAAAGTTAAAAAAGCTCTCAAAATTCGAGATAAAAAAAAAAAAAACCGTCCACCAGGTAGCCAACGGTAAACGGTACAAGTATCGTACGGGCGAAAACGAGCGTTACCGTGCTCGTTTTCGAGTTATTGACGAAAAACAGCCTGGAGCGATCGGTCCGGCGGTCGACGCGCGAAACTTTCTAAGTCCGCTCTGCTCCGAATCATCGCTCCGGCCTCAAAAATCGTCGTAAGACAAAAAATCGCCACCCTATCTTGCAGGAAAAAATCCGGGGAACACGATGGCGTCGTCAAAAGTGCAGGTCGTCGAGCTCGTTTTCGAGAAAAAAAAAAAAAAATTCTCAAAATTCGACACAAAAATAAAACGATCACTGGACCGTGTAGAGAATCTAAAACTGCATAAGAATCGTATAGACGAAAATTGGCGTTCACGTGCTCGTTTTTGAGAAAAAAGTTAAAAAAGCTCTCAAACTTCGAGATAAAAAAAAAAAAAACCGTCTACCAGGTAGCCAACGGAAAACGGTACAAGTATCGTACGGGCGAAAACGAGCGTTACCGTGCTCGTTTTCGAGTTATTGACGAAAAACAGCCTGGAGCGATCGGTCCGGCGGTCGACGCGCGAAAGTTTCTAAGTCCGCTCTGCTCCGAAACACCGCTCCGGCGTCAAAAATCGTCGTAGGACAAAAAATCGCCACCCTATCTTGCAGGAAAAAATCCGGGGAACACGATGGCGTCGTCAAAAGTGCAGGTCGTCGAGCTCGTTTTCGAGAAAAAAAAAAAAAAATTCTCAAAATTCGACAAAAAAATAAAACGATCAGTGGACCGTGTAGAGAATATAAAACTGCATAAGAATCGTATAGACGAAAATTGGCGTTCACGTGCTCGTTTTTGTGGAAAAAATTAAAAAAGCTCTCAAACTTCGAGATAAAAAAAAAAAAAACCGTCTACCAGGTAGCCAACGGAAAACGGTACAAGTATCGTACGGGCGAAAACGAGCGTTACCGTGCTCGTTTTCGAGTTATTGACGAAAAACAGCCTGGAGCGATCGGTCCGGCGGTCGACGCGCGAAAGTTTCTAAGTCCGCTCTGCACCGAATCATCGCTCCGGCGTCAAAAATCGTCGTAGGACAAAAACTCGCCACCCTATCTTGCAGGAAAAAATCCGGGGAACACGATGGCGTCGTCAAAAGTGCAGGTCGTCGAGCTCGTTTTCGAGAAAAAAAAAAAAAAATTCTCAAAATTCGACGAAAAAATAAAACGATCAGTGGACCGTGTAGAGAATAGAAAACTGCATAAGAATCGCATAGACGAAAATTGGCGTTCACGTGCTCGTTTTTGAGAAAAAAGTTAAAAAAGCTCTCAAAATTCGAGATAAAAAAAAAAAAAACCGTCCACCAGGTAGCCAACGGTAAACGGTACAAGTATCGTACGGGCGAAAACGAGCGTTACCGTGCTCGTTTTCGAGTTATTCACGAAAAACAGCCTGGAGCGATCGGTCCGGCGGTCGACGCGCGAAACTTTCTAAGTCCGCTCTGCTCCGAATCATCGCTGCGGCGTCAAAAATCGTCGTAGGACAAAAAATCGCCACCCTATCTTGCAGGAAAAAATCCGGGGAACACGATGGCGTCGTCAAAAGTGCAGGTCGTCGAGCTCGTTTTCGAGAAAAAAAAAAAGAAATTCTCAAAATTCGACAAAAAAATAAAACGATCAGTGGACCGTGTAGAGAATCTAAAACTGCATAAGAATCGTATAGACCAAAATTGGCGTTCACGTGCTCGTTTTTGAGAAAAAAGTTAAAAAAGCTCTCAAAATTCGAGATAAAAAAAAAAAAAACCGTCCACCAGGTAGCCAACGGTAAACGGTACAAGTATCGTACGGGCGAAAACGAGCGTTACCGTGCTCGTTTTCGAGTTATTGACGAAAAACAGCCTGGAGCGATCGGTCCGGCGGTCGACGCGCGAAACTTTCTAAGTCCGCTCTGCTCCGAATCATCGCTCCGGCGTCAAAAATCGTCGTAAGACAAAAAATCGCCTCCCTATCTTGCAGGAAAAAATCCGGGGAACACGATGGCGTCGTCAAAAGTGCAGGTCGTCGAGCTCGTTTTCGAGAAAAAAAAAAAAAAATTCTCAAAATTCGACGAAAAAATAAAACGATCAGTGGACCGTGTAGAGAATCTAAAACTGCATAAGAATCGTATAGACGAAAATTGGCGTTCACGTGCTCGTTTTTGAGAAAAAAGTTAAAAAAGCTCTCAAAATTCGAGATAAAAAAAAAAAAAACCATCTACCAGGTAGCCAACGGTAAACGGTACAAGTATCGTACGGGCGAAAACGAGCGTTACCGTGCTCGTTTTCGAGTTATTGACGAAAAACAGCCTGGAGCGATCGGTCCGGCGGTCGACGCGCGAAACTTTCTAAGTCCGCTCTGCTCCGAATCATCGCTCCGGCGTCAAAAATCGTCGTAGGACAAAAAATCGCCACCCTATCTTGCAGGAAAAAATCCGGGGAACACGATGGCGTCGTCAAAAGTGCAGGTCGTCGAGCTCGTTTTCGAGAAAAAAAAAAAAAAATTCTCAAAATTCGACGAAAAAATAAAACGATCAGTGGACCGTGTAGAGAATCTAAAACTGCATAAGAATCGTATAGACGAAAATTGGCGTTCACGTGCTCGTTTTTGAGAAAAAAGTTAAAAAAGCTCTCAAAATTCGAGATAAAAAAAAAAAAAACCATCTACCAGGTAGCCAACGGTAAACGGTACAAGTATCGTACGGGCGAAAACGAGCGTTACCGTGCTCGTTTTCGAGTTATTGACGAAAAACAGCCTGGAGCGATCGGTCCGGCGGTCGACGCGCGAAACTTTCTAAGTCCGCTCTGCTCCGAATCATCGCTCCGGCGTCAAACATCGTCGTAGGACAAAAAATCGCCACCCTATCTTGCAGGAAAAAATCCGGGGAACACGATGGCGTCGTCAAAAGTGCAGGTCGTCGAGCTCGTTTTCGAGAAAAAAAAAAAGAAATTCTCAAAATTCGACAAAAAAATAAAACGATCGCTGGACCGTGTAGAGAATCTAAAACTGCATAAGAATCGTATAGACGAAAATTGGCGTTCACGTGCTCGTTTTTGAGAAAAAAGTTAAAAAAGCTCTCAAACTTCGAGATAAAAAAAAAAAAAAACCGTCTACCAGGTAGCCAACGGAAAACGGTACAAGTATCGTACGGGCGAAAACGAGCGTTACCGTGCTCGTTTTCGAGTTATTGACGAAAAACAGCCTGGAGCGATCGGTCCGGCGGTCGACGCGCGAAAGTTTCTAAGTCCGCTCTGCTCCGAAACACCGCTCCGGCGTCAAAAATCGTCGTAGGACAAAAAATCGCCACCCTATCTTGCAGGAAAAAATCCGGGGAACACGATGGCGTCGTCAAAAGTGCAGGTCGTCGAGCTCGTTTTCGAGAAAAAAAAAAAAAATTCTCAAAATTCGACAAAAAAATAAAACGATCACTGGACCGTGTAGAGAATCTAAAACTGCATAAGAATCGTATAGACGAAAATTGGCGTTCACGTGCTCGTTTTTGAGAAAAAAGTTAAAAAAGCTCTCAAAATTCGAGATAAAAAAAAAAAAAACCGTCCACCAGGTAGCCAACGGTAAACGGTACAAGTATCGTACGGGCGAAAACGAGCGTTACCGTGCTCGTTTTCGAGTTATTGACGAAAAACAGCCTGGAGCGATCGGTCCGGCGGTCGACGCGCGAAACTTTCTAAGTCCGCTCTGCTCCGAATCATCGCTCCGGCGTCAAAAATCGTCGTAAGACAAAAAATCGCCACCCTATCTTGCAGGAAAAAATCCGGGGAACACGATGGCGTCGTCAAAAGTGCAGGTCGTCGAGCTCGTTTTCGAGAAAAAAAAAAAAAAATTCTCAAAATTCGACAAAAAAATAAAACGATCACTGGACCGTGTAGAGAATCTAAAACTGCATAAGAATCGTATAGACGAAAATTGGCGTTCACGTGCTCGTTTTTGAGAAAAAAGTTAAAAAAGCTCTCAAAATTCGAGATAAAAAAAAAAAAAACCGTCCACCAGGTAGCCAACGGTAAACGGTACAAGTATCGTACGGGCGAAAACGAGCGTTACCGTGCTCGTTTTCGAGTTATTGACGAAAAACAGCCTGGAGCGATCGGTCCGGCGGTCGACGCGCGAAACTTTCTAAGTCCGCTCTGCTCCGAATCATCGCTGCGGCGTCAAAAATCGTCGTAAGACAAAAAATCGCCACGCTATCTTGCAGGAAAAAATCCGGGGAACACGATGGCGTCGTCAAAAGTGCAGGTCGTCGAGCTCGTTTTCGAGAAAAAAAAAAAAAAATTCTCAAAATTCGACAAAAAAATAAAACGATCACTGGACCGTGTAGAGAATCTAAAACTGCATAAGAATCGTATAGACGAAAATTGGCGTTCACGTGCTCGTTTTTGAGAAAAAAGTTAAAAAAGCTCTCAAAATTCGAGATAAAAAAAAAAAAACCGTCCACCAGGTAGCCAACGGTAAACGGTACAAGTATCGTACGGGCGAAAACGAGCGTTACCGTGCTCGTTTTCGAGTTATTGACGAAAAACAGCCTGGAGCGATCGGTCCGGCGGTCGACGCGCGAAACTTTCTAAGTCCGCTCTGCTCCGAATCATCGCTCCGGCGTCAAAAATCGTCGTAAGACAAAAAATCGCCACCCTATCTTGCAGGAAAAAATCCGGGGAACACGATGGCGTCGTCAAAAGTGCAGGTCGTCGAGCTCGTTTTCGAGAAAAAAAAAAAAAAATTCTCAAAATTCGACAAAAAAATAAAACGATCACTGGACCGTGTAGAGAATCTAAAACTGCATAAGAATCGTATAGACGAAAATTGGCGTTCACGTGCTCGTTTTTGAGAAAAAAGTTAAAAAAGCTCTCAAAATTCGAGATAAAAAAAAAAAAAACCATCTACCAGGTAGCCAACGGTAAACGGTACAAGTATCGTACGGGCGAAAACGAGCGTTACCGTGCTCGTTTTCGAGTTATTGACGAAAAACAGCCTGGAGCGATCGGTCCGGCGGTCGACGCGCGAAAGTTTCTAAGTCCGCTCTGCTCCGAAACACCGCTCCGGCGTCAAAAATCGTCGTAGGACAAAAAATCGCCACCCTATCTTGCAGGAAAAAATCCGGGGAACACGATGGCGTCGTCAAAAGTGCAGGTCGTCGAGCTCGTTTTCGAGAAAAAAAAAAAGAAATTCTCAAAATTCGACAAAAAAATAAAACGATCGCTGGACCGTGTAGAGAATCTAAAACTGCATAAGAATCGTATAGACGAAAATTGGCGTTCACGTGCTCGTTTTTGAGAAAAAAGTTAAAAAAGCTCTCAAACTTCGAGATAAAAAAAAAAAAAACCGTCTACCAGGTAGCCAACGGAAAACGGTACAAGTATCGTACGGGCGAAAACGAGCGTTACCGTGCTCGTTTTCGAGTTATTGACGAAAAACAGCCTGGAGCGATCGGTCCGGCGGTCGACGCGCGAAAGTTTCTAAGTCCGCTCTGCTCCGAAACACCGCTCCGGCGTCAAAAATCGTCGTAGGACAAAAAATCGCCACCCTATCTTGCAGGAAAAAATCCGGGGAACACGATGGCGTCGTCAAAAGTGCAGGTCGTCGAGCTCGTTTTCGAGAAAAAAAAAAAAAATTCTCAAAATTCGACAAAAAAATAAAACGATCACTGGACCGTGTAGAGAATCTAAAACTGCATAAGAATCGTATAGACGAAAATTGGCGTTCACGTGCTCGTTTTTGAGAAAAAAGTTAAAAAAGCTCTCAAAATTCGAGATAAAAAAAAAAAAAACCGTCCACCAGGTAGCCAACGGTAAACGGTACAAGTATCGTACGGGCGAAAACGAGCGTTACCGTGCTCGTTTTCGAGTTATTGACGAAAAACAGCCTGGAGCGATCGGTCCGGCGGTCGACGCGCGAAACTTTCTAAGTCCGCTCTGCTCCGAATCATCGCTCCGGCGTCAAAAATCGTCGTAAGACAAAAAATCGCCACCCTATCTTGCAGGAAAAAATCCGGGGAACACGATGGCGTCGTCAAAAGTGCAGGTCGTCGAGCTCGTTTTCGAGAAAAAAAAAAAAAAATTCTCAAAATTCGACAAAAAAATAAAACGATCACTGGACCGTGTAGAGAATCTAAAACTGCATAAGAATCGTATAGACGAAAATTGGCGTTCACGTGCTCGTTTTTGAGAAAAAAGTTAAAAAAGCTCTCAAAATTCGAGATAAAAAAAAAAAAAACCGTCCACCAGGTAGCCAACGGTAAACGGTACAAGTATCGTACGGGCGAAAACGAGCGTTACCGTGCTCGTTTTCGAGTTATTGACGAAAAACAGCCTGGAGCGATCGGTCCGGCGGTCGACGCGCGAAACTTTCTAAGTCCGCTCTGCTCCGAATCATCGCTGCGGCGTCAAAAATCGTCGTAAGACAAAAAATCGCCACGCTATCTTGCAGGAAAAAATCCGGGGAACACGATGGCGTCGTCAAAAGTGCAGGTCGTCGAGCTCGTTTTCGAGAAAAAAAAAAAAAAATTCTCAAAATTCGACAAAAAAATAAAACGATCACTGGACCGTGTAGAGAATCTAAAACTGCATAAGAATCGTATAGACGAAAATTGGCGTTCACGTGCTCGTTTTTGAGAAAAAAGTTAAAAAAGCTCTCAAAATTCGAGATAAAAAAAAAAAAACCGTCCACCAGGTAGCCAACGGTAAACGGTACAAGTATCGTACGGGCGAAAACGAGCGTTACCGTGCTCGTTTTCGAGTTATTGACGAAAAACAGCCTGGAGCGATCGGTCCGGCGGTCGACGCGCGAAACTTTCTAAGTCCGCTCTGCTCCGAATCATCGCTCCGGCGTCAAAAATCGTCGTAAGACAAAAAATCGCCACCCTATCTTGCAGGAAAAAATCCGGGGAACACGATGGCGTCGTCAAAAGTGCAGGTCGTCGAGCTCGTTTTCGAGAAAAAAAAAAAAAAATTCTCAAAATTCGACAAAAAAATAAAACGATCACTGGACCGTGTAGAGAATCTAAAACTGCATAAGAATCGTATAGACGAAAATTGGCGTTCACGTGCTCGTTTTTGAGAAAAAAGTTAAAAAAGCTCTCAAAATTCGAGATAAAAAAAAAAAAAACCATCTACCAGGTAGCCAACGGTAAACGGTACAAGTATCGTACGGGCGAAAACGAGCGTTACCGTGCTCGTTTTCGAGTTATTGACGAAAAACAGCCTGGAGCGATCGGTCCGGCGGTCGACGCGCGAAAGTTTCTAAGTCCGCTCTGCTCCGAAACACCGCTCCGGCGTCAAAAATCGTCGTAGGACAAAAAATCGCCACCCTATCTTGCAGGAAAAAATCCGGGGAACACGATGGCGTCGTCAAAAGTGCAGGTCGTCGAGCTCGTTTTCGAGAAAAAAAAAAAGAAATTCTCAAAATTCGACAAAAAAATAAAACGATCGCTGGACCGTGTAGAGAATCTAAAACTGCATAAGAATCGTATAGACGAAAATTGGCGTTCACGTGCTCGTTTTTGAGAAAAAAGTTAAAAAAGCTCTCAAACTTCGAGATAAAAAAAAAAAAAACCGTCTACCAGGTAGCCAACGGAAAACGGTACAAGTATCGTACGGGCGAAAACGAGCGTTACCGTGCTCGTTTTCGAGTTATTGACGAAAAACAGCCTGGAGCGATCGGTCCGGCGGTCGACGCGCGAAAGTTTCTAAGTCCGCTCTGCTCCGAAACACCGCTCCGGCGTCAAAAATCGTCGTAGGACAAAAAATCGCCACCCTATCTTGCAGGAAAAAATCCGGGGAACACGATGGCGTCGTCAAAAGTGCAGGTCGTCGAGCTCGTTTTCGAGAAAAAAAAAAAAAATTCTCAAAATTCGACAAAAAAATAAAACGATCACTGGACCGTGTAGAGAATCTAAAACTGCATAAGAATCGTATAGACGAAAATTGGCGTTCACGTGCTCGTTTTTGAGAAAAAAGTTAAAAAAGCTCTCAAAATTCGAGATAAAAAAAAAAAAAACCGTCCACCAGGTAGCCAACGGTAAACGGTACAAGTATCGTACGGGCGAAAACGAGCGTTACCGTGCTCGTTTTCGAGTTATTGACGAAAAACAGCCTGGAGCGATCGGTCCGGCGGTCGACGCGCGAAACTTTCTAAGTCCGCTCTGCTCCGAATCATCGCTCCGGCGTCAAAAATCGTCGTAAGACAAAAAATCGCCACCCTATCTTGCAGGAAAAAATCCGGGGAACACGATGGCGTCGTCAAAAGTGCAGGTCGTCGAGCTCGTTTTCGAGAAAAAAAAAAAAAAATTCTCAAAATTCGACAAAAAAATAAAACGATCACTGGACCGTGTAGAGAATCTAAAACTGCATAAGAATCGTATAGACGAAAATTGGCGTTCACGTGCTCGTTTTTGAGAAAAAAGTTAAAAAAGCTCTCAAAATTCGAGATAAAAAAAAAAAAAACCGTCCACCAGGTAGCCAACGGTAAACGGTACAAGTATCGTACGGGCGAAAACGAGCGTTACCGTGCTCGTTTTCGAGTTATTGACGAAAAACAGCCTGGAGCGATCGGTCCGGCGGTCGACGCGCGAAACTTTCTAAGTCCGCTCTGCTCCGAATCATCGCTGCGGCGTCAAAAATCGTCGTAAGACAAAAAATCGCCACGCTATCTTGCAGGAAAAAATCCGGGGAACACGATGGCGTCGTCAAAAGTGCAGGTCGTCGAGCTCGTTTTCGAGAAAAAAAAAAAAAAATTCTCAAAATTCGACAAAAAAATAAAACGATCACTGGACCGTGTAGAGAATCTAAAACTGCATAAGAATCGTATAGACGAAAATTGGCGTTCACGTGCTCGTTTTTGAGAAAAAAGTTAAAAAAGCTCTCAAAATTCGAGATAAAAAAAAAAAAACCGTCCACCAGGTAGCCAACGGTAAACGGTACAAGTATCGTACGGGCGAAAACGAGCGTTACCGTGCTCGTTTTCGAGTTATTGACGAAAAACAGCCTGGAGCGATCGGTCCGGCGGTCGACGCGCGAAACTTTCTAAGTCCGCTCTGCTCCGAATCATCGCTCCGGCGTCAAAAATCGTCGTAAGACAAAAAATCGCCACCCTATCTTGCAGGAAAAAATCCGGGGAACACGATGGCGTCGTCAAAAGTGCAGGTCGTCGAGCTCGTTTTCGAGAAAAAAAAAAAAAAATTCTCAAAATTCGACAAAAAAATAAAACGATCACTGGACCGTGTAGAGAATCTAAAACTGCATAAGAATCGTATAGACGAAAATTGGCGTTCACGTGCTCGTTTTTGAGAAAAAAGTTAAAAAAGCTCTCAAAATTCGAGATAAAAAAAAAAAAAACCATCTACCAGGTAGCCAACGGTAAACGGTACAAGTATCGTACGGGCGAAAACGAGCGTTACCGTGCTCGTTTTCGAGTTATTGACGAAAAACAGCCTGGAGCGATCGGTCCGGCGGTCGACGCGCGAAACTTTCTAAGTCCGCTCTGCTCCGAATCATCGCTCCGGCGTCAAAAATCGTCGTAGGACAAAAAATCGCCACCCTATCTTGCAGGAAAAAATCCGGGGAACACGATGGCGTCGTCAAAAGTGCAGGTCGTCGAGCTCGTTTTCGAGAAAAAAAAAAAGAAATTCTCAAAATTCGACAAAAAAATAAAACGATCAGTGGACCGTGTAGAGAATCTAAAACTGCATAAGAATCGTATAGACCAAAATTGGCGTTCACGTGCTCGTTTTTGAGAAAAAAGTTAAAAAAGCTCTCAAAATTCGAGATAAAAAAAAAAAAAACCGTCCACCAGGTAGCCAACGGTAAACGGTACAAGTGTCGTACGGGCGAAAACGAGCGTTACCGTGCTCGTTTTCGAGTTATTGACGAAAAACAGCCTGGAGCGATCGGTCCGGCGGTCGACGCGCGAAAGTTTCTAAGTCCGCTCTGCTCCGAAACACCGCTCCGGCGTCAAAAATCGTCGTAGGACAAAAAATCGCCACCCTATCTTGCAGGAAAAAATCCGGGGAACACGATGGCGTCGTCAAAAGTGCAGGTCGTCGAGCTCGTTTTCGAGAAAAAAAAAAAAAAATTCTCAAAATTCGACAAAAAAATAAAACGATCAGTGGACCGTGTAGAGAATCTAAAACTGCATAAGAATCGTATAGACCAAAATTGGCGTTCACGTGCTCGTTTTTGAGAAAAAAGTTAAAAAAGCTCTCAAAATTCGAGATAAAAAAAAAAAAAACCGTCCACCAGGTAGCCAACGGTAAACGGTACAAGTATCGTACGGGCGAAAACGAGCGTTACCGTGCTCGTTTTCGAGTTATTGACGAAAAACAGCCTGGAGCGATCGGTCCGGCGGTCGACGCGCGAAACTTTCTAAGTCCGCTCTGCTCCGAATCATCGCTCCGGCCTCAAAAATCGTCGTAAGACAAAAAATCGCCACCCTATCTTGCAGGAAAAAATCCGGGGAACACGATGGCGTCGTCAAAAGTGCAGGTCGTCGAGCTCGTTTTCGAGAAAAAAAAAAAAAAATTCTCAAAATTCGACGAAAAAATAAAACGATCAGTGGACCGTGTAGAGAATAGAAAACTGCATAAGAATCGTATAGACGAAAATTGGCGTTCACGTGCTCGTTTTTGAGAAAAAAGTTAAAAAAGCTCTCAAAATTCGAGATAAAAAAAAAAAAAACCGTCCACCAGGTAGCCAACGGTAAACGGTACAAGTATCGTACGGGCGAAAACGAGCGTTACCGTGCTCGTTTTCGAGTTATTCACGAAAAACAGCCTGGAGCGATCGGTCCGGCGGTCGACGCGCGAAACTTTCTAAGTCCGCTCTGCTCCGAATCATCGCTCCGGCGTCAAAAATCGTCGTAAGACAAAAAATCGCCACCCTATCTTGCAGGAAAAAATCCGGGGAACACGATGGCGTCGTCAAAAGTGCAGGTCGTCGAGCTCGTTTTCGAGAAAAAAAAAAAAAAATTCTCAAAATTCGACAAAAAAATAAAACGATCACTGGACCGTGTAGAGAATCTAAAACTGCATAAGAATCGTATAGACGAAAATTGGCGTTCACGTGCTCGTTTTTGAGAAAAAAGTTAAAAAAGCTCTCAAAATTCGAGATAAAAAAAAAAAAAACCGTCCACCAGGTAGCCAACGGTAAACGGTACAAGTATCGTACGGGCGAAAACGAGCGTTACCGTGCTCGTTTTCGAGTTATTGACGAAAAACAGCCTGGAGCGATCGGTCCGGCGGTCGACGCGCGAAACTTTCTAAGTCCGCTCTGCTCCGAATCATCGCTGCGGCGTCAAAAATCGTCGTAAGACAAAAAATCGCCACGCTATCTTGCAGGAAAAAATCCGGGGAACACGATGGCGTCGTCAAAAGTGCAGGTCGTCGAGCTCGTTTTCGAGAAAAAAAAAAAAAAATTCTCAAAATTCGACAAAAAAATAAAACGATCACTGGACCGTGTAGAGAATCTAAAACTGCATAAGAATCGTATAGACGAAAATTGGCGTTCACGTGCTCGTTTTTGAGAAAAAAGTTAAAAAAGCTCTCAAAATTCGAGATAAAAAAAAAAAAACCGTCCACCAGGTAGCCAACGGTAAACGGTACAAGTATCGTACGGGCGAAAACGAGCGTTACCGTGCTCGTTTTCGAGTTATTGACGAAAAACAGCCTGGAGCGATCGGTCCGGCGGTCGACGCGCGAAACTTTCTAAGTCCGCTCTGCTCCGAATCATCGCTCCGGCGTCAAAAATCGTCGTAAGACAAAAAATCGCCACCCTATCTTGCAGGAAAAAATCCGGGGAACACGATGGCGTCGTCAAAAGTGCAGGTCGTCGAGCTCGTTTTCGAGAAAAAAAAAAAAAAATTCTCAAAATTCGACAAAAAAATAAAACGATCACTGGACCGTGTAGAGAATCTAAAACTGCATAAGAATCGTATAGACGAAAATTGGCGTTCACGTGCTCGTTTTTGAGAAAAAAGTTAAAAAAGCTCTCAAAATTCGAGATAAAAAAAAAAAAAACCATCTACCAGGTAGCCAACGGTAAACGGTACAAGTATCGTACGGGCGAAAACGAGCGTTACCGTGCTCGTTTTCGAGTTATTGACGAAAAACAGCCTGGAGCGATCGGTCCGGCGGTCGACGCGCGAAACTTTCTAAGTCCGCTCTGCTCCGAATCATCGCTCCGGCGTCAAAAATCGTCGTAGGACAAAAAATCGCCACCCTATCTTGCAGGAAAAAATCCGGGGAACACGATGGCGTCGTCAAAAGTGCAGGTCGTCGAGCTCGTTTTCGAGAAAAAAAAAAAGAAATTCTCAAAATTCGACAAAAAAATAAAACGATCAGTGGACCGTGTAGAGAATCTAAAACTGCATAAGAATCGTATAGACCAAAATTGGCGTTCACGTGCTCGTTTTTGAGAAAAAAGTTAAAAAAGCTCTCAAAATTCGAGATAAAAAAAAAAAAAACCGTCCACCAGGTAGCCAACGGTAAACGGTACAAGTGTCGTACGGGCGAAAACGAGCGTTACCGTGCTCGTTTTCGAGTTATTGACGAAAAACAGCCTGGAGCGATCGGTCCGGCGGTCGACGCGCGAAAGTTTCTAAGTCCGCTCTGCTCCGAAACACCGCTCCGGCGTCAAAAATCGTCGTAGGACAAAAAATCGCCACCCTATCTTGCAGGAAAAAATCCGGGGAACACGATGGCGTCGTCAAAAGTGCAGGTCGTCGAGCTCGTTTTCGAGAAAAAAAAAAAAAAATTCTCAAAATTCGACAAAAAAATAAAACGATCAGTGGACCGTGTAGAGAATCTAAAACTGCATAAGAATCGTATAGACCAAAATTGGCGTTCACGTGCTCGTTTTTGAGAAAAAAGTTAAAAAAGCTCTCAAAATTCGAGATAAAAAAAAAAAAAACCGTCCACCAGGTAGCCAACGGTAAACGGTACAAGCATCGTACGGGCGAAAACGAGCGTTACCGTGCTCGTTTTCGAGTTATTGACGAAAAACAGCCTGGAGCGATCGGTCCGGCGGTCGACGCGCGAAACTTTCTAAGTCCGCTCTGCTCCGAATCATCGCTCCGGCCTCAAAAATCGTCGTAAGACAAAAAATCGCCACCCTATCTTGCAGGAAAAAATCCGGGGAACACGATGGCGTCGTCAAAAGTGCAGGTCGTCGAGCTCGTTTTCGAGAAAAAAAAAAAAAAATTCTCAAAATTCGACGAAAAAATAAAACGATCAGTGGACCGTGTAGAGAATAGAAAACTGCATAAGAATCGTATAGACGAAAATTGGCGTTCACGTGCTCGTTTTTGAGAAAAAAGTTAAAAAAGCTCTCAAAATTCGAGATAAAAAAAAAAAAAACCGTCCACCAGGTAGCCAACGGTAAACGGTACAAGTATCGTACGGGCGAAAACGAGCGTTACCGTGCTCGTTTTCGAGTTATTCACGAAAAACAGCCTGGAGCGATCGGTCCGGCGGTCGACGCGCGAAACTTTCTAAGTCCGCTCTGCTCCGAATCATCGCTGCGGCGTCAAAAATCGTCGTAGGACAAAAAATCGCCACCCTATCTTGCAGGAAAAAATCCGGGGAACACGATGGCGTCGTCAAAAGTGCAGGTCGTCGAGCTCGTTTTCGAGAAAAAAAAAAAGAAATTCTCAAAATTCGACAAAAAAATAAAACGATCAGTGGACCGTGTAGAGAATCTAAAACTGCATAAGAATCGTATAGACCAAAATTGGCGTTCACGTGCTCGTTTTTGAGAAAAAAGTTAAAAAAGCTCTCAAAATTCGAGATAAAAAAAAAAAAAACCGTCCACCAGGTAGCCAACGGTAAACGGTACAAGTATCGTACGGGCGAAAACGAGCGTTACCGTGCTCGTTTTCGAGTTATTGACGAAAAACAGCCTGGAGCGATCGGTCCGGCGGTCGACGCGCGAAACTTTCTAAGTCCGCTCTGCTCCGAATCATCGCTCCGGCGTCAAAAATCGTCGTAAGACAAAAAATCGCCTCCCTATCTTGCAGGAAAAAATCCGGGGAACACGATAGCGTCGTCAAAAGTGCAGGTCGTCGAGCTCGTTTTCGAGAAAAAAAAAAAAAATTCTCAAAATTCGACAAAAAAATAAAACGATCACTGGACCGTGTAGAGAATCTAAAACTGCATAAGAATCGTATAGACGAAAATTGGCGTTCACGTGCTCGTTTTTGAGAAAAAAGTTAAAAAAGCTCTCAAAATTCGAGATAAAAAAAAAAAAAACCGTCCACCAGGTAGCCAACGGTAAACGGTACAAGTATCGTACGGGCGAAAACGAGCGTTACCGTGCTCGTTTTCGAGTTATTGACGAAAAACAGCCTGGAGCGATCGGTCCGGCGGTCGACGCGCGAAACTTTCTAAGTCCGCTCTGCTCCGAATCATCGCTCCGGCGTCAAAAATCGTCGTAAGACAAAAAATCGCCACCCTATCTTGCAGGAAAAAATCCGGGGAACACGATGGCGTCGTCAAAAGTGCAGGTCGTCGAGCTCGTTTTCGAGAAAAAAAAAAAAAAATTCTCAAAATTCGACGAAAAAATAAAACGATCAGTGGACCGTGTAGAGAATCTAAAACTGCATAAGAATCGTATAGACGAAAATTGGCGTTCACGTGCTCGTTTTTGAGAAAAAAGTTAAAAAAGCTCTCAAAATTCGAGATAAAAAAAAAAAAAACCATCTACCAGGTAGCCAACGGTAAACGGTACAAGTATCGTACGGGCGAAAACGAGCGTTACCGTGCTCGTTTTCGAGTTATTGACGAAAAACAGCCTGGAGCGATCGGTCCGGCGGTCGACGCGCGAAACTTTCTAAGTCCGCTCTGCTCCGAATCATCGCTCCGGCGTCAAAAATCGTCGTAGGACAAAAAATCGCCACCCT
This sequence comes from Colletes latitarsis, assembly GCF_051014445.1. Taxonomy (NCBI): domain Eukaryota; kingdom Metazoa; phylum Arthropoda; class Insecta; order Hymenoptera; family Colletidae; genus Colletes; species Colletes latitarsis. The sequence continues at coordinate 921,011 of NW_027488367.1, forward strand.
ATCTTGCAGGAAAAAATCCGGGGAACACGATGGCGTCGTCAAAAGTGCAGGTCGTCGAGCTCGTTTTCGAGAAAAAAAAAAAAAAATTCTCAAAATTCGACGAAAAAATAAAACGATCAGTGGACCGTGTAGAGAATCTAAAACTGCATAAGAATCGTATAGACGAAAATTGGCGTTCACGTGCTCGTTTTTGAGAAAAAAGTTAAAAAAGCTCTCAAAATTCGAGATAAAAAAAAAAAAAACCATCTACCAGGTAGCCAACGGTAAACGGTACAAGTATCGTACGGGCGAAAACGAGCGTTACCGTGCTCGTTTTCGAGTTATTGACGAAAAACAGCCTGGAGCGATCGGTCCGGCGGTCGACGCGCGAAACTTTCTAAGTCCGCTCTGCTCCGAATCATCGCTCCGGCGTCAAACATCGTCGTAGGACAAAAAATCGCCACCCTATCTTGCAGGAAAAAATCCGGGGAACACGATGGCGTCGTCAACAGTGCAGGTCGTCGAGCTCGTTTTCGAGAAAAAAAAAAAGAAATTCTCAAAATTCGACAAAAAAATAAAACGATCGCTGGACCGTGTAGAGAATCTAAAACTGCATAAGAATCGTATAGACGAAAATTGGCGTTCACGTGCTCGTTTTTGAGAAAAAAGTTAAAAAAGCTCTCAAACTTCGAGATAAAAAAAAAAAAAACCGTCTACCAGGTAGCCAACGGAAAACGGTACAAGTATCGTACGGGCGAAAACGAGCGTTACCGTGCTCGTTTTCGAGTTATTGACGAAAAACAGCCTGGAGCGATCGGTCCGGCGGTCGACGCGCGAAAGTTTCTAAGTCCGCTCTGCTCCGAAACACCGCTCCGGCGTCAAAAATCGTCGTAGGACAAAAAATCGCCACCCTATCTTGCAGGAAAAAATCCGGGGAACACGATGGCGTCGTCAAAAGTGCAGGTCGTCGAGCTCGTTTTCGAGAAAAAAAAAAAAAATTCTCAAAATTCGACAAAAAAATAAAACGATCACTGGACCGTGTAGAGAATCTAAAACTGCATAAGAATCGTATAGACGAAAATTGGCGTTCACGTGCTCGTTTTTGAGAAAAAAGTTAAAAAAGCTCTCAAAATTCGAGATAAAAAAAAAAAAAACCGTCCACCAGGTAGCCAACGGTAAACGGTACAAGTATCGTACGGGCGAAAACGAGCGTTACCGTGCTCGTTTTCGAGTTATTGACGAAAAACAGCCTGGAGCGATCGGTCCGGCGGTCGACGCGCGAAACTTTCTAAGTCCGCTCTGCTCCGAATCATCGCTCCGGCGTCAAAAATCGTCGTAAGACAAAAAATCGCCACCCTATCTTGCAGGAAAAAATCCGGGGAACACGATGGCGTCGTCAAAAGTGCAGGTCGTCGAGCTCGTTTTCGAGAAAAAAAAAAAAAAATTCTCAAAATTCGACAAAAAAATAAAACGATCACTGGACCGTGTAGAGAATCTAAAACTGCATAAGAATCGTATAGACGAAAATTGGCGTTCACGTGCTCGTTTTTGAGAAAAAAGTTAAAAAAGCTCTCAAAATTCGAGATAAAAAAAAAAAAAACCGTCCACCAGGTAGCCAACGGTAAACGGTACAAGTATCGTACGGGCGAAAACGAGCGTTACCGTGCTCGTTTTCGAGTTATTGACGAAAAACAGCCTGGAGCGATCGGTCCGGCGGTCGACGCGCGAAACTTTCTAAGTCCGCTCTGCTCCGAATCATCGCTGCGGCGTCAAAAATCGTCGTAAGACAAAAAATCGCCACGCTATCTTGCAGGAAAAAATCCGGGGAACACGATGGCGTCGTCAAAAGTGCAGGTCGTCGAGCTCGTTTTCGAGAAAAAAAAAAAAAAATTCTCAAAATTCGACAAAAAAATAAAACGATCACTGGACCGTGTAGAGAATCTAAAACTGCATAAGAATCGTATAGACGAAAATTGGCGTTCACGTGCTCGTTTTTGAGAAAAAAGTTAAAAAAGCTCTCAAAATTCGAGATAAAAAAAAAAAAAACCGTCCACCAGGTAGCCAACGGTAAACGGTACAAGTATCGTACGGGCGAAAACGAGCGTTACCGTGCTCGTTTTCGAGTTATTGACGAAAAACAGCCTGGAGCGATCGGTCCGGCGGTCGACGCGCGAAACTTTCTAAGTCCGCTCTGCTCCGAATCATCGCTCCGGCGTCAAAAATCGTCGTAAGACAAAAAATCGCCACCCTATCTTGCAGGAAAAAATCCGGGGAACACGATGGCGTCGTCAAAAGTGCAGGTCGTCGAGCTCGTTTTCGAGAAAAAAAAAAAAAAATTCTCAAAATTCGACAAAAAAATAAAACGATCACTGGACCGTGTAGAGAATCTAAAACTGCATAAGAATCGTATAGACGAAAATTGGCGTTCACGTGCTCGTTTTTGAGAAAAAAGTTAAAAAAGCTCTCAAAATTCGAGATAAAAAAAAAAAAAACCATCTACCAGGTAGCCAACGGTAAACGGTACAAGTATCGTACGGGCGAAAACGAGCGTTACCGTGCTCGTTTTCGAGTTATTGACGAAAAACAGCCTGGAGCGATCGGTCCGGCGGTCGACGCGCGAAAGTTTCTAAGTCCGCTCTGCTCCGAAACACCGCTCCGGCGTCAAAAATCGTCGTAGGACAAAAAATCGCCACCCTATCTTGCAGGAAAAAATCCGGGGAACACGATGGCGTCGTCAAAAGTGCAGGTCGTCGAGCTCGTTTTCGAGAAAAAAAAAAAAAATTCTCAAAATTCGACAAAAAAATAAAACGATCACTGGACCGTGTAGAGAATCTAAAACTGCATAAGAATCGTATAGACGAAAATTGGCGTTCACGTGCTCGTTTTTGAGAAAAAAGTTAAAAAAGCTCTCAAAATTCGAGATAAAAAAAAAAAAAACCGTCCACCAGGTAGCCAACGGTAAACGGTACAAGTATCGTACGGGCGAAAACGAGCGTTACCGTGCTCGTTTTCGAGTTATTGACGAAAAACAGCCTGGAGCGATCGGTCCGGCGGTCGACGCGCGAAACTTTCTAAGTCCGCTCTGCTCCGAATCATCGCTCCGGCGTCAAAAATCGTCGTAAGACAAAAAATCGCCACCCTATCTTGCAGGAAAAAATCCGGGGAACACGATGGCGTCGTCAAAAGTGCAGGTCGTCGAGCTCGTTTTCGAGAAAAAAAAAAAAAAATTCTCAAAATTCGACAAAAAAATAAAACGATCACTGGACCGTGTAGAGAATCTAAAACTGCATAAGAATCGTATAGACGAAAATTGGCGTTCACGTGCTCGTTTTTGAGAAAAAAGTTAAAAAAGCTCTCAAAATTCGAGATAAAAAAAAAAAAAACCGTCCACCAGGTAGCCAACGGTAAACGGTACAAGTATCGTACGGGCGAAAACGAGCGTTACCGTGCTCGTTTTCGAGTTATTGACGAAAAACAGCCTGGAGCGATCGGTCCGGCGGTCGACGCGCGAAACTTTCTAAGTCCGCTCTGCTCCGAATCATCGCTGCGGCGTCAAAAATCGTCGTAAGACAAAAAATCGCCACGCTATCTTGCAGGAAAAAATCCGGGGAACACGATGGCGTCGTCAAAAGTGCAGGTCGTCGAGCTCGTTTTCGAGAAAAAAAAAAAAAAATTCTCAAAATTCGACAAAAAAATAAAACGATCACTGGACCGTGTAGAGAATCTAAAACTGCATAAGAATCGTATAGACGAAAATTGGCGTTCACGTGCTCGTTTTTGAGAAAAAAGTTAAAAAAGCTCTCAAAATTCGAGATAAAAAAAAAAAAACCGTCCACCAGGTAGCCAACGGTAAACGGTACAAGTATCGTACGGGCGAAAACGAGCGTTACCGTGCTCGTTTTCGAGTTATTGACGAAAAACAGCCTGGAGCGATCGGTCCGGCGGTCGACGCGCGAAACTTTCTAAGTCCGCTCTGCTCCGAATCATCGCTCCGGCGTCAAAAATCGTCGTAAGACAAAAAATCGCCACCCTATCTTGCAGGAAAAAATCCGGGGAACACGATGGCGTCGTCAAAAGTGCAGGTCGTCGAGCTCGTTTTCGAGAAAAAAAAAAAAAAATTCTCAAAATTCGACAAAAAAATAAAACGATCACTGGACCGTGTAGAGAATCTAAAACTGCATAAGAATCGTATAGACGAAAATTGGCGTTCACGTGCTCGTTTTTGAGAAAAAAGTTAAAAAAGCTCTCAAAATTCGAGATAAAAAAAAAAAAAACCATCTACCAGGTAGCCAACGGTAAGCGGTACAAGTATCGTACGGGCGAAAACGAGCGTTACCGTGCTCGTTTTCGAGTTATTGACGAAAAACAGCCTGGAGCGATCGGTCCGGCGGTCGACGCGCGAAAGTTTCTAAGTCCGCTCTGCTCCGAAACACCGCTCCGGCGTCAAAAATCGTCGTAGGACAAAAAATCGCCACCCTATCTTGCAGGAAAAAATCCGGGGAACACGATGGCGTCGTCAAAAGTGCAGGTCGTCGAGCTCGTTTTCGAGAAAAAAAAAAAGAAATTCTCAAAATTCGACAAAAAAATAAAACGATCGCTGGACCGTGTAGAGAATCTAAAACTGCATAAGAATCGTATAGACGAAAATTGGCGTTCACGTGCTCGTTTTTGAGAAAAAAGTTAAAAAAGCTCTCAAACTTCGAGATAAAAAAAAAAAAAACCGTCTACCAGGTAGCCAACGGAAAACGGTACAAGTATCGTACGGGCGAAAACGAGCGTTACCGTGCTCGTTTTCGAGTTATTGACGAAAAACAGCCTGGAGCGATCGGTCCGGCGGTCGACGCGCGAAAGTTTCTAAGTCCGCTCTGCTCCGAAACACCGCTCCGGCGTCAAAAATCGTCGTAGGACAAAAAATCGCCACCCTATCTTGCAGGAAAAAATCCGGGGAACACGATGGCGTCGTCAAAAGTGCAGGTCGTCGAGCTCGTTTTCGAGAAAAAAAAAAAAAATTCTCAAAATTCGACAAAAAAATAAAACGATCACTGGACCGTGTAGAGAATCTAAAACTGCATAAGAATCGTATAGACGAAAATTGGCGTTCACGTGCTCGTTTTTGAGAAAAAAGTTAAAAAAGCTCTCAAAATTCGAGATAAAAAAAAAAAAAACCGTCCACCAGGTAGCCAACGGTAAACGGTACAAGTATCGTACGGGCGAAAACGAGCGTTACCGTGCTCGTTTTCGAGTTATTGACGAAAAACAGCCTGGAGCGATCGGTCCGGCGGTCGACGCGCGAAACTTTCTAAGTCCGCTCTGCTCCGAATCATCGCTCCGGCGTCAAAAATCGTCGTAAGACAAAAAATCGCCACCCTATCTTGCAGGAAAAAATCCGGGGAACACGATGGCGTCGTCAAAAGTGCAGGTCGTCGAGCTCGTTTTCGAGAAAAAAAAAAAAAAATTCTCAAAATTCGACAACAAAATAAAACGATCACTGGACCGTGTAGAGAATCTAAAACTGCATAAGAATCGTATAGACGAAAATTGGCGTTCACGTGCTCGTTTTTGAGAAAAAAGTTAAAAAAGCTCTCAAAATTCGAGATAAAAAAAAAAAAAACCGTCCACCAGGTAGCCAACGGTAAACGGTACAAGTATCGTACGGCCGAAAACGAGCGTTACCGTGCTCGTTTTCGAGTTATTGACGAAAAACAGCCTGGAGCGATCGGTCCGGCGGTCGACGCGCGAAACTTTCTAAGTCCGCTCTGCTCCGAATCATCGCTGCGGCGTCAAAAATCGTCGTAAGACAAAAAATCGCCACGCTATCTTGCAGGAAAAAATCCGGGGAACACGATGGCGTCGTCAAAAGTGCAGGTCGTCGAGCTCGTTTTCGAGAAAAAAAAAAAAAAATTCTCAAAATTCGACAAAAAAATAAAACGATCACTGGACCGTGTAGAGAATCTAAAACTGCATAAGAATCGTATAGACGAAAATTGGCGTTCACGTGCTCGTTTTTGAGAAAAAAGTTAAAAAAGCTCTCAAAATTCGAGATAAAAAAAAAAAAACCGTCCACCAGGTAGCCAACGGTAAACGGTACAAGTATCGTACGGGCGAAAACGAGCGTTACCGTGCTCGTTTTCGAGTTATTGACGAAAAACAGCCTGGAGCGATCGGTCCGGCGGTCGACGCGCGAAACTTTCTAAGTCCGCTCTGCTCCGAATCATCGCTCCGGCGTCAAAAATCGTCGTAAGACAAAAAATCGCCACCCTATCTTGCAGGAAAAAATCCGGGGAACACGATGGCGTCGTCAAAAGTGCAGGTCGTCGAGCTCGTTTTCGAGAAAAAAAAAAAAAAATTCTCAAAATTCGACAAAAAAATAAAACGATCACTGGACCGTGTAGAGAATCTAAAACTGCATAAGAATCGTATAGACGAAAATTGGCGTTCACGTGCTCGTTTTTGAGAAAAAAGTTAAAAAAGCTCTCAAAATTCGAGATAAAAAAAAAAAAAACCATCTACCAGGTAGCCAACGGTAAACGGTACAAGTATCGTACGGGCGAAAACGAGCGTTACCGTGCTCGTTTTCGAGTTATTGACGAAAAACAGCCTGGAGCGATCGGTCCGGCGGTCGACGCGCGAAAGTTTCTAAGTCCGCTCTGCTCCGAAACACCGCTCCGGCGTCAAAAATCGTCGTAGGACAAAAAATCGCCACCCTATGTTGCAGGAAAAAATCCGGGGAACACGATGGCGTCGTCAAAAGTGCAGGTCGTCGAGCTCGTTTTCGAGAAAAAAAAAAAAAAATTCTCAAAATTCGACAAAAAAATAAAACGATCAGTGGACCGTGTAGAGAATATAAAACTGCATAAGAATCGTATAGACGAAAATTGGCGTTCACGTGCTCGTTTTTGTGGAAAAAATTAAAAAAGCTCTCAAACTTCGAGATAAAAAAAAAAAAAACCGTCTACCAGGTAGCCAACGGAAAACGGTACAAGTATCGTACGGGCGAAAACGAGCGTTACCGTGCTCGTTTTCGAGTTATTGACGAAAAACAGCCTGGAGCGATCGGTCCGGCGGTCGACGCGCGAAACTTTCTAAGTCCGCTCTGCTCCGAATCATCGCTCCGGCGTCAAAAATCGTCGTAAGACAAAAAATCGCCACCCTATCTTGCAGGAAAAAATCCGGGGAACACGATGGCGTCGTCAAAAGTGCAGGTCGTCGAGCTCGTTTTCGAGAAAAAAAAAAAAAAATTCTCAAAATTCGACAAAAAAATAAAACGATCACTGGACCGTGTAGAGAATCTAAAACTGCATAAGAATCGTATAGACGAAAATTGGCGTTCACGTGCTCGTTTTTGAGAAAAAAGTTAAAAAAGCTCTCAAAATTCGAGATAAAAAAAAAAAAAACCGTCCACCAGGTAGCCAACGGTAAACGGTACAAGTATCGTACGGGCGAAAACGAGCGTTACCGTGCTCGTTTTCGAGTTATTGACGAAAAACAGCCTGGAGCGATCGGTCCGGCGGTCGACGCGCGAAACTTTCTAAGTCCGCTCTGCTCCGAATCATCGCTCCGGCGTCAAAAATCGTCGTAAGACAAAAAATCGCCACCCTATCTTGCAGGAAAAAATCCGGGGAACACGATGGCGTCGTCAAAAGTGCAGGTCGTCGAGCTCGTTTTCGAGAAAAAAAAAAAAAAATTCTCAAAATTCGACGAAAAAATAAAACGATCAGTGGACCGTGTAGAGAATCTAAAACTGCATAAGAATCGTATAGACGAAAATTGGCGTTCACGTGCTCGTTTTTGAGAAAAAAGTTAAAAAAGCTCTCAAAATTCGAGATAAAAAAAAAAAAAACCATCTACCAGGTAGCCAACGGTAAACGGTACAAGTATCGTACGGGCGAAAACGAGCGTTACCGTGCTCGTTTTCGAGTTATTGACGAAAAACAGCCTGGAGCGATCGGTCCGGCGGTCGACGCGCGAAACTTTCTAAGTCCGCTCTGCTCCGAATCATCGCTCCGGCGTCAAAAATCGTCGTAAGACAAAAAATCGCCACCCTATCTTGCAGGAAAAAATCCGGGGAACACGATGGCGTCGTCAAAAGTGCAGGTCGTCGAGCTCGTTTTCGAGAAAAAAAAAAAAAAATTCTCAAAATTCGACAAAAAAATAAAACGATCACTGGACCGTGTAGAGAATCTAAAACTGCATAAGAATCGTATAGACGAAAATTGGCGTTCACGTGCTCGTTTTTGAGAAAAAAGTTAAAAAAGCTCTCAAAATTCGAGATAAAAAAAAAAAAAACCATCTACCAGGTAGCCAACGGTAAGCGGTACAAGTATCGTACGGGCGAAAACGAGCGTTACCGTGCTCGTTTTCGAGTTATTGACGAAAAACAGCCTGGAGCGATCGGTCCGGCGGTCGACGCGCGAAAGTTTCTAAGTCCGCTCTGCTCCGAAACACCGCTCCGGCGTCAAAAATCGTCGTAGGACAAAAAATCGCCACCCTATCTTGCAGGAAAAAATCCGGGGAACACGATGGCGTCGTCAAAAGTGCAGGTCGTCGAGCTCGTTTTCGAGAAAAAAAAAAAGAAATTCTCAAAATTCGACAAAAAAATAAAACGATCGCTGGACCGTGTAGAGAATCTAAAACTGCATAAGAATCGTATAGACGAAAATTGGCGTTCACGTGCTCGTTTTTGAGAAAAAAGTTAAAAAAGCTCTCAAACTTCGAGATAAAAAAAAAAAAAACCGTCTACCAGGTAGCCAACGGAAAACGGTACAAGTATCGTACGGGCGAAAACGAGCGTTACCGTGCTCGTTTTCGAGTTATTGACGAAAAACAGCCTGGAGCGATCGGTCCGGCGGTCGACGCGCGAAAGTTTCTAAGTCCGCTCTGCTCCGAAACACCGCTCCGGCGTCAAAAATCGTCGTAGGACAAAAAATCGCCACCCTATCTTGCAGGAAAAAATCCGGGGAACACGATGGCGTCGTCAAAAGTGCAGGTCGTCGAGCTCGTTTTCGAGAAAAAAAAAAAAAATTCTCAAAATTCGACAAAAAAATAAAACGATCACTGGACCGTGTAGAGAATCTAAAACTGCATAAGAATCGTATAGACGAAAATTGGCGTTCACGTGCTCGTTTTTGAGAAAAAAGTTAAAAAAGCTCTCAAAATTCGAGATAAAAAAAAAAAAAACCGTCCACCAGGTAGCCAACGGTAAACGGTACAAGTATCGTACGGGCGAAAACGAGCGTTACCGTGCTCGTTTTCGAGTTATTGACGAAAAACAGCCTGGAGCGATCGGTCCGGCGGTCGACGCGCGAAACTTTCTAAGTCCGCTCTGCTCCGAATCATCGCTCCGGCGTCAAAAATCGTCGTAAGACAAAAAATCGCCACCCTATCTTGCAGGAAAAAATCCGGGGAACACGATGGCGTCGTCAAAAGTGCAGGTCGTCGAGCTCGTTTTCGAGAAAAAAAAAAAAAAATTCTCAAAATTCGACAAAAAAATAAAACGATCACTGGACCGTGTAGAGAATCTAAAACTGCATAAGAATCGTATAGACGAAAATTGGCGTTCACGTGCTCGTTTTTGAGAAAAAAGTTAAAAAAGCTCTCAAAATTCGAGATAAAAAAAAAAAAAACCGTCCACCAGGTAGCCAACGGTAAACGGTACAAGTATCGTACGGGCGAAAACGAGCGTTACCGTGCTCGTTTTCGAGTTATTGACGAAAAACAGCCTGGAGCGATCGGTCCGGCGGTCGACGCGCGAAACTTTCTAAGTCCGCTCTGCTCCGAATCATCGCTCCGGCGTCAAAAATCGTCGTAAGACAAAAAATCGCCACCCTATCTTGCAGGAAAAAATCCGGGGAACACGATGGCGTCGTCAAAAGTGCAGGTCGTCGAGCTCGTTTTCGAGAAAAAAAAAAAAAAATTCTCAAAATTCGACAAAAAAATAAAACGATCACTGGACCGTGTAGAGAATCTAAAACTGCATAAGAATCGTATAGACGAAAATTGGCGTTCACGTGCTCGTTTTTGAGAAAAAAGTTAAAAAAGCTCTCAAAATTCGAGATAAAAAAAAAAAAACCGTCCACCAGGTAGCCAACGGTAAACGGTACAAGTATCGTACGGGCGAAAACGAGCGTTACCGTGCTCGTTTTCGAGTTATTGACGAAAAACAGCCTGGAGCGATCGGTCCGGCGGTCGACGCGCGAAACTTTCTAAGTCCGCTCTGCTCCGAATCATCGCTCCGGCGTCAAAAATCGTCGTAAGACAAAAAATCGCCACCCTATCTTGCAGGAAAAAATCCGGGGAACACGATGGCGTCGTCAAAAGTGCAGGTCGTCGAGCTCGTTTTCGAGAAAAAAAAAAAAAAATTCTCAAAATTCGACAAAAAAATAAAACGATCACTGGACCGTGTAGAGAATCTAAAACTGCATAAGAATCGTATAGACGAAAATTGGCGTTCACGTGCTCGTTTTTGAGAAAAAAGTTAAAAAAGCTCTCAAAATTCGAGATAAAAAAAAAAAAAACCATCTACCAGGTAGCCAACGGTAAACGGTACAAGTATCGTACGGGCGAAAACGAGCGTTACCGTGCTCGTTTTCGAGTTATTGACGAAAAACAGCCTGGAGCGATCGGTCCGGCGGTCGACGCGCGAAAGTTTCTAAGTCCGCTCTGCTCCGAAACACCGCTCCGGCGTCAAAAATCGTCGTAGGACAAAAAATCGCCACCCTATCTTGCAGGAAAAAATCCGGGGAACACGATGGCGTCGTCAAAAGTGCAGGTCGTCGAGCTCGTTTTCGAGAAAAAAAAAAAAAAATTCTCAAAATTCGACAAAAAAATAAAACGATCAGTGGACCGTGTAGAGAATATAAAACTGCATAAGAATCGTATAGACGAAAATTGGCGTTCACGTGCTCGTTTTTGTGGAAAAAATTAAAAAAGCTCTCAAACTTCGAGATAAAAAAAAAAAAAACCGTCTACCAGGTAGCCAACGGAAAACGGTACAAGTATCGTACGGGCGAAAACGAGCGTTACCGTGCTCGTTTTCGAGTTATTGACGAAAAACAGCCTGGAGCGATCGGTCCGGCGGTCGACGCGCGAAACTTTCTAAGTCCGCTCTGCTCCGAATCATCGCTCCGGCGTCAAAAATCGTCGTAAGACAAAAAATCGCCTCCCTATCTTGCAGGAAAAAATCCGGGGAACACGATGGCGTCGTCAAAAGTGCAGGTCGTCGAGCTCGTTTTCGAGAAAAAAAAAAAAAATTCTCAAAATTCGACAAAAAAATAAAACGATCACTGGACCGTGTAGAGAATCTAAAACTGCATAAGAATCGTATAGACGAAAATTGGCGTTCACGTGCTCGTTTTTGAGAAAAAAGTTAAAAAAGCTCTCAAAATTCGAGATAAAAAAAAAAAAAACCGTCCACCAGGTAGCCAACGGTAAACGGTACAAGTATCGTACGGGCGAAAACGAGCGTTACCGTGCTCGTTTTCGAGTTATTGACGAAAAACAGCCTGGAGCGATCGGTCCGGCGGTCGACGCGCGAAACTTTCTAAGTCCGCTCTGCTCCGAATCATCGCTCCGGCGTCAAAAATCGTCGTAAGACAAAAAATCGCCACCCTATCTTGCAGGAAAAAATCCGGGGAACACGATGGCGTCGTCAAAAGTGCAGGTCGTCGAGCTCGTTTTCGAGAAAAAAAAAAAAAAATTCTCAAAATTCGACGAAAAAATAAAACGATCAGTGGACCGTGTAGAGAATCTAAAACTGCATAAGAATCGTATAGACGAAAATTGGCGTTCACGTGCTCGTTTTTGAGAAAAAAGTTAAAAAAGCTCTCAAAATTCGAGATAAAAAAAAAAAAAACCATCTACCAGGTAGCCAACGGTAAACGGTACAAGTATCGTACGGGCGAAAACGAGCGTTACCGTGCTCGTTTTCGAGTTATTGACGAAAAACAGCCTGGAGCGATCGGTCCGGCGGTCGACGCGCGAAACTTTCTAAGTCCGCTCTGCTCCGAATCATCGCTCCGGCGTCAAACATCGTCGTAGGACAAAAAATCGCCACCCTATCTTGCAGGAAAAAATCCGGGGAACACGATGGCGTCGTCAAAAGTGCAGGTCGTCGAGCTCGTTTTCGAGAAAAAAAAAAAGAAATTCTCAAAATTCGACAAAAAAATAAAACGATCGCTGGACCGTGTAGAGAATCTAAAACTGCATAAGAATCGTATAGACGAAAATTGGCGTTCACGTGCTCGTTTTTGAGAAAAAAGTTAAAAAAGCTCTCAAACTTCGAGATAAAAAAAAAAAAAACCGTCTACCAGGTAGCCAACGGAAAACGGTACAAGTATCGTACGGGCGAAAACGAGCGTTACCGTGCTCGTTTTCGAGTTATTGACGAAAAACAGCCTGGAGCGATCGGTCCGGCGGTCGACGCGCGAAACTTTCTAAGTCCGCTCTGCTCCGAATCATCGCTGCGGCGTCAAAAATCGTCGTAGGACAAAAAATCGCCACCCTATCTTGCAGGAAAAAATCCGGGGAACACGATGGCGTCGTCAAAAGTGCAGGTCGTCGAGCTCGTTTTCGAGAAAAAAAAAAAGAAATTCTCAAAATTGGACAAAAAAATAAAACGATCAGTGGACCGTGTAGAGAATCTAAAACTGCATAAGAATCGTATAGACCAAAATTGGCGTTCACGTGCTCGTTTTTGAGAAAAAAGTTAAAAAAGCTCTCAAAATTCGAGATAAAAAAAAAAAAAACCGTCCACCAGGTAGCCAACGGTAAACGGTACAAGTATCGTACGGGCGAAAACGAGCGTTACCGTGCTCGTTTTCGAGTTATTGACGAAAAACAGCCTGGAGCGATCGGTCCGGCGGTCGACGCGCGAAACTTTCTAAGTCCGCTCTGCTCCGAATCATCGCTCCGGCGTCAAAAATCGTCGTAAGACAAAAAATCGCCTCCCTATCTTGCAGGAAAAAATCCGGGGAACGCGATGGCGTCGTCAAAAGTGCAGGTCGTCGAGCTCGTTTTCGAGAAAAAAAAAAAAAATTCTCAAAATTCGACAAAAAAATAAAACGATCACTGGACCGTGTAGAGAATCTAAAACTGCATAAGAATCGTATAGACGAAAATTGGCGTTCACGTGCTCGTTTTTGAGAAAAAAGTTAAAAAAGCTCTCAAAATTCGAGATAAAAAAAAAAAAAACCGTCCACCAGGTAGCCAACGGTAAACGGTACAAGTATCGTACGGGCGAAAACGAGCGTTACCGTGCTCGTTTTCGAGTTATTGACGAAAAACAGCCTGGAGCGATCGGTCCGGCGGTCGACGCGCGAAACTTTCTAAGTCCGCTCTGCTCCGAATCATCGCTCCGGCGTCAAAAATCGTCGTAAGACAAAAAATCGCCTCCCTATCTTGCAGGAAAAAATCCGGGGAACACGATGGCGTCGTCAAAAGTGCAGGTCGTCGAGCTCGTTTTCGAGAAAAAAAAAAAAAATTCTCAAAATTCGACAAAAAAATAAAACGATCACTGGACCGTGTAGAGAATCTAAAACTGCATAAGAATCGTATAGACGAAAATTGGCGTTCACGTGCTCGTTTTTGAGAAAAAAGTTAAAAAAGCTCTCAAAATTCGAGATAAAAAAAAAAAAAACGGTCCACCAGGTAGCCAACGGTAAACGGTACAAGTATCGTACGGGCGAAAACGAGCGTTACCGTGCTCGTTTTCGAGTTATTGACGAAAAACAGCCTGGAGCGATCGGTCCGGCGGTCGACGCGCGAAACTTTCTAAGTCCGCTCTGCTCCGAATCATCGCTCCGGCGTCAAAAATCGTCGTAAGACAAAAAATCGCCACCCTATCTTGCAGGAAAAAATCCGGGGAACACGATGGCGTCGTCAAAAGTGCAGGTCGTCGAGCTCGTTTTCGAGAAAAAAAAAAAAAAATTCTCAAAATTCGACAAAAAAATAAAACGATCACTGGACCGTGTAGAGAATCTAAAACTGCATAAGAATCGTATAGACGAAAATTGGCGTTCACGTGCTCGTTTTTGAGAAAAAAGTTAAAAAAGCTCTCAAACTTCGAGATAAAAAAAAAAAAAACCGTCTACCTGGTAGCCAACGGAAAACGGTACAAGTATCGTACGGGCGAAAACGAGCGTTACCGTGCTCGTTTTCGAGTTATTGACGAAAAACTGCCTGGAGCGATCGGTCCGGCGGTCGACGCGCGAAAGTTTCTAAGTCCGCTCTGCTCCGAAACACCGCTCCGGCGTCAAAAATCGTCGTAGGACAAAAAATCGCCACCCTATCTTGCAGGAAAAAATCCGGGGAACACGATGGCGTCGTCAAAAGTGCAGGTCGTCGAGCTCGTTTTCGAGAAAAAAAAAAAAAAATTCTCAAAATTCGACAAAAAAATAAAACGATCAGTGGACCGTGTAGAGAATATAAAACTGCATAAGAATCGTATAGACGAAAATTGGCGTTCACGTGCTCGTTTTTGTGGAAAAAATTAAAAAAGCTCTCAAACTTCGAGATAAAAAAAAAAAAAACCGTCTACCAGGTAGCCAACGGAAAACGGTACAAGTATCGTACGGGCGAAAACGAGCGTTACCGTGCTCGTTTTCGAGTTATTGACGAAAAACAGCCTGGAGCGATCGGTCCGGCGGTCGACGCGCGAAAGTTTCTAAGTCCGCTCTGCACCGAATCATCGCTCCGGCGTCAAAAATCGTCGTAGGACAAAAAATCGCCACCCTATCTTGCAGGAAAAAATCCGGGGAACACGATGGCGTCGTCAAAAGTGCAGGTCGTCGAGCTCGTTTTCGAGAAAAAAAAAAAAAAATTCTCAAAATTCGACGAAAAAATAAAACGATCAGTGGACCGTGTAGAGAATATAAAACTGCATAAGAATCGTATAGACGAAAATTGGCGTTCACGTGCTCGTTTTTGAGAAAAAAGTTAAAAAAGCTCTCAAAATTCGAGATAAAAAAAAAAAAAACCGTCCACCAGGTAGCCAACGGTAAACGGTACAAGTATCGTACGGGCGAAAACGAGCGTTACCGTGCTCGTTTTCGAGTTATTGACGAAAAACAGCCTGGAGCGATCGGTCCGGCGGTCGACGCGCGAAACTTTCTAAGTCCGCTCTGCTCCGAATCATCGCTGCGGCGTCAAAAATCGTCGTAGGACAAAAAATCGCCACCCTATCTTGCAGGAAAAAATCCGGGGAACACGATGGCGTCGTCAAAAGTGCAGGTCGTCGAGCTCGTTTTCGAGAAAAAAAAAAAGAAATTCTCAAAATTCGACAAAAAAATAAAACGATCAGTGGACCGTGTAGAGAATCTAAAACTGCATAAGAATCGTATAGACCAAAATTGGCGTTCACGTGCTCGTTTTTGAGAAAAAAGTTAAAAAAGCTCTCAAAATTCGAGATAAAAAAAAAAAAAACCGTCCACCAGGTAGCCAACGGTAAACGGTACAAGTATCGTACGGGCGAAAACGAGCGTTACCGTGCTCGCTTTCGAGTTATTGACGAAAAACAGCCTGGAGCGATCGGTCCGGCGGTCGACGCGCGAAACTTTCTAAGTCCGCTCTGCTCCGAATCATCGCTCCGGCGTCAAAAATCGTCGTAAGACAAAAAATCGCCTCCCTATCTTGCAGGAAAAAATCCGGGGAACACGATGGCGTCGTCAAAAGTGCAGGTCGTCGAGCTCGTTTTCGAGAAAAAAAAAAAAAATTCTCAAAATTCGACAAAAAAATAAAACGATCACTGGACCGTGTAGAGAATCTAAAACTGCATAAGAATCGTATAGACGAAAATTGGCGTTCACGTGCTCGTTTTTGAGAAAAAAGTTAAAAAAGCTCTCAAAATTCGAGATAAAAAAAAAAAAAACCGTCCACCAGGTAGCCAACGGTAAACGGTACAAGTATCGTACGGGCGAAAACGAGCGTTACCGTGCTCGTTTTCGAGTTATTGACGAAAAACAGCCTGGAGCGATCGGTCCGGCGGTCGACGCGCGAAACTTTCTAAGTCCGCTCTGCTCCGAATCATCGCTGCGGCGTCAAAAATCGTCGTAAGACAAAAAATCGCCACGCTATCTTGCAGGAAAAAATCCGGGGAACACGATGGCGTCGTCAAAAGTGCAGGTCGTCGAGCTCGTTTTCGAGAAAAAAAAAAAAAAATTCTCAAAATTCGACAAAAAAATAAAACGATCACTGGACCGTGTAGAGAATCTAAAACTGCATAAGAATCGTATAGACGAAAATTGGCGTTCACGTGCTCGTTTTTGAGAAAAAAGTTAAAAAAGCTCTCAAAATTCGAGATAAAAAAAAAAAAACCGTCCACCAGGTAGCCAACGGTAAACGGTACAAGTATCGTACGGGCGAAAACGAGCGTTACCGTGCTCGTTTTCGAGTTATTGACGAAAAACAGCCTGTAGCGATCGGTCCGGCGGTCGACGCGCGAAACTTTCTAAGTCCGCTCTGCTCCGAATCATCGCTCCGGCGTCAAAAATCGTCGTAAGACAAAAAATCGCCACCCTATCTTGCAGGAAAAAATCCGGGGAACACGATGGCGTCGTCAAAAGTGCAGGTCGTCGAGCTCGTTTTCGAGAAAAAAAAAAAAAAATTCTCAAAATTCGACAAAAAAATAAAACGATCACTGGACCGTGTAGAGAATCTAAAACTGCATAAGAATCGTATAGACGAAAATTGGCGTTCACGTGCTCGTTTTTGAGAAAAAAGTTAAAAAAGCTCTCAAAATTCGAGATAAAAAAAAAAAAAACCATCTACCAGGTAGCCAACGGTAAACGGTACAAGTATCGTACGGGCGAAAACGAGCGTTACCGTGCTCGTTTTCGAGTTATTGACGAAAAACAGCCTGGAGCGATCGGTCCGGCGGTCGACGCGCGAAAGTTTCTAAGTCCGCTCTGCTCCGAAACACCGCTCCGGCGTCAAAAATCGTCGTAGGACAAAAAATCGCCACCCTATCTTGCAGGAAAAAATCCGGGGAACACGATGGCGTCGTCAAAAGTGCAGGTCGTCGAGCTCGTTTTCGAGAAAAAAAAAAAAAAATTCTCAAAATTCGACAAAAAAATAAAACGATCAGTGGACCGTGTAGAGAATATAAAACTGCATAAGAATCGTATAGACGAAAATTGGCGTTCACGTGCTCGTTTTTGTGGAAAAAATTAAAAAAGCTCTCAAACTTCGAGATAAAAAAAAAAAAAACCGTCTACCAGGTAGCCAACGGAAAACGGTACAAGTATCGTACGGGCGAAAACGAGCGTTACCGTGCTCGTTTTCGAGTTATTGACGAAAAACAGCCTGGAGCGATCGGTCCGGCGCTCGACGCGCGAAAGTTTCTAAGTCCGCTCTGCACCGAATCATCGCTCCGGCGTCAAAAATCGTCGTAGGACAAAAAATCGCCACCCTATCTTGCAGGAAAAAATCCGGGGAACACGATGGCGTCGTCAAAAGTGCAGGTCGTCGAGCTCGTTTTCGAGAAAAAAAAAAAGAAATTCTCAAAATTCGACAAAAAAATAAAACGATCAGTGGACCGTGTAGAGAATCTAAAACTGCATAAGAATCGTATAGACCAAAATTGGCGTTCACGTGCTCGTTTTTGAGAAAAAAGTTAAAAAAGCTCTCAAAATTCGAGATAAAAAAAAAAAAACCGTCCACCAGGTAGCCAACGGTAAACGGTACAAGTATCGTACGGGCGAAAACGAGCGTTACCGTGCTCGTTTTCGAGTTATTGACGAAAAACAGCCTGGAGCGATCGGTCCGGCGGTCGACGCGCGAAACTTTCTAAGTCCGCTCTGCTCCGAATCATCGCTCCGGCGTCAAAAATCGTCGTAAGACAAAAAATCGCCTCCCTATCTTGCAGGAAAAAATCCGGGGAACACGATGGCGTCGTCAAAAGTGCAGGTCGTCGAGCTCGTTTTCGAGAAAAAAAAAAAAAATTCTCAAAATTCGACAAAAAAATAAAACGATCACTGGACCGTGTAGAGAATCTAAAACTGCATAAGAATCGTATAGACGAAAATTGGCGTTCACGTGCTCGTTTTTGAGAAAAAAGTTAAAAAAGCTCTCAAAATTCGAGATAAAAAAAAAAAAAACGGTCCACCAGGTAGCCAACGGTAAACGGTACAAGTATCGTACGGGCGAAAACGAGCGTTACCGTGCTCGTTTTCGAGTTATTGACGAAAAACAGCCTGGAGCGATCGGTCCGGCGGTCGACGCGCGAAACTTTCTAAGTCCGCTCTGCTCCGAATCATCGCTGCGGCGTCAAAAATCGTCGTAGGACAAAAAATCGCCACCCTATCTTGCAGGAAAAAATCCGGGGAACACGATGGCGTCGTCAAAAGTGCAGGTCGTCGAGCTCGTTTTCGAGAAAAAAAAAAAGAAATTCTCAAAATTCGACAAAAAAATAAAACGATCAGTGGACCGTGTAGAGAATCTAAAACTGCATAAGAATCGTATAGACCAAAATTGGCGTTCACGTGCTCGTTTTTGAGAAAAAAGTTAAAAAAGCTCTCAAAATTCGAGATAAAAAAAAAAAAAACCGTCCACCAGGTAGCCAACGGTAAACGGTACAAGTATCGTACGGGCGAAAACGAGCGTTACCGTGCTCGTTTTCGAGTTATTGACGAAAAACAGCCTGGAGCGATCGGTCCGGCGGTCGACGCGCGAAACTTTCTAAGTCCGCTCTGCTCCGAATCATCGCTCCGGCGTCAAAAATCGTCGTAAGACAAAAAATCGCCTCCCTATCTTGCAGGAAAAAATCCGGGGAACACGATGGCGTCGTCAAAAGTGCAGGTCGTCGAGCTCGTTTTCGAGAAAAAAAAAAAAAATTCTCAAAATTCGACAAAAAAATAAAACGATCACTGGACCGTGTAGAGAATCTAAAACTGCATAAGAATCGTATAGACGAAAATTGGCGTTCACGTGCTCGTTTTTGAGAAAAAAGTTAAAAAAGCTCTCAAAATTCGAGATAAAAAAAAAAAAAACCGTCCACCAGGTAGCCAACGGTAAACGGTACAAGTATCGTACGGGCGAAAACGAGCGTTACCGTGCTCGTTTTCGAGTTATTGACGAAAAACAGCCTGGAGCGATCGGTCCGGCGGTCGACGCGCGAAACTTTCTAAGTCCGCTCTGCTCCGAATCATCGCTCCGGCGTCAAAAATCGTCGTAAGACAAAAAATCGCCTCCCTATCTTGCAGGAAAAAATCCGGGGAACACGATGGCGTCGTCAAAAGTGCAGGTCGTCGAGCTCGTTTTCGAGAAAAAAAAAAAAAATTCTCAAAATTCGACAAAAAAATAAAACGATCACTGGACCGTGTAGAGAATCTAAAACTGCATAAGAATCGTATAGACGAAAATTGGCGTTCACGTGCTCGTTTTTGAGAAAAAAGTTAAAAAAGCTCTCAAAATTCGAGATAAAAAAAAAAAAAACCGTCCACCAGGTAGCCAACGGTAAACGGTACAAGTATCGTACGGGCGAAAACGAGCGTTACCGTGCTCGTTTTCGAGTTATTGACGAAAAACAGCCTGGAGCGATCGGTCCGGCGGTCGACGCGCGAAACTTTCTAAGTCCGCTCTGCTCCGAATCATCGCTGCGGCGTCAAAAATCGTCGTAAGACAAAAAATCGCCACGCTATCTTGCAGGAAAAAATCCGGGGAACACGATGGCGTCGTCAAAAGTGCAGGTCGTCGAGCTCGTTTTCGAGAAAAAAAAAAAAAAATTCTCAAAATTCGACAAAAAAATAAAACGATCACTGGACCGTGTAGAGAATCTAAAACTGCATAAGAATCGTATAGACGAAAATTGGCGTTCACGTGCTCGTTTTTGAGAAAAAAGTTAAAAAAGCTCTCAAAATTCGAGATAAAAAAAAAAAAACCGTCCACCAGGTAGCCAACGGTAAACGGTACAAGTATCGTACGGGCGAAAACGAGCGTTACCGTGCTCGTTTTCGAGTTATTGACGAAAAACAGCCTGTAGCGATCGGTCCGGCGGTCGACGCGCGAAACTTTCTAAGTCCGCTCTGCTCCGAATCATCGCTCCGGCGTCAAAAATCGTCGTAAGACAAAAAATCGCCACCCTATCTTGCAGGAAAAAATCCGGGGAACACGATGGCGTCGTCAAAAGTGCAGGTCGTCGAGCTCGTTTTCGAGAAAAAAAAAAAAAAATTCTCAAAATTCGACAAAAAAATAAAACGATCACTGGACCGTGTAGAGAATCTAAAACTGCATAAGAATCGTATAGACGAAAATTGGCGTTCACGTGCTCGTTTTTGAGAAAAAAGTTAAAAAAGCTCTCAAAATTCGAGATAAAAAAAAAAAAAACCATCTACCAGGTAGCCAACGGTAAACGGTACAAGTATCGTACGGGCGAAAACGAGCGTTACCGTGCTCGTTTTCGAGTTATTGACGAAAAACAGCCTGGAGCGATCGGTCCGGCGGTCGACGCGCGAAAGTTTCTAAGTCCGCTCTGCTCCGAAACACCGCTCCGGCGTCAAAAATCGTCGTAGGACAAAAAATCGCCACCCTATCTTGCAGGAAAAAATCCGGGGAACACGATGGCGTCGTCAAAAGTGCAGGTCGTCGAGCTCGTTTTCGAGAAAAAAAAAAAAAAATTCTCAAAATTCGACAAAAAAATAAAACGATCAGTGGACCGTGTAGAGAATATAAAACTGCATAAGAATCGTATAGACGAAAATTGGCGTTCACGTGCTCGTTTTTGTGGAAAAAATTAAAAAAGCTCTCAAACTTCGAGATAAAAAAAAAAAAAACCGTCTACCAGGTAGCCAACGGAAAACGGTACAAGTATCGTACGGGCGAAAACGAGCGTTACCGTGCTCGTTTTCGAGTTATTGACGAAAAACAGCCTGGAGCGATCGGTCCGGCGCTCGACGCGCGAAAGTTTCTAAGTCCGCTCTGCACCGAATCATCGCTCCGGCGTCAAAAATCGTCGTAGGACAAAAAATCGCCACCCTATCTTGCAGGAAAAAATCCGGGGAACACGATGGCGTCGTCAAAAGTGCAGGTCGTCGAGCTCGTTTTCGAGAAAAAAAAAAAGAAATTCTCAAAATTCGACAAAAAAATAAAACGATCAGTGGACCGTGTAGAGAATCTAAAACTGCATAAGAATCGTATAGACCAAAATTGGCGTTCACGTGCTCGTTTTTGAGAAAAAAGTTAAAAAAGCTCTCAAAATTCGAGATAAAAAAAAAAAAAACCGTCCACCAGGTAGCCAACGGTAAACGGTACAAGTATCGTACGGGCGAAAACGAGCGTTACCGTGCTCGTTTTCGAGTTATTGACGAAAAACAGCCTGGAGCGATCGGTCCGGCGGTCGACGCGCGAAACTTTCTAAGTCCGCTCTGCTCCGAATCATCGCTCCGGCGTCAAAAATCGTCGTAAGACAAAAAATCGCCTCCCTATCTTGCAGGAAAAAATCCGGGGAACACGATGGCGTCGTCAAAAGTGCAGGTCGTCGAGCTCGTTTTCGAGAAAAAAAAAAAAAATTCTCAAAATTCGACAAAAAAATAAAACGATCACTGGACCGTGTAGAGAATCTAAAACTGCATAAGAATCGTATAGACGAAAATTGGCGTTCACGTGCTCGTTTTTGAGAAAAAAGTTAAAAAAGCTCTCAAAATTCGAGATAAAAAAAAAAAAAACGGTCCACCAGGTAGCCAACGGTAAACGGTACAAGTATCGTACGGGCGAAAACGAGCGTTACCGTGCTCGTTTTCGAGTTATTGACGAAAAACAGCCTGGAGCGATCGGTCCGGCGGTCGACGCGCGAAACTTTCTAAGTCCGCTCTGCTCCGAATCATCGCTCCGGCGTCAAAAATCGTCGTAAGACAAAAAATCGCCACCCTATCTTGCAGGAAAAAATCCGGGGAACACGATGGCGTCGTCAAAAGTGCAGGTCGTCGAGCTCGTTTTCGAGAAAAAAAAAAAAAAATTCTCAAAATTCGACAAAAAAATAAAACGATCACTGGACCGTGTAGAGAATCTAAAACTGCATAAGAATCGTATAGACGAAAATTGGCGTTCACGTGCTCGTTTTTGAGAAAAAAGTTAAAAAAGCTCTCAAAATTCGAGATAAAAAAAAAAAAAACCGTCCACCAGGTAGCCAACGGTAAACGGTACAAGTATCGTACGGGCGAAAACGAGCGTTACCGTGCTCGTTTTCGAGTTATTGACGAAAAACAGCCTGGAGCGATCGGTCCGGCGGTCGACGCGCGAAACTTTCTAAGTCCGCTCTGCTCCGAATCATCGCTGCGGCGTCAAAAATCGTCGTAAGACAAAAAATCGCCACGCTATCTTGCAGGAAAAAATCCGGGGAACACGATGGCGTCGTCAAAAGTGCAGGTCGTCGAGCTCGTTTTCGAGAAAAAAAAAAAAAAATTCTCAAAATTCGACAAAAAAATAAAACGATCACTGGACCGTGTAGAGAATCTAAAACTGCATAAGAATCGTATAGACGAAAATTGGCGTTCACGTGCTCGTTTTTGAGAAAAAAGTTAAAAAAGCTCTCAAAATTCGAGATAAAAAAAAAAAAACCGTCCACCAGGTAGCCAACGGTAAACGGTACAAGTATCGTACGGGCGAAAACGAGCGTTACCGTGCTCGTTTTCGAGTTATTGACGAAAAACAGCCTGGAGCGATCGGTCCGGCGGTCGACGCGCGAAACTTTCTAAGTCCGCTCTGCTCCGAATCATCGCTCCGGCGTCAAAAATCGTCGTAAGACAAAAAATCGCCACCCTATCTTGCAGGAAAAAATCCGGGGAACACGATGGCGTCGTCAAAAGTGCAGGTCGTCGAGCTCGTTTTCGAGAAAAAAAAAAAAAAATTCTCAAAATTCGACAAAAAAATAAAACGATCACTGGACCGTGTAGAGAATCTAAAACTGCATAAGAATCGTATAGACGAAAATTGGCGTTCACGTGCTCGTTTTTGAGAAAAAAGTTAAAAAAGCTCTCAAAATTCGAGATAAAAAAAAAAAAAACCATCTACCAGGTAGCCAACGGTAAACGGTACAAGTATCGTACGGGCGAAAACGAGCGTTACCGTGCTCGTTTTCGAGTTATTGACGAAAAACAGCCTGGAGCGATCGGTCCGGCGGTCGACGCGCGAAAGTTTCTAAGTCCGCTCTGCTCCGAAACACCGCTCCGGCGTCAAAAATCGTCGTAGGACAAAAAATCGCCACCCTATCTTGCAGGAAAAAATCCGGGGAACACGATGGCGTCGTCAAAAGTGCAGGTCGTCGAGCTCGTTTTCGAGAAAAAAAAAAAAAAATTCTCAAAATTCGACAAAAAAATAAAACGATCAGTGGACCGTGTAGAGAATATAAAACTGCATAAGAATCGTATAGACGAAAATTGGCGTTCACGTGCTCGTTTTTGTGGAAAAAATTAAAAAAGCTCTCAAACTTCGAGATAAAAAAAAAAAAAACCGTCTACCAGGTAGCCAACGGAAAACGGTACAAGTATCGTACGGGCGAAAACGAGCGTTACCGTGCTCGTTTTCGAGTTATTGACGAAAAACAGCCTGGAGCGATCGGTCCGGCGCTCGACGCGCGAAAGTTTCTAAGTCCGCTCTGCACCGAATCATCGCTCCGGCGTCAAAAATCGTCGTAGGACAAAAAATCGCCACCCTATCTTGCAGGAAAAAATCCGGGGAACACGATGGCGTCGTCAAAAGTGCAGGTCGTCGAGCTCGTTTTCGAGAAAAAAAAAAAGAAATTCTCAAAATTCGACAAAAAAATAAAACGATCAGTGGACCGTGTAGAGAATCTAAAACTGCATAAGAATCGTATAGACCAAAATTGGCGTTCACGTGCTCGTTTTTGAGAAAAAAGTTAAAAAAGCTCTCAAAATTCGAGATAAAAAAAAAAAAAACCGTCCACCAGGTAGCCAACGGTAAACGGTACAAGTATCGTACGGGCGAAAACGAGCGTTACCGTGCTCGTTTTCGAGTTATTGACGAAAAACAGCCTGGAGCGATCGGTCCGGCGGTCGACGCGCGAAACTTTCTAAGTCCGCTCTGCTCCGAATCATCGCTCCGGCGTCAAAAATCGTCGTAAGACAAAAAATCGCCTCCCTATCTTGCAGGAAAAAATCCGGGGAACACGATGGCGTCGTCAAAAGTGCAGGTCGTCGAGCTCGTTTTCGAGAAAAAAAAAAAAAATTCTCAAAATTCGACAAAAAAATAAAACGATCACTGGACCGTGTAGAGAATCTAAAACTGCATAAGAATCGTATAGACGAAAATTGGCGTTCACGTGCTCGTTTTTGAGAAAAAAGTTAAAAAAGCTCTCAAAATTCGAGATAAAAAAAAAAAAAACCGTCCACCAGGTAGCCAACGGTAAACGGTACAAGTATCGTACGGGCGAAAACGAGCGTTACCGTGCTCGTTTTCGAGTTATTGACGAAAAACAGCCTGGAGCGATCGGTCCGGCGGTCGACGCGCGAAACTTTCTAAGTCCGCTCTGCTCCGAATCATCGCTCCGGCGTCAAAAATCGTCGTAAGACAAAAAATCGCCACCCTATCTTGCAGGAAAAAATCCGGGGAACACGATGGCGTCGTCAAAAGTGCAGGTCGTCGAGCTCGTTTTCGAGAAAAAAAAAAAAAAATTCTCAAAATTCGACAAAAAAATAAAACGATCACTGGACCGTGTAGAGAATCTAAAACTGCATAAGAATCGTATAGACGAAAATTGGCGTTCACGTGCTCGTTTTTGAGAAAAAAGTTAAAAAAGCTCTCAAAATTCGAGATAAAAAAAAAAAAAACCGTCCACCAGGTAGCCAACGGTAAACGGTACAAGTATCGTACGGGCGAAAACGAGCGTTACCGTGCTCGTTTTCGAGTTATTGACGAAAAACAGCCTGGAGCGATCGGTCCGGCGGTCGACGCGCGAAACTTTCTAAGTCCGCTCTGCTCCGAATCATCGCTGCGGCGTCAAAAATCGTCGTAAGACAAAAAATCGCCACGCTATCTTGCAGGA
This sequence comes from Colletes latitarsis, assembly GCF_051014445.1. Taxonomy (NCBI): domain Eukaryota; kingdom Metazoa; phylum Arthropoda; class Insecta; order Hymenoptera; family Colletidae; genus Colletes; species Colletes latitarsis. The sequence continues at coordinate 945,978 of NW_027488367.1, forward strand.
AAAAATCCGGGGAACACGATGGCGTCGTCAAAAGTGCAGGTCGTCGAGCTCGTTTTCGAGAAAAAAAAAAAAAAATTCTCAAAATTCGACAAAAAAATAAAACGATCACTGGACCGTGTAGAGAATCTAAAACTGCATAAGAATCGTATAGACGAAAATTGGCGTTCACGTGCTCGTTTTTGAGAAAAAAGTTAAAAAAGCTCTCAAAATTCGAGATAAAAAAAAAAAAACCGTCCACCAGGTAGCCAACGGTAAACGGTACAAGTATCGTACGGGCGAAAACGAGCGTTACCGTGCTCGTTTTCGAGTTATTGACGAAAAACAGCCTGGAGCGATCGGTCCGGCGGTCGACGCGCGAAACTTTCTAAGTCCGCTCTGCTCCGAATCATCGCTCCGGCGTCAAAAATCGTCGTAAGACAAAAAATCGCCACCCTATCTTGCAGGAAAAAATCCGGGGAACACGATGGCGTCGTCAAAAGTGCAGGTCGTCGAGCTCGTTTTCGAGAAAAAAAAAAAAAAATTCTCAAAATTCGACAAAAAAATAAAACGATCACTGGACCGTGTAGAGAATCTAAAACTGCATAAGAATCGTATAGACGAAAATTGGCGTTCACGTGCTCGTTTTTGAGAAAAAAGTTAAAAAAGCTCTCAAAATTCGAGATAAAAAAAAAAAAAACCGTCCACCAGGTAGCCAACGGTAAACGGTACAAGTATCGTACGGGCGAAAACGAGCGTTACCGTGCTCGTTTTCGAGTTATTGACGAAAAACAGCCTGGAGCGATCGGTCCGGCGCTCGACGCGCGAAAGTTTCTAAGTCCGCTCTGCACCGAATCATCGCTCCGGCGTCAAAAATCGTCGTAGGACAAAAAATCGCCACCCTATCTTGCAGGAAAAAATCCGGGGAACACGATGGCGTCGTCAAAAGTGCAGGTCGTCGAGCTCGTTTTCGAGAAAAAAAAAAAGAAATTCTCAAAATTCGACAAAAAAATAAAACGATCAGTGGACCGTGTAGAGAATCTAAAACTGCATAAGAATCGTATAGACCAAAATTGGCATTCACGTGCTCGTTTTTGAGAAAAAAGTTAAAAAAGCTCTCAAAATTCGAGATAAAAAAAAAAAAAACCGTCCACCAGGTAGCCAACGGTAAACGGTACAAGTATCGTACGGGCGAAAACGAGCGTTACCGTGCTCGTTTTCGAGTTATTGACGAAAAACAGCCTGGAGCGATCGGTCCGGCGGTCGACGCGCGAAACTTTCTAAGTCCGCTCTGCTCCGAATCATCGCTCCGGCGTCAAAAATCGTCGTCAGACAAAAAATCGCCTCCCTCTCTTGCAGGAAAAAATCCGGGGAACACGATGGCGTCGTCAAAAGTGCAGGTCGTCGAGCTCGTTTTCGAGAAAAAAAAAAAAAATTCTCAAAATTCGACAAAAAAATAAAACGATCACTGGACCGTGTAGAGAATCTAAAACTGCATAAGAATCGTATAGACGAAAATTGGCGTTCACGTGCTCGTTTTTGAGAAAAAAGTTAAAAAAGCTCTCAAAATTCGAGATAAAAAAAAAAAAAACCGTCCACCAGGTAGCCAACGGTAAACGGTACAAGTATCGTACGGGCGAAAACGAGCGTTACCGTGCTCGTTTTCGAGTTATTGACGAAAAACAGCCTGGAGCGATCGGTCCGGCGGTCGACGCGCGAAACTTTCTAAGTCCGCTCTGCTCCGAATCATCGCTCCGGCGTCAAAAATCGTCGTAAGACAAAAAATCGCCTCCCTATCTTGCAGGAAAAAATCCGGGGAACACGATGGCGTCGTCAAAAGTGCAGGTCGTCGAGCTCGTTTTCGAGAAAAAAAAAAAAAATTCTCAAAATTCGACAAAAAAATAAAACGATCACTGGACCGTGTAGAGAATCTAAAACTGCATAAGAATCGTATAGACGAAAATTGGCGTTCACGTGCTCGTTTTTGAGAAAAAAGTTAAAAAAGCTCTCAAAATTCGAGATAAAAAAAAAAAAAACCGTCCACCAGGTAGCCAACGGTAAACGGTACAAGTATCGTACGGGCGAAAACGAGCGTTACCGTGCTCGTTTTCGAGTTATTGACGAAAAACAGCCTGGAGCGATCGGTCCGGCGGTCGACGCGCGAAACTTTCTAAGTCCGCTCTGCTCCGAATCATCGCTCCGGCGTCAAAAATCGTCGTAAGACAAAAAATCGCCACCCTATCTTGCAGGAAAAAATCCGGGGAACACGATGGCGTCGTCAAAAGTGCAGGTCGTCGAGCTCGTTTTCGAGAAAAAAAAAAAAAAATTCTCAAAATTCGACAAAAAAATAAAACGATCACTGGACCGTGTAGAGAATCTAAAACTGCATAAGAATCGTATAGACGAAAATTGGCGTTCACGTGCTCGTTTTTGAGAAAAAAGTTAAAAAAGCTCTCAAAATTCGAGATAAAAAAAAAAAAAACCGTCCACCAGGTAGCCAACGGTAAACGGTACAAGTATCGTACGGGCGAAAACGAGCGTTACCGTGCTCGTTTTCGAGTTATTGACGAAAAACAGCCTGGAGCGATCGGTCCGGCGGTCGACGCGCGAAACTTTCTAAGTCCGCTCTGCTCCGAATCATCGCTGCGGCGTCAAAAATCGTCGTAAGACAAAAAATCGCCACGCTATCTTGCAGGAAAAAATCCGGGGAACACGATGGCGTCGTCAAAAGTGCAGGTCGTCGAGCTCGTTTTCGAGAAAAAAAAAAAAAAATTCTCAAAATTCGACAAAAAAATAAAACGATCACTGGACCGTGTAGAGAATCTAAAACTGCATAAGAATCGTATAGACGAAAATTGGCGTTCACGTGCTCGTTTTTGAGAAAAAAGTTAAAAAAGCTCTCAAAATTCGAGATAAAAAAAAAAAAACCGTCCACCAGGTAGCCAACGGTAAACGGTACAAGTATCGTACGGGCGAAAACGAGCGTTACCGTGCTCGTTTTCGAGTTATTGACGAAAAACAGCCTGGAGCGATCGGTCCGGCGGTCGACGCGCGAAACTTTCTAAGTCCGCTCTGCTCCGAATCATCGCTCCGGCGTCAAAAATCGTCGTAAGACAAAAAATCGCCACCCTATCTTGCAGGAAAAAATCCGGGGAACACGATGGCGTCGTCAAAAGTGCAGGTCGTCGAGCTCGTTTTCGAGAAAAAAAAAAAAAAATTCTCAAAATTCGACAAAAAAATAAAACGATCACTGGACCGTGTAGAGAATCTAAAACTGCATAAGAATCGTATAGACGAAAATTGGCGTTCACGTGCTCGTTTTTGAGAAAAAAGTTAAAAAAGCTCTCAAAATTCGAGATAAAAAAAAAAAAACCGTCCACCAGGTAGCCAACGGTAAACGGTACAAGTATCGTACGGGCGAAAACGAGCGTTACCGTGCTCGTTTTCGAGTTATTGACGAAAAACAGCCTGGAGCGATCGGTCCGGCGGTCGACGCGCGAAAGTTTCTAAGTCCGCTCTGCTCCGAAACACCGCTCCGGCGTCAAAAATCGTCGTAGGACAAAAAATCGCCACCCTATCTTGCAGGAAAAAATCCGGGGAACACGATGGCGTCGTCAAAAGTGCAGGTCGTCGAGCTCGTTTTCGAGAAAAAAAAAAAAAAATTCTCAAAATTCGACAAAAAAATAAAACGATCAGTGGACCGTGTAGAGAATATAAAACTGCATAAGAATCGTATAGACGAAAATTGGCGTTCACGTGCTCGTTTTTGTGGAAAAAATTAAAAAAGCTCTCAAACTTCGAGATAAAAAAAAAAAAAACCGTCTACCAGGTAGCCAACGGAAAACGGTACAAGTATCGTACGGGCGAAAACGAGCGTTACCGTGCTCGTTTTCGAGTTATTGACGAAAAACAGCCTGGAGCGATCGGTCCGGCGCTCGACGCGCGAAAGTTTCTAAGTCCGCTCTGCACCGAATCATCGCTCCGGCGTCAAAAATCGTCGTAGGACAAAAAATCGCCACCCTATCTTGCAGGAAAAAATCCGGGGAACACGATGGCGTCGTCAAAAGTGCAGGTCGTCGAGCTCGTTTTCGAGAAAAAAAAAAAGAAATTCTCAAAATTCGACAAAAAAATAAAACGATCAGTGGACCGTGTAGAGAATCTAAAACTGCATAAGAATCGTATAGACCAAAATTGGCGTTCACGTGCTCGTTTTTGAGAAAAAAGTTAAAAAAGCTCTCAAAATTCGAGATAAAAAAAAAAAAAACCGTCCACCAGGTAGCCAACGGTAAACGGTACAAGTATCGTACGGGCGAAAACGAGCGTTACCGTGCTCGTTTTCGAGTTATTGACGAAAAACAGCCTGGAGCGATCGGTCCGGCGGTCGACGCGCGAAACTTTCTAAGTCCGCTCTGCTCCGAATCATCGCTCCGGCGTCAAAAATCGTCGTAAGACAAAAAATCGCCTCCCTATCTTGCAGGAAAAAATCCGGGGAACACGATGGCGTCGTCAAAAGTGCAGGTCGTCGAGCTCGTTTTCGAGAAAAAAAAAAAAAATTCTCAAAATTCGACAAAAAAATAAAACGATCACTGGACCGTGTAGAGAATCTAAAACTGCATAAGAATCGTATAGACGAAAATTGGCGTTCACGTGCTCGTTTTTGAGAAAAAAGTTAAAAAAGCTCTCAAAATTCGAGATAAAAAAAAAAAAAACCGTCCACCAGGTAGCCAACGGTAAACGGTACAAGTATCGTACGGGCGAAAACGAGCGTTACCGTGCTCGTTTTCGAGTTATTGACGAAAAACAGCCTGGAGCGATCGGTCCGGCGGTCGACGCGCGAAACTTTCTAAGTCCGCTCTGCTCCGAATCATCGCTCCGGCGTCAAAAATCGTCGTAAGACAAAAAATCGCCACCCTATCTTGCAGGAAAAAATCCGGGGAACACGATGGCGTCGTCAAAAGTGCAGGTCGTCGAGCTCGTTTTCGAGAAAAAAAAAAAAAAATTCTCAAAATTCGACAAAAAAATAAAACGATCACTGGACCGTGTAGAGAATCTAAAACTGCATAAGAATCGTATAGACGAAAATTGGCGTTCACGTGCTCGTTTTTGAGAAAAAAGTTAAAAAAGCTCTCAAAATTCGAGATAAAAAAAAAAAAAACCGTCCACCAGGTAGCCAACGGTAAACGGTACAAGTATCGTACGGGCGAAAACGAGCGTTACCGTGCTCGTTTTCGAGTTATTGACGAAAAACAGCCTGGAGCGATCGGTCCGGCGGTCGACGCGCGAAACTTTCTAAGTCCGCTCTGCTCCGAATCATCGCTGCGGCGTCAAAAATCGTCGTAAGACAAAAAATCGCCACGCTATCTTGCAGGAAAAAATCCGGGGAACACGATGGCGTCGTCAAAAGTGCAGGTCGTCGAGCTCGTTTTCGAGAAAAAAAAAAAAAAATTCTCAAAATTCGACAAAAAAATAAAACGATCACTGGACCGTGTAGAGAATCTAAAACTGCATAAGAATCGTATAGACGAAAATTGGCGTTCACGTGCTCGTTTTTGAGAAAAAAGTTAAAAAAGCTCTCAAAATTCGAGATAAAAAAAAAAAAACCGTCCACCAGGTAGCCAACGGTACACGGTACAAGTATCGTCCGGGCGAAAACGAGCGTTACCGTGCTCGTTTTCGAGTTATTGACGAAAAACAGCCTGGAGCGATCGGTCCGGCGGTCGACGCGCGAAACTTTCTAAGTCCGCTCTGCTCCGAATCATCGCTCCGGCGTCAAAAATCGTCGTAAGACAAAAAATCGCCACCCTATCTTGCAGGAAAAAATCCGGGGAACACGATGGCGTCGTCAAAAGTGCAGGTCGTCGAGCTCGTTTTCGAGAAAAAAAAAAAAAAATTCTCAAAATTCGACAAAAAAATAAAACGATCACTGGACCGTGTAGAGAATCTAAAACTGCATAAGAATCGTATAGACGAAAATTGGCGTTCACGTGCTCGTTTTTGAGAAAAAAGTTAAAAAAGCTCTCAAAATTCGAGATAAAAAAAAAAAAAACCGTCCACCAGGTAGCCAACGGTAAACGGTACAAGTATCGTACGGGCGAAAACGAGCGTTACCGTGCTCGTTTTCGAGTTATTGACGAAAAACAGCCTGGAGCGATCGGTCCGGCGGTCGACGCGCGAAACTTTCTAAGTCCGCTCTGCTCCGAATCATCGCTGCGGCGTCAAAAATCGTCGTAAGACAAAAAATCGCCACGCTATCTTGCAGGAAAAAATCCGGGGAACACGATGGCGTCGTCAAAAGTGCAGGTCGTCGAGCTCGTTTTCGAGAAAAAAAAAAAAAAATTCTCAAAATTCGACAAAAAAATAAAACGATCACTGGACCGTGTAGAGAATCTAAAACTGCATAAGAATCGTATAGACGAAAATTGGCGTTCACGTGCTCGTTTTTGAGAAAAAAGTTAAAAAAGCTCTCAAAATTCGAGATAAAAAAAAAAAAACCGTCCACCAGGTAGCCAACGGTAAACGGTACAAGTATCGTACGGGCGAAAACGAGCGTTACCGTGCTCGTTTTCGAGTTATTGACGAAAAACAGCCTGGAGCGATCGGTCCGGCGGTCGACGCGCGAAACTTTCTAAGTCCGCTCTGCTCCGAATCATCGCTCCGGCGTCAAAAATCGTCGTAAGACAAAAAATCGCCACCCTATCTTGCAGGAAAAAATCCGGGGAACACGATGGCGTCGTCAAAAGTGCAGGTCGTCGAGCTCGTTTTCGAGAAAAAAAAAAAAAAATTCTCAAAATTCGACAAAAAAATAAAACGATCACTGGACCGTGTAGAGAATCTAAAACTGCATAAGAATCGTATAGACGAAAATTGGCGTTCACGTGCTCGTTTTTGAGAAAAAAGTTAAAAAAGCTCTCAAAATTCGAGATAAAAAAAAAAAAAACCGTCCACCAGGTAGCCAACGGTAAACGGTACAAGTATCGTACGGGCGAAAACGAGCGTTACCGTGCTCGTTTTCGAGTTATTGACGAAAAACAGCCTGGAGCGATCGGTCCGGCGGTCGACGCGCGAAACTTTCTAAGTCCGCTCTGCTCCGAATCATCGCTCCGGCGTCAAAAATCGTCGTAAGACAAAAAATCGCCTCCCTATCTTGCAGGAAAAAATCCGGGGAACACGATGGCGTCGTCAAAAGTGCAGGTCGTCGAGCTCGTTTTCGAGAAAAAAAAAAAAAATTCTCAAAATTCGACAAAAAAATAAAACGATCACTGGACCGTGTAGAGAATCTAAAACTGCATAAGAATCGTATAGACGAAAATTGGCGTTCACGTGCTCGTTTTTGAGAAAAAAGTTAAAAAAGCTCTCAAAATTCGAGATAAAAAAAAAAAAAACCGTCCACCAGGTAGCCAACGGTAAACGGTACAAGTATCGTACGGGCGAAAACGAGCGTTACCGTGCTCGTTTTCGAGTTATTGACGAAAAACAGCCTGGAGCGATCGGTCCGGCGGTCGACGCGCGAAACTTTCTAAGTCCGCTCTGCTCCGAATCATCGCTCCGGCGTCAAAAATCGTCGTAAGACAAAAAATCGCCTCCCTATCTTGCAGGAAAAAATCCGGGGAACACGATGGCGTCGTCAAAAGTGCAGGTCGTCGAGCTCGTTTTCGAGAAAAAAAAAAAAAATTCTCAAAATTCGACAAAAAAATAAAACGATCACTGGACCGTGTAGAGAATCTAAAACTACATAAGAATCGTATAGACGAAAATTGGCGTTCACGTGCTCGTTTTTGAGAAAAAAGTTAAAAAAGCTCTCAAAATTCGAGATAAAAAAAAAAAAAACCGTCCACCAGGTAGCCAACGGTAAACGGTACAAGTATCGTACGGGCGAAAACGAGCGTTACCGTGCTCGTTTTCGAGTTATTGACGAAAAACAGCCTGGAGCGATCGGTCCGGCGGTCGACGCGCGAAACTTTCTAAGTCCGCTCTGCTCCGAATCATCGCTCCGGCGTCAAAAATCGTCGTAAGACAAAAAATCGCCACCCTATCTTGCAGGAAAAAATCCGGGGAACACGATGGCGTCGTCAAAAGTGCAGGTCGTCGAGCTCGTTTTCGAGAAAAAAAAAAAAAAATTCTCAAAATTCGACAAAAAAATAAAACGATCACTGGACCGTGTAGAGAATCTAAAACTGCATAAGAATCGTATAGACGAAAATTGGCGTTCACGTGCTCGTTTTTGAGAAAAAAGTTAAAAAAGCTCTCAAAATTCGAGATAAAAAAAAAAAAAACCGTCCACCAGGTAGCCAACGGTAAACGGTACAAGTATCGTACGGGCGAAAACGAGCGTTACCGTGCTCGTTTTCGAGTTATTGACGAAAAACAGCCTGGAGCGATCGGTCCGGCGCTCGACGCGCGAAAGTTTCTAAGTCCGCTCTGCACCGAATCATCGCTCCGGCGTCAAAAATCGTCGTAGGACAAAAAATCGCCACCCTATCTTGCAGGAAAAAATCCGGGGAACACGATGGCGTCGTCAAAAGTGCAGGTCGTCGAGCTCGTTTTCGAGAAAAAAAAAAAGAAATTCTCAAAATTCGACAAAAAAATAAAACGATCAGTGGACCGTGTAGAGAATCTAAAACTGCATAAGAATCGTATAGACCAAAATTGGCGTTCACGTGCTCGTTTTTGAGAAAAAAGTTAAAAAAGCTCTCAAAATTCGAGATAAAAAAAAAAAAAACCGTCCACCAGGTAGCCAACGGTAAACGGTACAAGTATCGTACGGGCGAAAACGAGCGTTACCGTGCTCGTTTTCGAGTTATTGACGAAAAACAGCCTGGAGCGATCGGTCCGGCGGTCGACGCGCGAAACTTTCTAAGTCCGCTCTGCTCCGAATCATCGCTCCGGCGTCAAAAATCGTCGTAAGACAAAAAATCGCCTCCCTATCTTGCAGGAAAAAATCCGGGGAACACGATGGCGTCGTCAAAAGTGCAGGTCGTCGAGCTCGTTTTCGAGAAAAAAAAAAAAAATTCTCAAAATTCGACAAAAAAATAAAACGATCACTGGACCGTGTAGAGAATCTAAAACTGCATAAGAATCGTATAGACGAAAATTGGCGTTCACGTGCTCGTTTTTGAGAAAAAAGTTAAAAAAGCTCTCAAAATTCGAGATAAAAAAAAAAAAAACCGTCCACCAGGTAGCCAACGGTAAACGGTACAAGTATCGTACGGGCGAAAACGAGCGTTACCGTGCTCGTTTTCGAGTTATTGACGAAAAACAGCCTGGAGCGATCGGTCCGGCGGTCGACGCGCGAAACTTTCTAAGTCCGCTCTGCTCCGAATCATCGCTCCGGCGTCAAAAATCGTCGTAAGACAAAAAATCGCCACCCTATCTTGCAGGAAAAAATCCGGGGAACACGATGGCGTCGTCAAAAGTGCAGGTCGTCGAGCTCGTTTTCGAGAAAAAAAAAAAAAAATTCTCAAAATTCGACAAAAAAATAAAACGATCACTGGACCGTGTAGAGAATCTAAAACTGCATAAGAATCGTATAGACGAAAATTGGCGTTCACGTGCTCGTTTTTGAGAAAAAAGTTAAAAAAGCTCTCAAAATTCGAGATAAAAAAAAAAAAAACCGTCCACCAGGTAGCCAACGGTAAACGGTACAAGTATCGTACGGGCGAAAACGAGCGTTACCGTGCTCGTTTTCGAGTTATTGACGAAAAACAGCCTGGAGCGATCGGTCCGGCGGTCGACGCGCGAAACTTTCTAAGTCCGCTCTGCTCCGAATCATCGCTGCGGCGTCAAAAATCGTCGTAAGACAAAAAATCGCCACGCTATCTTGCAGGAAAAAATCCGGGGAACACGATGGCGTCGTCAAAAGTGCAGGTCGTCGAGCTCGTTTTCGAGAAAAAAAAAAAAAAATTCTCAAAATTCGACAAAAAAATAAAACGATCACTGGACCGTGTAGAGAATCTAAAACTGCATAAGAATCGTATAGACGAAAATTGGCGTTCACGTGCTCGTTTTTGAGAAAAAAGTTAAAAAAGCTCTCAAAATTCGAGATAAAAAAAAAAAAACCGTCCACCAGGTAGCCAACGGTAAACGGTACAAGTATCGTCCGGGCGAAAACGAGCGTTACCGTGCTCGTTTTCGAGTTATTGACGAAAAACAGCCTGGAGCGATCGGTCCGGCGGTCGACGCGCGAAACTTTCTAAGTCCGCTCTGCTCCGAATCATCGCTCCGGCGTCAAAAATCGTCGTAAGACAAAAAATCGCCACCCTATCTTGCAGGAAAAAATCCGGGGAACACGATGGCGTCGTCAAAAGTGCAGGTCGTCGAGCTCGTTTTCGAGAAAAAAAAAAAAAAATTCTCAAAATTCGACAAAAAAATAAAACGATCACTGGACCGTGTAGAGAATCTAAAACTGCATAAGAATCGTATAGACGAAAATTGGCGTTCACGTGCTCGTTTTTGAGAAAAAAGTTAAAAAAGCTCTCAAAATTCGAGATAAAAAAAAAAAAAACCGTCCACCAGGTAGCCAACGGTAAACGGTACAAGTATCGTACGGGCGAAAACGAGCGTTACCGTGCTCGTTTTCGAGTTATTGACGAAAAACAGCCTGGAGCGATCGGTCCGGCGGTCGACGCGCGAAACTTTCTAAGTCCGCTCTGCTCCGAATCATCGCTGCGGCGTCAAAAATCGTCGTAAGACAAAAAATCGCCACGCTATCTTGCAGGAAAAAATCCGGGGAACACGATGGCGTCGTCAAAAGTGCAGGTCGTCGAGCTCGTTTTCGAGAAAAAAAAAAAAAAATTCTCAAAATTCGACAAAAAAATAAAACGATCACTGGACCGTGTAGAGAATCTAAAACTGCATAAGAATCGTATAGACGAAAATTGGCGTTCACGTGCTCGTTTTTGAGAAAAAAGTTAAAAAAGCTCTCAAAATTCGAGATAAAAAAAAAAAAACCGTCCACCAGGTAGCCAACGGTAAACGGTACAAGTATCGTACGGGCGAAAACGAGCGTTACCGTGCTCGTTTTCGAGTTATTGACGAAAAACAGCCTGGAGCGATCGGTCCGGCGGTCGACGCGCGAAACTTTCTAAGTCCGCTCTGCTCCGAATCATCGCTCCGGCGTCAAAAATCGTCGTAAGACAAAAAATCGCCACCCTATCTTGCAGGAAAAAATCCGGGGAACACGATGGCGTCGTCAAAAGTGCAGGTCGTCGAGCTCGTTTTCGAGAAAAAAAAAAAAAAATTCTCAAAATTCGACAAAAAAATAAAACGATCACTGGACCGTGTAGAGAATCTAAAACTGCATAAGAATCGTATAGACGAAAATTGGCGTTCACGTGCTCGTTTTTGAGAAAAAAGTTAAAAAAGCTCTCAAAATTCGAGATAAAAAAAAAAAAAACCGTCCACCAGGTAGCCAACGGTAAACGGTACAAGTATCGTACGGGCGAAAACGAGCGTTACCGTGCTCGTTTTCGAGTTATTGACGAAAAACAGCCTGGAGCGATCGGTCCGGCGGTCGACGCGCGAAACTTTCTAAGTCCGCTCTGCTCCGAATCATCGCTCCGGCGTCAAAAATCGTCGTAAGACAAAAAATCGCCTCCCTATCTTGCAGGAAAAAATCCGGGGAACACGATGGCGTCGTCAAAAGTGCAGGTCGTCGAGCTCGTTTTCGAGAAAAAAAAAAAAAATTCTCAAAATTCGACAAAAAAATAAAACGATCACTGGACCGTGTAGAGAATCTAAAACTGCATAAGAATCGTATAGACGAAAATTGGCGTTCACGTGCTCGTTTTTGAGAAAAAAGTTAAAAAAGCTCTCAAAATTCGAGATAAAAAAAAAAAAAACCGTCCACCAGGTAGCCAACGGTAAACGGTACAAGTATCGTACGGGCGAAAACGAGCGTTACCGTGCTCGTTTTCGAGTTATTGACGAAAAACAGCCTGGAGCGATCGGTCCGGCGGTCGACGCGCGAAACTTTCTAAGTCCGCTCTGCTCCGAATCATCGCTCCGGCGTCAAAAATCGTCGTAAGACAAAAAATCGCCTCCCTATCTTGCAGGAAAAAATCCGGGGAACACGATGGCGTCGTCAAAAGTGCAGGTCGTCGAGCTCGTTTTCGAGAAAAAAAAAAAAAATTCTCAAAATTCGACAAAAAAATAAAACGATCACTGGACCGTGTAGAGAATCTAAAACTGCATAAGAATCGTATAGACGAAAATTGGCGTTCACGTGCTCGTTTTTGAGAAAAAAGTTAAAAAAGCTCTCAAAATTCGAGATAAAAAAAAAAAAAACCGTCCACCAGGTAGCCAACGGTAAACGGTACAAGTATCGTACGGGCGAAAACGAGCGTTACCGTGCTCGTTTTCGAGTTATTGACGAAAAACAGCCTGGAGCGATCGGTCCGGCGGTCGACGCGCGAAACTTTCTAAGTCCGCTCTGCTCCGAATCATCGCTCCGGCGTCAAAAATCGTCGTAAGACAAAAAATCGCCACCCTATCTTGCAGGAAAAAATCCGGGGAACACGATGGCGTCGTCAAAAGTGCAGGTCGTCGAGCTCGTTTTCGAGAAAAAAAAAAAAAAATTCTCAAAATTCGACAAAAAAATAAAACGATCACTGGACCGTGTAGAGAATCTAAAACTGCATAAGAATCGTATAGACGAAAATTGGCGTTCACGTGCTCGTTTTTGAGAAAAAAGTTAAAAAAGCTCTCAAAATTCGAGATAAAAAAAAAAAAACCGTCCACCAGGTAGCCAACGGTAAACGGTACAAGTATCGTACGGGCGAAAACGAGCGTTACCGTGCTCGTTTTCGAGTTATTGACGAAAAACAGCCTGGAGCGATCGGTCCGGCGGTCGACGCGCGAAAGTTTCTAAGTCCGCTCTGCTCCGAAACACCGCTCCGGCGTCAAAAATCGTCGTAGGACAAAAAATCGCCACCCTATCTTGCAGGAAAAAATCCGGGGAACACGATGGCGTCGTCAAAAGTGCAGGTCGTCGAGCTCGTTTTCGAGAAAAAAAAAAAAAAATTCTCAAAATTCGACAAAAAAATAAAACGATCAGTGGACCGTGTAGAGAATATAAAACTGCATAAGAATCGTATAGACGAAAATTGGCGTTCACGTGCTCGTTTTTGTGGAAAAAATTAAAAAAGCTCTCAAACTTCGAGATAAAAAAAAAAAAAACCGTCTACCAGGTAGCCAACGGAAAACGGTACAAGTATCGTACGGGCGAAAACGAGCGTTACCGTGCTCGTTTTCGAGTTATTGACGAAAAACAGCCTGGAGCGATCGGTCCGGCGCTCGACGCGCGAAAGTTTCTAAGTCCGCTCTGCACCGAATCATCGCTCCGGCGTCAAAAATCGTCGTAGGACAAAAAATCGCCACCCTATCTTGCAGGAAAAAATCCGGGGAACACGATGGCGTCGTCAAAAGTGCAGGTCGTCGAGCTCGTTTTCGAGAAAAAAAAAAAGAAATTCTCAAAATTCGACAAAAAAATAAAACGATCAGTGGACCGTGTAGAGAATCTAAAACTGCATAAGAATCGTATAGACCAAAATTGGCGTTCACGTGCTCGTTTTTGAGAAAAAAGTTAAAAAAGCTCTCAAAATTCGAGATAAAAAAAAAAAAACCGTCCACCAGGTAGCCAACGGTAAACGGTACAAGTATCGTACGGGCGAAAACGAGCGTTACCGTGCTCGTTTTCGAGTTATTGACGAAAAACAGCCTGGAGCGATCGGTCCGGCGGTCGACGCGCGAAACTTTCTAAGTCCGCTCTGCTCCGAATCATCGCTCCGGCGTCAAAAATCGTCGTAAGACAAAAAATCGCCACCCTATCTTGCAGGAAAAAATCCGGGGAACACGATGGCGTCGTCAAAAGTGCAGGTCGTCGAGCTCGTTTTCGAGAAAAAAAAAAAAAAATTCTCAAAATTCGACAAAAAAATAAAACGATCACTGGACCGTGTAGAGAATCTAAAACTGCATAAGAATCGTATAGACGAAAATTGGCGTTCACGTGCTCGTTTTTGAGAAAAAAGTTAAAAAAGCTCTCAAAATTCGAGATAAAAAAAAAAAAACCGTCCACCAGGTAGCCAACGGTAAACGGTACAAGTATCGTACGGGCGAAAACGAGCGTTACCGTGCTCGTTTTCGAGTTATTGACGAAAAACAGCCTGGAGCGATCGGTCCGGCGGTCGACGCGCGAAAGTTTCTAAGTCCGCTCTGCTCCGAAACACCGCTCCGGCGTCAAAAATCGTCGTAGGACAAAAAATCGCCACCCTATCTTGCAGGAAAAAATCCGGGGAACACGATGGCGTCGTCAAAAGTGCAGGTCGTCGAGCTCGTTTTCGAGAAAAAAAAAAAAAAATTCTCAAAATTCGACAAAAAAATAAAACGATCAGTGGACCGTGTAGAGAATATAAAACTGCATAAGAATCGTATAGACGAAAATTGGCGTTCACGTGCTCGTTTTTGTGGAAAAAATTAAAAAAGCTCTCAAACTTCGAGATAAAAAAAAAAAAAACCGTCTACCAGGTAGCCAACGGAAAACGGTACAAGTATCGTACGGGCGAAAACGAGCGTTACCGTGCTCGTTTTCGAGTTATTGACGAAAAACAGCCTGGAGCGATCGGTCCGGCGCTCGACGCGCGAAAGTTTCTAAGTCCGCTCTGCACCGAATCATCGCTCCGGCGTCAAAAATCGTCGTAGGACAAAAAATCGCCACCCTATCTTGCAGGAAAAAATCCGGGGAACACGATGGCGTCGTCAAAAGTGCAGGTCGTCGAGCTCGTTTTCGAGAAAAAAAAAAAGAAATTCTCAAAATTCGACAAAAAAATAAAACGATCAGTGGACCGTGTAGAGAATCTAAAACTGCATAAGAATCGTATAGACCAAAATTGGCGTTCACGTGCTCGTTTTTGAGAAAAAAGTTAAAAAAGCTCTCAAAATTCGAGATAAAAAAAAAAAAAACCGTCCACCAGGTAGCCAACGGTAAACGGTACAAGTATCGTACGGGCGAAAACGAGCGTTACCGTGCTCGTTTTCGAGTTATTGACGAAAAACAGCCTGGAGCGATCGGTCCGGCGGTCGACGCGCGAAACTTTCTAAGTCCGCTCTGCTCCGAATCATCGCTCCGGCGTCAAAAATCGTCGTAAGACAAAAAATCGCCTCCCTATCTTGCAGGAAAAAATCCGGGGAACACGATGGCGTCGTCAAAAGTGCAGGTCGTCGAGCTCGTTTTCGAGAAAAAAAAAAAAAATTCTCAAAATTCGACAAAAAAATAAAACGATCACTGGACCGTGTAGAGAATCTAAAACTGCATAAGAATCGTATAGACGAAAATTGGCGTTCACGTGCTCGTTTTTGAGAAAAAAGTTAAAAAAGCTCTCAAAATTCGAGATAAAAAAAAAAAAAACCGTCCACCAGGTAGCCAACGGTAAACGGTACAAGTATCGTACGGGCGAAAACGAGCGTTACCGTGCTCGTTTTCGAGTTATTGACGAAAAACAGCCTGGAGCGATCGGTCCGGCGGTCGACGCGCGAAACTTTCTAAGTCCGCTCTGCTCCGAATCATCGCTCCGGCGTCAAAAATCGTCGTAAGACAAAAAATCGCCACCCTATCTTGCAGGAAAAAATCCGGGGAACACGATGGCGTCGTCAAAAGTGCAGGTCGTCGAGCTCGTTTTCGAGAAAAAAAAAAAAAAATTCTCAAAATTCGACAAAAAAATAAAACGATCACTGGACCGTGTAGAGAATCTAAAACTGCATAAGAATCGTATAGACGAAAATTGGCGTTCACGTGCTCGTTTTTGAGAAAAAAGTTAAAAAAGCTCTCAAAATTCGAGATAAAAAAAAAAAAAACCGTCCACCAGGTAGCCAACGGTAAACGGTACAAGTATCGTACGGGCGAAAACGAGCGTTACCGTGCTCGTTTTCGAGTTATTGACGAAAAACAGCCTGGAGCGATCGGTCCGGCGGTCGACGCGCGAAACTTTCTAAGTCCGCTCTGCTCCGAATCATCGCTGCGGCGTCAAAAATCGTCGTAAGACAAAAAATCGCCACGCTATCTTGCAGGAAAAAATCCGGGGAACACGATGGCGTCGTCAAAAGTGCAGGTCGTCGAGCTCGTTTTCGAGAAAAAAAAAAAAAAATTCTCAAAATTCGACAAAAAAATAAAACGATCACTGGACCGTGTAGAGAATCTAAAACTGCATAAGAATCGTATAGACGAAAATTGGCGTTCACGTGCTCGTTTTTGAGAAAAAAGTTAAAAAAGCTCTCAAAATTCGAGATAAAAAAAAAAAAACCGTCCACCAGGTAGCCAACGGTAAACGGTACAAGTATCGTCCGGGCGAAAACGAGCGTTACCGTGCTCGTTTTCGAGTTATTGACGAAAAACAGCCTGGAGCGATCGGTCCGGCGGTCGACGCGCGAAACTTTCTAAGTCCGCTCTGCTCCGAATCATCGCTCCGGCGTCAAAAATCGTCGTAAGACAAAAAATCGCCACCCTATCTTGCAGGAAAAAATCCGGGGAACACGATGGCGTCGTCAAAAGTGCAGGTCGTCGAGCTCGTTTTCGAGAAAAAAAAAAAAAAATTCTCAAAATTCGACAAAAAAATAAAACGATCACTGGACCGTGTAGAGAATCTAAAACTGCATAAGAATCGTATAGACGAAAATTGGCGTTCACGTGCTCGTTTTTGAGAAAAAAGTTAAAAAAGCTCTCAAAATTCGAGATAAAAAAAAAAAAAACCGTCCACCAGGTAGCCAACGGTAAACGGTACAAGTATCGTACGGGCGAAAACGAGCGTTACCGTGCTCGTTTTCGAGTTATTGACGAAAAACAGCCTGGAGCGATCGGTCCGGCGGTCGACGCGCGAAACGTTCTAAGTCCGCTCTGCTCCGAATCATCGCTGCGGCGTCAAAAATCGTCGTAAGACAAAAAATCGCCACGCTATCTTGCAGGAAAAAATCCGGGGAACACGATGGCGTCGTCAAAAGTGCAGGTCGTCGAGCTCGTTTTCGAGAAAAAAAAAAAAAAATTCTCAAAATTCGACAAAAAAATAAAACGATCACTGGACCGTGTAGAGAATCTAAAACTGCATAAGAATCGTATAGACGAAAATTGGCGTTCACGTGCTCGTTTTTGAGAAAAAAGTTAAAAAAGCTCTCAAAATTCGAGATAAAAAAAAAAAAACCGTCCACCAGGTAGCCAACGGTAAACGGTACAAGTATCGTACGGGCGAAAACGAGCGTTACCGTGCTCGTTTTCGAGTTATTGACGAAAAACAGCCTGGAGCGATCGGTCCGGCGGTCGACGCGCGAAACTTTCTAAGTCCGCTCTGCTCCGAATCATCGCTCCGGCGTCAAAAATCGTCGTAAGACAAAAAATCGCCACCCTATCTTGCAGGAAAAAATCCGGGGAACACGATGGCGTCGTCAAAAGTGCAGGTCGTCGAGCTCGTTTTCGAGAAAAAAAAAAAAAAATTCTCAAAATTCGACAAAAAAATAAAACGATCACTGGACCGTGTAGAGAATCTAAAACTGCATAAGAATCGTATAGACGAAAATTGGCGTTCACGTGCTCGTTTTTGAGAAAAAAGTTAAAAAAGCTCTCAAAATTCGAGATAAAAAAAAAAAAAACCGTCCACCAGGTAGCCAACGGTAAACGGTACAAGTATCGTACGGGCGAAAACGAGCGTTACCGTGCTCGTTTTCGAGTTATTGACGAAAAACAGCCTGGAGCGATCGGTCCGGCGGTCGACGCGCGAAACTTTCTAAGTCCGCTCTGCTCCGAATCATCGCTCCGGCGTCAAAAATCGTCGTAAGACAAAAAATCGCCACCCTATCTTGCAGGAAAAAATCCGGGGAACACGATGGCGTCGTCAAAAGTGCAGGTCGTCGAGCTCGTTTTCGAGAAAAAAAAAAAAAATTCTCAAAATTCGACAAAAAAATAAAACGATCACTGGACCGTGTAGAGAATCTAAAACTGCATAAGAATCGTATAGACGAAAATTGGCGTTCACGTGCTCGTTTTTGAGAAAAAAGTTAAAAAAGCTCTCAAAATTCGAGATAAAAAAAAAAAAAACCGTCCACCAGGTAGCCAACGGTAAACGGTACAAGTATCGTACGGGCGAAAACGAGCGTTACCGTGCTCGTTTTCGAGTTATTGACGAAAAACAGCCTGGAGCGATCGGTCCGGCGGTCGACGCGCGAAACTTTCTAAGTCCGCTCTGCTCCGAATCATCGCTCCGGCGTCAAAAATCGTCGTAAGACAAAAAATCGCCTCCCTATCTTGCAGGAAAAAATCCGGGGAACACGATGGCGTCGTCAAAAGTGCAGGTCGTCGAGCTCGTTTTCGAGAAAAAAAAAAAAAATTCTCAAAATTCGACAAAAAAATAAAACGATCACTGGACCGTGTAGAGAATCTAAAACTGCATAAGAATCGTATAGACGAAAATTGGCGTTCACGTGCTCGTTTTTGAGAAAAAAGTTAAAAAAGCTCTCAAAATTCGAGATAAAAAAAAAAAAAACCGTCCACCAGGTAGCCAACGGTAAACGGTACAAGTATCGTACGGGCGAAAACGAGCGTTACCGTGCTCGTTTTCGAGTTATTGACGAAAAACAGCCTGGAGCGATCGGTCCGGCGGTCGACGCGCGAAACTTTCTAAGTCCGCTCTGCTCCGAATCATCGCTCCGGCGTCAAAAATCGTCGTAAGACAAAAAATCGCCACCCTATCTTGCAGGAAAAAATCCGGGGAACACGATGGCGTCGTCAAAAGTGCAGGTCGTCGAGCTCGTTTTCGAGAAAAAAAAAAAAAAATTCTCAAAATTCGACAAAAAAATAAAACGATCACTGGACCGTGTAGAGAATCTAAAACTGCATAAGAATCGTATAGACGAAAATTGGCGTTCACGTGCTCGTTTTTGAGAAAAAAGTTAAAAAAGCTCTCAAAATTCGAGATAAAAAAAAAAAAAACCGTCCACCAGGTAGCCAACGGTAAACGGTACAAGTATCGTACGGGCGAAAACGAGCGTTACCGTGCTCGTTTTCGAGTTATTGACGAAAAACAGCCTGGAGCGATCGGTCCGGCGCTCGACGCGCGAAAGTTTCTAAGTCCGCTCTGCACCGAATCATCGCTCCGGCGTCAAAAATCGTCGTAGGACAAAAAATCGCCACCCTATCTTGCAGGAAAAAATCCGGGGAACACGATGGCGTCGTCAAAAGTGCAGGTCGTCGAGCTCGTTTTCGAGAAAAAAAAAAAGAAATTCTCAAAATTCGACAAAAAAATAAAACGATCAGTGGACCGTGTAGAGAATCTAAAACTGCATAAGAATCGTATAGACCAAAATTGGCATTCACGTGCTCGTTTTTGAGAAAAAAGTTAAAAAAGCTCTCAAAATTCGAGATAAAAAAAAAAAAAACCGTCCACCAGGTAGCCAACGGTAAACGGTACAAGTATCGTACGGGCGAAAACGAGCGTTACCGTGCTCGTTTTCGAGTTATTGACGAAAAACAGCCTGGAGCGATCGGTCCGGCGGTCGACGCGCGAAACTTTCTAAGTCCGCTCTGCTCCGAATCATCGCTCCGGCGTCAAAAATCGTCGTAAGACAAAAAATCGCCTCCCTATCTTGCAGGAAAAAATCCGGGGAACACGATGGCGTCGTCAAAAGTGCAGGTCGTCGAGCTCGTTTTCGAGAAAAAAAAAAAAAATTCTCAAAATTCGACAAAAAAATAAAACGATCACTGGACCGTGTAGAGAATCTAAAACTGCATAAGAATCGTATAGACGAAAATTGGCGTTCACGTGCTCGTTTTTGAGAAAAAAGTTAAAAAAGCTCTCAAAATTCGAGATAAAAAAAAAAAAAACCGTCCACCAGGTAGCCAACGGTAAACGGTACAAGTATCGTACGGGCGAAAACGAGCGTTACCGTGCTCGTTTTCGAGTTATTGACGAAAAACAGCCTGGAGCGATCGGTCCGGCGGTCGACGCGCGAAACTTTCTAAGTCCGCTCTGCTCCGAATCATCGCTCCGGCGTCAAAAATCGTCGTAAGACAAAAAATCGCCTCCCTATCTTGCAGGAAAAAATCCGGGGAACACGATGGCGTCGTCAAAAGTGCAGGTCGTCGAGCTCGTTTTCGAGAAAAAAAAAAAAAATTCTCAAAATTCGACAAAAAAATAAAACGATCACTGGACCGTGTAGAGAATCTAAAACTGCATAAGAATCGTATAGACGAAAATTGGCGTTCACGTGCTCGTTTTTGAGAAAAAAGTTAAAAAAGCTCTCAAAATTCGAGATAAAAAAAAAAAAAACCGTCCACCAGGTAGCCAACGGTAAACGGTACAAGTATCGTACGGGCGAAAACGAGCGTTACCGTGCTCGTTTTCGAGTTATTGACGAAAAACAGCCTGGAGCGATCGGTCCGGCGGTCGACGCGCGAAACTTTCTAAGTCCGCTCTGCTCCGAATCATCGCTCCGGCGTCAAAAATCGTCGTAAGACAAAAAATCGCCACCCTATCTTGCAGGAAAAAATCCGGGGAACACGATGGCGTCGTCAAAAGTGCAGGTCGTCGAGCTCGTTTTCGAGAAAAAAAAAAAAAAATTCTCAAAATTCGACAAAAAAATAAAACGATCACTGGACCGTGTAGAGAATCTAAAACTGCATAAGAATCGTATAGACGAAAATTGGCGTTCACGTGCTCGTTTTTGAGAAAAAAGTTAAAAAAGCTCTCAAAATTCGAGATAAAAAAAAAAAAACCGTCCACCAGGTAGCCAACGGTAAACGGTACAAGTATCGTACGGGCGAAAACGAGCGTTACCGTGCTCGTTTTCGAGTTATTGACGAAAAACAGCCTGGAGCGATCGGTCCGGCGGTCGACGCGCGAAACTTTCTAAGTCCGCTCTGCTCCGAATCATCGCTCCGGCGTCAAAAATCGTCGTAAGACAAAAAATCGCCACCCTATCTTGCAGGAAAAAATCCGGGGAACACGATGGCGTCGTCAAAAGTGCAGGTCGTCGAGCTCGTTTTCGAGAAAAAAAAAAAAAAATTCTCAAAATTCGACAAAAAAATAAAACGATCACTGGACCGTGTAGAGAATCTAAAACTGCATAAGAATCGTATAGACGAAAATTGGCGTTCACGTGCTCGTTTTTGAGAAAAAAGTTAAAAAAGCTCTCAAAATTCGAGATAAAAAAAAAAAAAACCGTCCACCAGGTAGCCAACGGTAAACGGTACAAGTATCGTACGGGCGAAAACGAGCGTTACCGTGCTCGTTTTCGAGTTATTGACGAAAAACAGCCTGGAGCGATCGGTCCGGCGGTCGACGCGCGAAACTTTCTAAGTCCGCTCTGCTCCGAATCATCGCTGCGGCGTCAAAAATCGTCGTAAGACAAAAAATCGCCACGCTATCTTGCAGGAAAAAATCCGGGGAACACGATGGCGTCGTCAAAAGTGCAGGTCGTCGAGCTCGTTTTCGAGAAAAAAAAAAAAAAATTCTCAAAATTCGACAAAAAAATAAAACGATCACTGGACCGTGTAGAGAATCTAAAACTGCATAAGAATCGTATAGACGAAAATTGGCGTTCACGTGCTCGTTTTTGAGAAAAAAGTTAAAAAAGCTCTCAAAATTCGAGATAAAAAAAAAAAAACCGTCCACCAGGTAGCCAACGGTAAACGGTACAAGTATCGTACGGGCGAAAACGAGCGTTACCGTGCTCGTTTTCGAGTTATTGACGAAAAACAGCCTGGAGCGATCGGTCCGGCGGTCGACGCGCGAAACTTTCTAAGTCCGCTCTGCTCCGAATCATCGCTCCGGCGTCAAAAATCGTCGTAAGACAAAAAATCGCCACCCTATCTTGCAGGAAAAAATCCGGGGAACACGATGGCGTCGTCAAAAGTGCAGGTCGTCGAGCTCGTTTTCGAGAAAAAAAAAAAAAAATTCTCAAAATTCGACAAAAAAATAAAACGATCACTGGACCGTGTAGAGAATCTAAAACTGCATAAGAATCGTATAGACGAAAATTGGCGTTCACGTGCTCGTTTTTGAGAAAAAAGTTAAAAAAGCTCTCAAAATTCGAGATAAAAAAAAAAAAAACCGTCCACCAGGTAGCCAACGGTAAACGGTACAAGTATCGTACGGGCGAAAACGAGCGTTACCGTGCTCGTTTTCGAGTTATTGACGAAAAACAGCCTGGAGCGATCGGTCCGGCGGTCGACGCGCGAAACTTTCTAAGTCCGCTCTGCTCCGAATCATCGCTCCGGCGTCAAAAATCGTCGTAAGACAAAAAATCGCCACCCTATCTTGCAGGAAAAAATCCGGGGAACACGATGGCGTCGTCAAAAGTGCAGGTCGTCGAGCTCGTTTTCGAGAAAAAAAAAAAAAAATTCTCAAAATTCGACAAAAAAATAAAACGATCACTGGACCGTGTAGAGAATCTAAAACTGCATAAGAATCGTATAGACGAAAATTGGCGTTCACGTGCTCGTTTTTGAGAAAAAAGTTAAAAAAGCTCTCAAAATTCGAGATAAAAAAAAAAAAAACCGTCCACCAGGTAGCCAACGGTAAACGGTACAAGTATCGTACGGGCGAAAACGAGCGTTACCGTGCTCGTTTTCGAGTTATTGACGAAAAACAGCCTGGAGCGATCGGTCCGGCGGTCGACGCGCGAAACTTTCTAAGTCCGCTCTGCTCCGAATCATCGCTGCGGCGTCAAAAATCGTCGTAAGACAAAAAATCGCCACGCTATCTTGCAGGAAAAAATCCGGGGAACACGATGGCGTCGTCAAAAGTGCAGGTCGTCGAGCTCGTTTTCGAGAAAAAAAAAAAAAAATTCTCAAAATTCGACAAAAAAATAAAACGATCACTGGACCGTGTAGAGAATCTAAAACTGCATAAGAATCGTATAGACGAAAATTGGCGTTCACGTGCTCGTTTTTGAGAAAAAAGTTAAAAAAGCTCTCAAAATTCGAGATAAAAAAAAAAAAACCGTCCACCAGGTAGCCAACGGTAAACGGTACAAGTATCGTACGGGCGAAAACGAGCGTTACCGTGCTCGTTTTCGAGTTATTGACGAAAAACAGCCTGGAGCGATCGGTCCGGCGGTCGACGCGCGAAACTTTCTAAGTCCGCTCTGCTCCGAATCATCGCTCCGGCGTCAAAAATCGTCGTAAGACAAAAAATCGCCACCCTATCTTGCAGGAAAAAATCCGGGGAACACGATGGCGTCGTCAAAAGTGCAGGTCGTCGAGCTCGTTTTCGAGAAAAAAAAAAAAAAATTCTCAAAATTCGACAAAAAAATAAAACGATCACTGGACCGTGTAGAGAATCTAAAACTGCATAAGAATCGTATAGACGAAAATTGGCGTTCACGTGCTCGTTTTTGAGAAAAAAGTTAAAAAAGCTCTCAAAATTCGAGATAAAAAAAAAAAAAACCGTCCACCAGGTAGCCAACGGTAAACGGTACAAGTA
The DNA here is from genome assembly GCF_051014445.1 of Colletes latitarsis. Classification (NCBI taxonomy): domain Eukaryota; kingdom Metazoa; phylum Arthropoda; class Insecta; order Hymenoptera; family Colletidae; genus Colletes; species Colletes latitarsis. The sequence goes on from NW_027488367.1 coordinate 969,410, forward strand.
TCGTACGGGCGAAAACGAGCGTTACCGTGCTCGTTTTCGAGTTATTGACGAAAAACAGCCTGGAGCGATCGGTCCGGCGGTCGACGCGCGAAACTTTCTAAGTCCGCTCTGCTCCGAATCATCGCTCCGGCGTCAAAAATCGTCGTAGGACAAAATATCGCCACGCTATCTTGCAGGAAAAAATCCGGGGAACACGATGGCGTCGTCAAAAGTGCAGGTCGTCGAGCTCGTTTTCGAGAAAAAAAAAAAAAAATTCTCAAAATTCGACGAAAAAATAAAACGATCAGTGGACCGTGTAGAGAATATAAAACTGCATAAGAATCGTATAGACGAAAATTGGCGTTCACGTGCTCGTTTTTGAGAAAAAAGTTAAAAAAGCTCTCAAAATTCGAGATAAAAAAAAAAAAAACCGTCCACCAGGTAGCCAACGGTAAACGGTACAAGTATCGTACGGGCGAAAACGAGCGTTACCGTGCTCGTTTTCGAGTTATTGACGAAAAACAGCCTGGAGCGATCGGTCCGGCGGTCGACGCGCGAAACTTTCTAAGTCCGCTCTGCTCCGAATCATCGCTCCGGCGTCAAAAATCGTCGTAAGACAAAAAATCGCCACCCTATCTTGCAGGAAAAAATCCGGGGAACACGATGGCGTCGTCAAAAGTGCAGGTCGTCGAGCTCGTTTTCGAGAAAAAAAAAAAAAAATTCTCAAAATTCGACAAAAAAATAAAACGATCACTGGACCGTGTAGAGAATCTAAAACTGCATAAGAATCGTATAGACGAAAATTGGCGTTCACGTGCTCGTTTTTGAGAAAAAAGTTAAAAAAGCTCTCAAAATTCGAGATAAAAAAAAAAAAAACCGTCCACCAGGTAGCCAACGGTAAACGGTACAAGTATCGTACGGGCGAAAACGAGCGTTACCGTGCTCGTTTTCGAGTTATTGACGAAAAACAGCCTGGAGCGATCGGTCCGGCGGTCGACGCGCGAAACTTTCTAAGTCCGCTCTGCTCCGAATCATCGCTGCGGCGTCAAAAATCGTCGTAAGACAAAAAATCGCCACGCTATCTTGCAGGAAAAAATCCGGGGAACACGATGGCGTCGTCAAAAGTGCAGGTCGTCGAGCTCGTTTTCGAGAAAAAAAAAAAAAAATTCTCAAAATTCGACAAAAAAATAAAACGATCACTGGACCGTGTAGAGAATCTAAAACTGCATAAGAATCGTATAGACGAAAATTGGCGTTCACGTGCTCGTTTTTGAGAAAAAAGTTAAAAAAGCTCTCAAAATTCGAGATAAAAAAAAAAAAACCGTCCACCAGGTAGCCAACGGTAAACGGTACAAGTATCGTACGGGCGAAAACGAGCGTTACCGTGCTCGTTTTCGAGTTATTGACGAAAAACAGCCTGGAGCGATCGGTCCGGCGGTCGACGCGCGAAACTTTCTAAGTCCGCTCTGCTCCGAATCATCGCTCCGGCGTCAAAAATCGTCGTAAGACAAAAAATCGCCACCCTATCTTGCAGGAAAAAATCCGGGGAACACGATGGCGTCGTCAAAAGTGCAGGTCGTCGAGCTCGTTTTCGAGAAAAAAAAAAAAAAATTCTCAAAATTCGACAAAAAAATAAAACGATCACTGGACCGTGTAGAGAATCTAAAACTGCATAAGAATCGTATAGACGAAAATTGGCGTTCACGTGCTCGTTTTTGAGAAAAAAGTTAAAAAAGCTCTCAAAATTCGAGATAAAAAAAAAAAAAACCGTCCACCAGGTAGCCAACGGTAAACGGTACAAGTATCGTACGGGCGAAAACGAGCGTTACCGTGCTCGTTTTCGAGTTATTGACGAAAAACAGCCTGGAGCGATCGGTCCGGCGGTCGACGCGCGAAACTTTCCAAGTCCGCTCTGCTCCGAATCATCGCTCCGGCGTCAAAAATCGTCGTAGGACAAAAAATCGCCACCCTATCTTGCAGGAAAAAATCCGGGGAACACGATGGCGTCGTCAAAAGTGCAGGTCGTCGAGCTCGTTTTCGAGAAAAAAAAAAAGAAATTCTCAAAATTCGACAAAAAAATAAAACGATCAGTGGACCGTGTAGAGAATCTAAAACTGCATAAGAATCGTATAGACCAAAATTGGCGTTCACGTGCTCGTTTTTGAGAAAAAAGTTAAAAAAGCTCTCAAAATTCGAGATAAAAAAAAAAAAAACCGTCCGCCAGGTAGCCAACGGTAAACGGTACAAGTATCGTACGGGCGAAAACGAGTGTTACCGTGCTCGTTTTCGAGTTATTGACGAAAAACAGCCTGGAGCGATCGGTCCGGCGGTCGACGCGCGAAACTTTCTAAGTCCGCTCTGCTCCGAATCATCGCTCCGGCGTCAAAAATCGTCGTAGGACAAAAAATCGCCACCCTATCTTGCAGGAAAAAATCCGGGGAACACGATGGCGTCGTCAAAAGTGCAGGTCGTCGAGCTCGTTTTCGAGAAAAAAAAAAAAAAATTCTCAAAATTCGACAAAAAAATAAAACGATCACTGGACCGTGTAGAGAATCTAAAACTGCATAAGAATCGTATAGACGAAAATTGGCGTTCACGTGCTCGTTTTTGAGAAAAAAGTTAAAAAAGCTCTCAAAATTCGAGATAAAAGAAAAAAAAACCGTCCACCAGGTAGCCAACGGTAAACGGTACAAGTATCGTACGGGCGAAAACGAGCGTTACCGTGCTCGTTTTCGAGTTATTGACGAAAAACAGCCTGGAGCGATCGGTCCGGCGGTCGACGCGCGAAACTTTCCAAGTCCGCTCTGCTCCGAATCATCGCTCCGGCGTCAAAAATCGTCGTAGGACAAAAAATCGCCACCCTATCTTGCAGGAAAAAATCCGGGGAACACGATGGCGTCGTCAAAAGTGCAGGTCGTCGAGCTCGTTTTCGAGAAAAAAAAAAAGAAATTCTCAAAATTCGACAAAAAAATAAAACGATCAGTGGACCGTGTAGAGAATCTAAAACTGCATAAGAATCGTATAGACCAAAATTGGCGTTCACGTGCTCGTTTTTGAGAAAAAAGTTAAAAAAGCTCTCAAAATTCGAGATAAAAAAAAAAAAAACCGTCCACCAGGTAGCCAACGGTAAACGGTACAAGTATCGTACGGGCGAAAACGAGCGTTACCGTGCTCGTTTTCGAGTTATTGACGAAAAACAGCCTGGAGCGATCGGTCCGGCGGTCGACGCGCGAAACTTTCTAAGTCCGCTCTGCTCCGAATCATCGCTCCGGCGTCAAAAATCGTCGTAAGACAAAAAATCGCCACCCTATCTTGCAGGAAAAAATCCGGGGAACACGATGGCGTCGTCAAAAGTGCAGGTCGTCGAGCTCGTTTTCGAGAAAAAAAAAAAGAAATTCTCAAAATTCGACAAAAAAATAAAACGATCAGTGGACCGTGTAGAGAATCTAAAACTGCATAAGAATCGTATAGACCAAAATTGGCGTTCACGTGCTCGTTTTTGAGAAAAAAGTTAAAAAAGCTCTCAAAATTCGAGATAAAAAAAAAAAAAACCGTCCACCAGGTAGCCAACGGTAAACGGTACAAGTATCGTACGGGCGAAAACGAGCGTTACCGTGCTCGTTTTCGAGTTATTGACGAAAAACAGCCTGGAGCGATCGGTCCGGCGGTCGACACGCGAAACTTTCAAAGTCCGCTCTGCTCCGAATCATCGCTCCGGCGTCAAAAATCGTCGTAAGACAAAAAATCGCCACCCTATCTTGCAGGAAAAAATCCGGGGAACACGATGGCGTCGTCAAAAGTGCAGGTCGTCGAGCTCGTTTTCGAGAAAAAAAAAAAAAAATTCTCAAAATTCGACAAAAAAATAAAACGATCACTGGACCGTGTAGAGAATCTAAAACTGCATAAGAATCGTATAGACGAAAATTGGCGTTCACGTGCTCGTTTTTGAGAAAAAAGTTAAAAAAGCTCTCAAAATTCGAGATAAAAAAAAAAAAACCGTCCACCAGGTAGCCAACGGTAAACGGTACAAGTATCGTACGGGCGAAAACGAGCGTTACCGTGCTCGTTTTCGAGTTATTGACGAAAAACAGCCTGGAGCGATCGGTCCGGCGGTCGACGCGCGAAACTTTCCAAGTCCGCTCTGCTCCGAATCATCGCTCCGGCGTCAAAAATCGTCGTAGGACAAAAAATCGCCACCCTATCTTGCAGGAAAAAATCCGGGGAACACGATGGCGTCGTCAAAAGTGCAGGTCGTCGAGCTCGTTTTCGAGAAAAAAAAAAAGAAATTCTCAAAATTCGACAAAAAAATAAAACGATCAGTGGACCGTGTAGAGAATCTAAAACTGCATAAGAATCGTATAGACCAAAATTGGCGTTCACGTGCTCGTTTTTGAGAAAAAAGTTAAAAAAGCTCTCAAAATTCGAGATAAAAAAAAAAAAAACCGTCCACCAGGTAGCCAACGGTAAACGGTACAAGTATCGTACGGGCGAAAACGAGCGTTACCGTGCTCGTTTTCGAGTTATTGACGAAAAACAGCCTGGAGCGATCGGTCCGGCGGTCGACGCGCGAAACTTTCTAAGTCCGCTCTGCTCCGAATCATCGCTCCGGCGTCAAAAATCGTCGTAAGACAAAAAATCGCCTCCCTATCTTGCAGGAAAAAATCCGGGGAACACGATGGCGTCGTCAAAAGTGCAGGTCGTCGAGCTCGTTTTCGAGAAAAAAAAAAAAAATTCTCAAAATTCGACAAAAAAATAAAATGATCAGTGGACCGTGTAGAGAATCTAAAACTGCATAAGAATCGTATAGACCAAAATTGGCGTTCACGTGCTCGTTTTTGAGAAAAAAGTTAAAAAAGCTCTCAAAATTCGAGATAAAAAAAAAAGAAACCGTCCACCAGGTAGCCAACGGTAAACGGTACAAGTATCGTACGGGCGAAAACGAGCGTTACCGTGCTCGTTTTCGAGTTATTGACGAAAAACAGCCTGGAGCGATCGGTCCGGCGGTCGACGCGCGAAACTTTCTAAGTCCGCTCTGCTCCGAATCATCGCTCCGGCGTCAAAAATCGTCGTAAGACAAAAAATCGCCACCCTATCTTGCAGGAAAAAATCCGGGGAACACGATGGCGTCGTCAAAAGTGCAGGTCGTCGAGCTCGTTTTCGAGAAAAAAAAAAAAAAATTCTCAAAATTCGACAAAAAAATAAAACGATCACTGGACCGTGTAGAGAATCTAAAACTGCATAAGAATCGTATAGACGAAAATTGGCGTTCACGTGCTCGTTTTTGAGAAAAAAGTTAAAAAAGCTCTCAAAATTCGAGATAAAAAAAAAAAAACCGTCCACCAGGTAGCCAACGGTAAACGGTACAAGTATCGTACGGGCGAAAACGAGCGTTACCGTGCTCGTTTTCGAGTTATTGACGAAAAACAGCCTGGAGCGATCGGTCCGGCGGTCGACGCGCGAAACTTTCTAAGTCCGCTCTGCTGCCCCGGGACGGATAGCGGCGGGATGGAGTGGCCCCGTCCCGCCGCTATGAGGCAGTGTGTCTACTGGGGGGACCGATTGTCCCCCCGGGGGATGGGCGCGAAAGCGCGGGCACGGGGAGGATACCGGAAGAATGCTTCGAGCGATTCCCGGTATCCTCCCAAAGCGTGCCGAAGGGTCACCGTGGGGTTTTTAGTGGGTAGGTCGCGCGCCTGTCGTTGTACGGGCGCGGGGAATCCCACACACCCCTCCCACCTCTCCCCAAGGAGGTGGGAGGGAGTCTTTCGAAGATTTTCCCCACGACAAAAAAAAAAAAAAAAAAAAAAAAAAAAGTCCGCTCTGCTCCGAATCATCGCTCCGGCGTCAAAAATCGTCGTAGGACAAAATATCGCCACGCTATCTTGCAGGAAAAAATCCGGGGAACACGATGGCGTCGTCAAAAGTGCAGGTCGTCGAGCTCGTTTTCGAGAAAAAAAAAAAGAAATTCTCAAAATTCGACAAAAAAATAAAACGATCAGTGGACCGTGTAGAGAATCTAAAACTGCATAAGAATCGTATAGACCAAAATTGGCGTTCACGTGCTCGTTTTTGAGAAAAAAGTTAAAAAAGCTCTCAAAATTCGAGATAAAAAAAAAAAAAACCGTCCACCAGGTAGCCAACGGTAAACGGTACAAGTATCGTACGGGCGAAAACGAGCGTTACCGTGCTCGTTTTCGAGTTATTGACGAAAAACAGCCTGGAGCGATCGGTCCGGCGGTCGACGCGCGAAACTTTCTAAGTCTGCTCTGCTCCGAATCATCGCTCCGGCGTCAAAAATCGTCGTAAGACAAAAAATCGCCACCCTATCTTGCAGGAAAAAATCCGGGGAACACGATGGCGTCGTCAAAAGTGCTGGTCGTCGAGCTCGTTTTCGAGAAAAAAAAAAAAAAATTCTCAAAATTCGACAAAAAAATAAAACGATCACTGGACCGTGTAGAGAATCTAAAACTGCATAAGAATCGTATAGACGAAAATTGGCGTTCACGTGCTCGTTTTTGAGAAAAAAGTTAAAAAAGCTCTCAAAATTCGAGATAAAAAAAAAAAAAACCGTCCACCAGGTAGCCAACGGTAAACGGTACAAGTATCGTACGGGCGAAAACGAGCGTTACCGTGCTCGTTTTCGAGTTATTGACGAAAAACAGCCTGGAGCGATCGGTCCGGCGGTCGACGCGCGAAACTTTCTAAGTCCGCTCTGCTCCGAATCATCGCTCCGGCGTCAAAAATCGTCGTAAGACAAAAAATCGCCTCCCTATCTTGCAGGAAAAAATCCGGGGAACACGATGGCGTCGTCAAAAGTGCAGGTCGTCGAGCTCGTTTTCGAGAAAAAAAAAAAAAATTCTCAAAATTCGACAAAAAAATAAAACGATCACTGGACCGTGTAGAGAATCTAAAACTGCATAAGAATCGTATAGACGAAAATTGGCGTTCACGTGCTCGTTTTTGAGAAAAAAGTTAAAAAAGCTCTCAAAATTCGAGATAAAAAAAAAAAAAACCGTCCACCAGGTAGCCAACGGTAAACGGTACAAGTATCGTACGGGCGAAAACGAGCGTTACCGTGCTCGTTTTCGAGTTATTGACGAAAAACAGCCTGGAGCGATCGGTCCGGCGGTCGACGCGCGAAACTTTCTAAGTCCGCTCTGCTCCGAATCATCGCTCCGGCGTCAAAAATCGTCGTAAGACAAAAAATCGCCTCCCTATCTTGCAGGAAAAAATCCGGGGAACACGATGGCGTCGTCAAAAGTGCAGGTCGTCGAGCTCGTTTTCGAGAAAAAAAAAAAAAATTCTCAAAATTCGACAAAAAAATAAAACGATCACTGGACCGTGTAGAGAATCTAAAACTGCATAAGAATCGTATAGACGAAAATTGGCGTTCACGTGCTCGTTTTTGAGAAAAAAGTTAAAAAAGCTCTCAAAATTCGAGATAAAAAAAAAAAAAACCGTCCACCAGGTAGCCAACGGTAAACGGTACAAGTATCGTACGGGCGAAAACGAGCGTTACCGTGCTCGTTTTCGAGTTATTGACGAAAAACAGCCTGGAGCGATCGGTCCGGCGGTCGACGCGCGAAACTTTCTAAGTCCGCTCTGCTCCGAATCATCGCTCCGGCGTCAAAAATCGTCGTAAGACAAAAAATCGCCTCCCTATCTTGCAGGAAAAAATCCGGGGAACACGATGGCGTCGTCAAAAGTGCAGGTCGTCGAGCTCGTTTTCGAGAAAAAAAAAAAAAATTCTCAAAATTCGACAAAAAAATAAAACGATCACTGGACCGTGTAGAGAATCTAAAACTGCATAAGAATCGTATAGACGAAAATTGGCGTTCACGTGCTCGTTTTTGAGAAAAAAGTTAAAAAAGCTCTCAAAATTCGAGATAAAAAAAAAAAAAACCGTCCACCAGGTAGCCAACGGTAAACGGTACAAGTATCGTACGGGCGAAAACGAGCGTTACCGTGCTCGTTTTCGAGTTATTGACGAAAAACAGCCTGGAGCGATCGGTCCGGCGGTCGACGCGCGAAACTTTCTAAGTCCGCTCTGCTCCGAATCATCGCTCCGGCGTCAAAAATCGTCGTAAGACAAAAAATCGCCACCCTATCTTGCAGGAAAAAATCCGGGGAACACGATGGCGTCGTCAAAAGTGCAGGTCGTCGAGCTCGTTTTCGAGAAAAAAAAAAAAAAATTCTCAAAATTCGACAAAAAAATAAAACGATCACTGGACCGTGTAGAGAATCTAAAACTGCATAAGAATCGTATAGACGAAAATTGGCGTTCACGTGCTCGTTTTTGAGAAAAAAGTTAAAAAAGCTCTCAAAATTCGAGATAAAAAAAAAAAAACCGTCCACCAGGTAGCCAACGGTAAACGGTACAAGTATCGTACGGGCGAAAACGAGCGTTACCGTGCTCGTTTTCGAGTTATTGACGAAAAACAGCCTGGAGCGATCGGTCCGGCGGTCGACGCGCGAAACTTTCTAAGTCCGCTCTGCTCCGAATCATCGCTCCGGCGTCAAAAATCGTCGTAAGACAAAAAATCGCCACCCTATCTTGCAGGAAAAAATCCGGGGAACACGATGGCGTCGTCAAAAGTGCAGGTCGTCGAGCTCGTTTTCGAGAAAAAAAAAAAAAAATTCTCAAAATTCGACAAAAAAATAAAACGATCACTGGACCGTGTAGAGAATCTAAAACTGCATAAGAATCGTATAGACGAAAATTGGCGTTCACGTGCTCGTTTTTGAGAAAAAAGTTAAAAAAGCTCTCAAAATTCGAGATAAAAAAAAAAAAAACCGTCCACCAGGTAGCCAACGGTAAACGGTACAAGTATCGTACGGGCGAAAACGAGCGTTACCGTGCTCGTTTTCGAGTTATTGACGAAAAACAGCCTGGAGCGATCGGTCCGGCGGTCGACGCGCGAAACTTTCTAAGTCCGCTCTGCTCCGAATCATCGCTGCGGCGTCAAAAATCGTCGTAAGACAAAAAATCGCCACGCTATCTTGCAGGAAAAAATCCGGGGAACACGATGGCGTCGTCAAAAGTGCAGGTCGTCGAGCTCGTTTTCGAGAAAAAAAAAAAAAAATTCTCAAAATTCGACAAAAAAATAAAACGATCACTGGACCGTGTAGAGAATCTAAAACTGCATAAGAATCGTATAGACGAAAATTGGCGTTCACGTGCTCGTTTTTGAGAAAAAAGTTAAAAAAGCTCTCAAAATTCGAGATAAAAAAAAAAAAACCGTCCACCAGGTAGCCAACGGTAAACGGTACAAGTATCGTACGGGCGAAAACGAGCGTTACCGTGCTCGTTTTCGAGTTATTGACGAAAAACAGCCTGGAGCGATCGGTCCGGCGGTCGACGCGCGAAACTTTCTAAGTCCGCTCTGCTCCGAATCATCGCTCCGGCGTCAAAAATCGTCGTAAGACAAAAAATCGCCACCCTATCTTGCAGGAAAAAATCCGGGGAACACGATGGCGTCGTCAAAAGTGCAGGTCGTCGAGCTCGTTTTCGAGAAAAAAAAAAAAAAATTCTCAAAATTCGACAAAAAAATAAAACGATCACTGGACCGTGTAGAGAATCTAAAACTGCATAAGAATCGTATAGACGAAAATTGGCGTTCACGTGCTCGTTTTTGAGAAAAAAGTTAAAAAAGCTCTCAAAATTCGAGATAAAAAAAAAAAAAACCGTCCACCAGGTAGCCAACGGTAAACGGTACAAGTATCGTACGGGCGAAAACGAGCGTTACCGTGCTCGTTTTCGAGTTATTGACGAAAAACAGCCTGGAGCGATCGGTCCGGCGGTCGACGCGCGAAACTTTCTAAGTCCGCTCTGCTCCGAATCATCGCTCCGGCGTCAAAAATCGTCGTAAGACAAAAAATCGCCACCCTATCTTGCAGGAAAAAATCCGGGGAACACGATGGCGTCGTCAAAAGTGCAGGTCGTCGAGCTCGTTTTCGAGAAAAAAAAAAAAAAATTCTCAAAATTCGACAAAAAAATAAAACGATCACTGGACCGTGTAGAGAATCTAAAACTGCATAAGAATCGTATAGACGAAAATTGGCGTTCACGTGCTCGTTTTTGAGAAAAAAGTTAAAAAAGCTCTCAAAATTCGAGATAAAAAAAAAAAAAACCGTCCACCAGGTAGCCAACGGTAAACGGTACAAGTATCGTACGGGCGAAAACGAGCGTTACCGTGCTCGTTTTCGAGTTATTGACGAAAAACAGCCTGGAGCGATCGGTCCGGCGGTCGACGCGCGAAACTTTCTAAGTCCGCTCTGCTCCGAATCATCGCTGCGGCGTCAAAAATCGTCGTAAGACAAAAAATCGCCACGCTATCTTGCAGGAAAAAATCCGGGGAACACGATGGCGTCGTCAAAAGTGCAGGTCGTCGAGCTCGTTTTCGAGAAAAAAAAAAAAAAATTCTCAAAATTCGACAAAAAAATAAAACGATCACTGGACCGTGTAGAGAATCTAAAACTGCATAAGAATCGTATAGACGAAAATTGGCGTTCACGTGCTCGTTTTTGAGAAAAAAGTTAAAAAAGCTCTCAAAATTCGAGATAAAAAAAAAAAAACCGTCCACCAGGTAGCCAACGGTAAACGGTACAAGTATCGTACGGGCGAAAACGAGCGTTACCGTGCTCGTTTTCGAGTTATTGACGAAAAACAGCCTGGAGCGATCGGTCCGGCGGTCGACGCGCGAAACTTTCTAAGTCCGCTCTGCTCCGAATCATCGCTCCGGCGTCAAAAATCGTCGTAAGACAAAAAATCGCCACCCTATCTTGCAGGAAAAAATCCGGGGAACACGATGGCGTCGTCAAAAGTGCAGGTCGTCGAGCTCGTTTTCGAGAAAAAAAAAAAAAAATTCTCAAAATTCGACAAAAAAATAAAACGATCACTGGACCGTGTAGAGAATCTAAAACTGCATAAGAATCGTATAGACGAAAATTGGCGTTCACGTGCTCGTTTTTGAGAAAAAAGTTAAAAAAGCTCTCAAAATTCGAGATAAAAAAAAAAAAAACCGTCCACCAGGTAGCCAACGGTAAACGGTACAAGTATCGTACGGGCGAAAACGAGCGTTACCGTGCTCGTTTTCGAGTTATTGACGAAAAACAGCCTGGAGCGATCGGTCCGGCGGTCGACGCGCGAAACTTTCTAAGTCCGCTCTGCTCCGAATCATCGCTCCGGCGTCAAAAATCGTCGTAGGACAAAATATCGCCACGCTATCTTGCAGGAAAAAATCCGGGGAACACGATGGCGTCGTCAAAAGTGCAGGTCGTCGAGCTCGTTTTCGAGAAAAAAAAAAAAAAATTCTCAAAATTCGACGAAAAAATAAAACGATCAGTGGACCGTGTAGAGAATATAAAACTGCATAAGAATCGTATAGACGAAAATTGGCGTTCACGTGCTCGTTTTTGAGAAAAAAGTTAAAAAAGCTCTCAAAATTCGAGATAAAAAAAAAAAAAACCGTCCACCAGGTAGCCAACGGTAAACGGTACAAGTATCGTACGGGCGAAAACGAGCGTTACCGTGCTCGTTTTCGAGTTATTGACGAAAAACAGCCTGGAGCGATCGGTCCGGCGGTCGACGCGCGAAACTTTCTAAGTCCGCTCTGCTCCGAATCATCGCTCCGGCGTCAAAAATCGTCGTAAGACAAAAAATCGCCACCCTATCTTGCAGGAAAAAATCCGGGGAACACGATGGCGTCGTCAAAAGTGCAGGTCGTCGAGCTCGTTTTCGAGAAAAAAAAAAAAAATTCTCAAAATTCGACAAAAAAATAAAACGATCACTGGACCGTGTAGAGAATCTAAAACTGCATAAGAATCGTATAGACGAAAATTGGCGTTCACGTGCTCGTTTTTGAGAAAAAAGTTAAAAAAGCTCTCAAAATTCGAGATAAAAAAAAAAAAAACCGTCCACCAGGTAGCCAACGGTAAACGGTACAAGTATCGTACGGGCGAAAACGAGCGTTACCGTGCTCGTTTTCGAGTTATTGACGAAAAACAGCCTGGAGCGATCGGTCCGGCGGTCGACGCGCGAAACTTTCTAAGTCCGCTCTGCTCCGAATCATCGCTCCGGCGTCAAAAATCGTCGTAAGACAAAAAATCGCCTCCCTATCTTGCAGGAAAAAATCCGGGGAACACGATGGCGTCGTCAAAAGTGCAGGTCGTCGAGCTCGTTTTCGAGAAAAAAAAAAAAAATTCTCAAAATTCGACAAAAAAATAAAACGATCACTGGACCGTGTAGAGAATCTAAAACTGCATAAGAATCGTATAGACGAAAATTGGCGTTCACGTGCTCGTTTTTGAGAAAAAAGTTAAAAAAGCTCTCAAAATTCGAGATAAAAAAAAAAAAAACCGTCCACCAGGTAGCCAACGGTAAACGGTACAAGTATCGTACGGGCGAAAACGAGCGTTACCGTGCTCGTTTTCGAGTTATTGACGAAAAACAGCCTGGAGCGATCGGTCCGGCGGTCGACGCGCGAAACTTTCTAAGTCCGCTCTGCTCCGAATCATCGCTCCGGCGTCAAAAATCGTCGTAAGACAAAAAATCGCCACCCTATCTTGCAGGAAAAAATCCGGGGAACACGATGGCGTCGTCAAAAGTGCAGGTCGTCGAGCTCGTTTTCGAGAAAAAAAAAAAAAAATTCTCAAAATTCGACAAAAAAATAAAACGATCACTGGACCGTGTAGAGAATCTAAAACTGCATAAGAATCGTATAGACGAAAATTGGCGTTCACGTGCTCGTTTTTGAGAAAAAAGTTAAAAAAGCTCTCAAAATTCGAGATAAAAAAAAAAAAAACCGTCCACCAGGTAGCCAACGGTAAACGGTACAAGTATCGTACGGGCGAAAACGAGCGTTACCGTGCTCGTTTTCGAGTTATTGACGAAAAACAGCCTGGAGCGATCGGTCCGGCGCTCGACGCGCGAAAGTTTCTAAGTCCGCTCTGCACCGAATCATCGCTCCGGCGTCAAAAATCGTCGTAGGACAAAAAATCGCCACCCTATCTTGCAGGAAAAAATCCGGGGAACACGATGGCGTCGTCAAAAGTGCAGGTCGTCGAGCTCGTTTTCGAGAAAAAAAAAAAGAAATTCTCAAAATTCGACAAAAAAATAAAACGATCAGTGGACCGTGTAGAGAATCTAAAACTGCATAAGAATCGTATAGACCAAAATTGGCATTCACGTGCTCGTTTTTGAGAAAAAAGTTAAAAAAGCTCTCAAAATTCGAGATAAAAAAAAAAAAAACCGTCCACCAGGTAGCCAACGGTAAACGGTACAAGTATCGTACGGGCGAAAACGAGCGTTACCGTGCTCGTTTTCGAGTTATTGACGAAAAACAGCCTGGAGCGATCGGTCCGGCGGTCGACGCGCGAAACTTTCTAAGTCCGCTCTGCTCCGAATCATCGCTCCGGCGTCAAAAATCGTCGTAAGACAAAAAATCGCCTCCCTATCTTGCAGGAAAAAATCCGGGGAACACGATGGCGTCGTCAAAAGTGCAGGTCGTCGAGCTCGTTTTCGAGAAAAAAAAAAAAAATTCTCAAAATTCGACAAAAAAATAAAACGATCACTGGACCGTGTAGAGAATCTAAAACTGCATAAGAATCGTATAGACGAAAATTGGCGTTCACGTGCTCGTTTTTGAGAAAAAAGTTAAAAAAGCTCTCAAAATTCGAGATAAAAAAAAAAAAAACCGTCCACCAGGTAGCCAACGGTAAACGGTACAAGTATCGTACGGGCGAAAACGAGCGTTACCGTGCTCGTTTTCGAGTTATTGACGAAAAACAGCCTGGAGCGATCGGTCCGGCGGTCGACGCGCGAAACTTTCTAAGTCCGCTCTGCTCCGAATCATCGCTCCGGCGTCAAAAATCGTCGTAAGACAAAAAATCGCCTCCCTATCTTGCAGGAAAAAATCCGGGGAACACGATGGCGTCGTCAAAAGTGCAGGTCGTCGAGCTCGTTTTCGAGAAAAAAAAAAAAAATTCTCAAAATTCGACAAAAAAATAAAACGATCACTGGACCGTGTAGAGAATCTAAAACTGCATAAGAATCGTATAGACGAAAATTGGCGTTCACGTGCTCGTTTTTGAGAAAAAAGTTAAAAAAGCTCTCAAAATTCGAGATAAAAAAAAAAAAAACCGTCCACCAGGTAGCCAACGGTAAACGGTACAAGTATCGTACGGGCGAAAACGAGCGTTACCGTGCTCGTTTTCGAGTTATTGACGAAAAACAGCCTGGAGCGATCGGTCCGGCGGTCGACGCGCGAAACTTTCTAAGTCCGCTCTGCTCCGAATCATCGCTCCGGCGTCAAAAATCGTCGTAAGACAAAAAATCGCCACCCTATCTTGCAGGAAAAAATCCGGGGAACACGATGGCGTCGTCAAAAGTGCAGGTCGTCGAGCTCGTTTTCGAGAAAAAAAAAAAAAAATTCTCAAAATTCGACAAAAAAATAAAACGATCACTGGACCGTGTAGAGAATCTAAAACTGCATAAGAATCGTATAGACGAAAATTGGCGTTCACGTGCTCGTTTTTGAGAAAAAAGTTAAAAAAGCTCTCAAAATTCGAGATAAAAAAAAAAAAACCGTCCACCAGGTAGCCAACGGTAAACGGTACAAGTATCGTACGGGCGAAAACGAGCGTTACCGTGCTCGTTTTCGAGTTATTGACGAAAAACAGCCTGGAGCGATCGGTCCGGCGGTCGACGCGCGAAACTTTCTAAGTCCGCTCTGCTCCGAATCATCGCTCCGGCGTCAAAAATCGTCGTAAGACAAAAAATCGCCACCCTATCTTGCAGGAAAAAATCCGGGGAACACGATGGCGTCGTCAAAAGTGCAGGTCGTCGAGCTCGTTTTCGAGAAAAAAAAAAAAAAATTCTCAAAATTCGACAAAAAAATAAAACGATCACTGGACCGTGTAGAGAATCTAAAACTGCATAAGAATCGTATAGACGAAAATTGGCGTTCACGTGCTCGTTTTTGAGAAAAAAGTTAAAAAAGCTCTCAAAATTCGAGATAAAAAAAAAAAAAACCGTCCACCAGGTAGCCAACGGTAAACGGTACAAGTATCGTACGGGCGAAAACGAGCGTTACCGTGCTCGTTTTCGAGTTATTGACGAAAAACAGCCTGGAGCGATCGGTCCGGCGGTCGACGCGCGAAACTTTCTAAGTCCGCTCTGCTCCGAATCATCGCTGCGGCGTCAAAAATCGTCGTAAGACAAAAAATCGCCACGCTATCTTGCAGGAAAAAATCCGGGGAACACGATGGCGTCGTCAAAAGTGCAGGTCGTCGAGCTCGTTTTCGAGAAAAAAAAAAAAAAATTCTCAAAATTCGACAAAAAAATAAAACGATCACTGGACCGTGTAGAGAATCTAAAACTGCATAAGAATCGTATAGACGAAAATTGGCGTTCACGTGCTCGTTTTTGAGAAAAAAGTTAAAAAAGCTCTCAAAATTCGAGATAAAAAAAAAAAAACCGTCCACCAGGTAGCCAACGGTAAACGGTACAAGTATCGTACGGGCGAAAACGAGCGTTACCGTGCTCGTTTTCGAGTTATTGACGAAAAACAGCCTGGAGCGATCGGTCCGGCGGTCGACGCGCGAAACTTTCTAAGTCCGCTCTGCTCCGAATCATCGCTCCGGCGTCAAAAATCGTCGTAAGACAAAAAATCGCCACCCTATCTTGCAGGAAAAAATCCGGGGAACACGATGGCGTCGTCAAAAGTGCAGGTCGTCGAGCTCGTTTTCGAGAAAAAAAAAAAAAAATTCTCAAAATTCGACAAAAAAATAAAACGATCACTGGACCGTGTAGAGAATCTAAAACTGCATAAGAATCGTATAGACGAAAATTGGCGTTCACGTGCTCGTTTTTGAGAAAAAAGTTAAAAAAGCTCTCAAAATTCGAGATAAAAAAAAAAAAAACCGTCCACCAGGTAGCCAACGGTAAACGGTACAAGTATCGTACGGGCGAAAACGAGCGTTACCGTGCTCGTTTTCGAGTTATTGACGAAAAACAGCCTGGAGCGATCGGTCCGGCGGTCGACGCGCGAAACTTTCTAAGTCCGCTCTGCTCCGAATCATCGCTCCGGCGTCAAAAATCGTCGTAAGACAAAAAATCGCCACCCTATCTTGCAGGAAAAAATCCGGGGAACACGATGGCGTCGTCAAAAGTGCAGGTCGTCGAGCTCGTTTTCGAGAAAAAAAAAAAAAAATTCTCAAAATTCGACAAAAAAATAAAACGATCACTGGACCGTGTAGAGAATCTAAAACTGCATAAGAATCGTATAGACGAAAATTGGCGTTCACGTGCTCGTTTTTGAGAAAAAAGTTAAAAAAGCTCTCAAAATTCGAGATAAAAAAAAAAAAAACCGTCCACCAGGTAGCCAACGGTAAACGGTACAAGTATCGTACGGGCGAAAACGAGCGTTACCGTGCTCGTTTTCGAGTTATTGACGAAAAACAGCCTGGAGCGATCGGTCCGGCGGTCGACGCGCGAAACTTTCTAAGTCCGCTCTGCTCCGAATCATCGCTGCGGCGTCAAAAATCGTCGTAAGACAAAAAATCGCCACGCTATCTTGCAGGAAAAAATCCGGGGAACACGATGGCGTCGTCAAAAGTGCAGGTCGTCGAGCTCGTTTTCGAGAAAAAAAAAAAAAAATTCTCAAAATTCGACAAAAAAATAAAACGATCACTGGACCGTGTAGAGAATCTAAAACTGCATAAGAATCGTATAGACGAAAATTGGCGTTCACGTGCTCGTTTTTGAGAAAAAAGTTAAAAAAGCTCTCAAAATTCGAGATAAAAAAAAAAAAACCGTCCACCAGGTAGCCAACGGTAAACGGTACAAGTATCGTACGGGCGAAAACGAGCGTTACCGTGCTCGTTTTCGAGTTATTGACGAAAAACAGCCTGGAGCGATCGGTCCGGCGGTCGACGCGCGAAACTTTCTAAGTCCGCTCTGCTCCGAATCATCGCTCCGGCGTCAAAAATCGTCGTAAGACAAAAAATCGCCACCCTATCTTGCAGGAAAAAATCCGGGGAACACGATGGCGTCGTCAAAAGTGCAGGTCGTCGAGCTCGTTTTCGAGAAAAAAAAAAAAAAATTCTCAAAATTCGACAAAAAAATAAAACGATCACTGGACCGTGTAGAGAATCTAAAACTGCATAAGAATCGTATAGACGAAAATTGGCGTTCACGTGCTCGTTTTTGAGAAAAAAGTTAAAAAAGCTCTCAAAATTCGAGATAAAAAAAAAAAAAACCGTCCACCAGGTAGCCAACGGTAAACGGTACAAGTATCGTACGGGCGAAAACGAGCGTTACCGTGCTCGTTTTCGAGTTATTGACGAAAAACAGCCTGGAGCGATCGGTCCGGCGGTCGACGCGCGAAACTTTCTAAGTCCGCTCTGCTCCGAATCATCGCTCCGGCGTCAAAAATCGTCGTAGGACAAAATATCGCCACGCTATCTTGCAGGAAAAAATCCGGGGAACACGATGGCGTCGTCAAAAGTGCAGGTCGTCGAGCTCGTTTTCGAGAAAAAAAAAAAAAAATTCTCAAAATTCGACGAAAAAATAAAACGATCAGTGGACCGTGTAGAGAATATAAAACTGCATAAGAATCGTATAGACGAAAATTGGCGTTCACGTGCTCGTTTTTGAGAAAAAAGTTAAAAAAGCTCTCAAAATTCGAGATAAAAAAAAAAAAAACCGTCCACCAGGTAGCCAACGGTAAACGGTACAAGTATCGTACGGGCGAAAACGAGCGTTACCGTGCTCGTTTTCGAGTTATTGACGAAAAACAGCCTGGAGCGATCGGTCCGGCGGTCGACGCGCGAAACTTTCTAAGTCCGCTCTGCTCCGAATCATCGCTCCGGCGTCAAAAATCGTCGTAAGACAAAAAATCGCCACCCTATCTTGCAGGAAAAAATCCGGGGAACACGATGGCGTCGTCAAAAGTGCAGGTCGTCGAGCTCGTTTTCGAGAAAAAAAAAAAAAAATTCTCAAAATTCGACAAAAAAATAAAACGATCACTGGACCGTGTAGAGAATCTAAAACTGCATAAGAATCGTATAGACGAAAATTGGCGTTCACGTGCTCGTTTTTGAGAAAAAAGTTAAAAAAGCTCTCAAAATTCGAGATAAAAAAAAAAAAAACCGTCCACCAGGTAGCCAACGGTAAACGGTACAAGTATCGTACGGGCGAAAACGAGCGTTACCGTGCTCGTTTTCGAGTTATTGACGAAAAACAGCCTGGAGCGATCGGTCCGGCGGTCGACGCGCGAAACTTTCTAAGTCCGCTCTGCTCCGAATCATCGCTGCGGCGTCAAAAATCGTCGTAAGACAAAAAATCGCCACGCTATCTTGCAGGAAAAAATCCGGGGAACACGATGGCGTCGTCAAAAGTGCAGGTCGTCGAGCTCGTTTTCGAGAAAAAAAAAAAAAAATTCTCAAAATTCGACAAAAAAATAAAACGATCACTGGACCGTGTAGAGAATCTAAAACTGCATAAGAATCGTATAGACGAAAATTGGCGTTCACGTGCTCGTTTTTGAGAAAAAAGTTAAAAAAGCTCTCAAAATTCGAGATAAAAAAAAAAAAACCGTCCACCAGGTAGCCAACGGTAAACGGTACAAGTATCGTACGGGCGAAAACGAGCGTTACCGTGCTCGTTTTCGAGTTATTGACGAAAAACAGCCTGGAGCGATCGGTCCGGCGGTCGACGCGCGAAACTTTCTAAGTCCGCTCTGCTCCGAATCATCGCTCCGGCGTCAAAAATCGTCGTAAGACAAAAAATCGCCACCCTATCTTGCAGGAAAAAATCCGGGGAACACGATGGCGTCGTCAAAAGTGCAGGTCGTCGAGCTCGTTTTCGAGAAAAAAAAAAAAAAATTCTCAAAATTCGACAAAAAAATAAAACGATCACTGGACCGTGTAGAGAATCTAAAACTGCATAAGAATCGTATAGACGAAAATTGGCGTTCACGTGCTCGTTTTTGAGAAAAAAGTTAAAAAAGCTCTCAAAATTCGAGATAAAAAAAAAAAAAACCGTCCACCAGGTAGCCAACGGTAAACGGTACAAGTATCGTACGGGCGAAAACGAGCGTTACCGTGCTCGTTTTCGAGTTATTGACGAAAAACAGCCTGGAGCGATCGGTCCGGCGGTCGACGCGCGAAACTTTCCAAGTCCGCTCTGCTCCGAATCATCGCTCCGGCGTCAAAAATCGTCGTAGGACAAAAAATCGCCACCCTATCTTGCAGGAAAAAATCCGGGGAACACGATGGCGTCGTCAAAAGTGCAGGTCGTCGAGCTCGTTTTCGAGAAAAAAAAAAAGAAATTCTCAAAATTCGACAAAAAAATAAAACGATCAGTGGACCGTGTAGAGAATCTAAAACTGCATAAGAATCGTATAGACCAAAATTGGCGTTCACGTGCTCGTTTTTGAGAAAAAAGTTAAAAAAGCTCTCAAAATTCGAGATAAAAAAAAAAAAAACCGTCCGCCAGGTAGCCAACGGTAAACGGTACAAGTATCGTACGGGCGAAAACGAGTGTTACCGTGCTCGTTTTCGAGTTATTGACGAAAAACAGCCTGGAGCGATCGGTCCGGCGGTCGACGCGCGAAACTTTCTAAGTCCGCTCTGCTCCGAATCATCGCTCCGGCGTCAAAAATCGTCGTAGGACAAAAAATCGCCACCCTATCTTGCAGGAAAAAATCCGGGGAACACGATGGCGTCGTCAAAAGTGCAGGTCGTCGAGCTCGTTTTCGAGAAAAAAAAAAAAAAATTCTCAAAATTCGACAAAAAAATAAAACGATCACTGGACCGTGTAGAGAATCTAAAACTGCATAAGAATCGTATAGACGAAAATTGGCGTTCACGTGCTCGTTTTTGAGAAAAAAGTTAAAAAAGCTCTCAAAATTCGAGATAAAAGAAAAAAAAACCGTCCACCAGGTAGCCAACGGTAAACGGTACAAGTATCGTACGGGCGAAAACGAGCGTTACCGTGCTCGTTTTCGAGTTATTGACGAAAAACAGCCTGGAGCGATCGGTCCGGCGGTCGACGCGCGAAACTTTCCAAGTCCGCTCTGCTCCGAATCATCGCTCCGGCGTCAAAAATCGTCGTAGGACAAAAAATCGCCACCCTATCTTGCAGGAAAAAATCCGGGGAACACGATGGCGTCGTCAAAAGTGCAGGTCGTCGAGCTCGTTTTCGAGAAAAAAAAAAAGAAATTCTCAAAATTCGACAAAAAAATAAAACGATCAGTGGACCGTGTAGAGAATCTAAAACTGCATAAGAATCGTATAGACCAAAATTGGCGTTCACGTGCTCGTTTTTGAGAAAAAAGTTAAAAAAGCTCTCAAAATTCGAGATAAAAAAAAAAAAAACCGTCCACCAGGTAGCCAACGGTAAACGGTACAAGTATCGTACGGGCGAAAACGAGCGTTACCGTGCTCGTTTTCGAGTTATTGACGAAAAACAGCCTGGAGCGATCGGTCCGGCGGTCGACGCGCGAAACTTTCTAAGTCCGCTCTGCTCCGAATCATCGCTCCGGCGTCAAAAATCGTCGTAAGACAAAAAATCGCCACCCTATCTTGCAGGAAAAAATCCGGGGAACACGATGGCGTCGTCAAAAGTGCAGGTCGTCGAGCTCGTTTTCGAGAAAAAAAAAAAGAAATTCTCAAAATTCGACAAAAAAATAAAACGATCAGTGGACCGTGTAGAGAATCTAAAACTGCATAAGAATCGTATAGACCAAAATTGGCGTTCACGTGCTCGTTTTTGAGAAAAAAGTTAAAAAAGCTCTCAAAATTCGAGATAAAAAAAAAAAAAACCGTCCACCAGGTAGCCAACGGTAAACGGTACAAGTATCGTACGGGCGAAAACGAGCGTTACCGTGCTCGTTTTCGAGTTATTGACGAAAAACAGCCTGGAGCGATCGGTCCGGCGGTCGACACGCGAAACTTTCAAAGTCCGCTCTGCTCCGAATCATCGCTCCGGCGTCAAAAATCGTCGTAAGACAAAAAATCGCCACCCTATCTTGCAGGAAAAAATCCGGGGAACACGATGGCGTCGTCAAAAGTGCAGGTCGTCGAGCTCGTTTTCGAGAAAAAAAAAAAAAAATTCTCAAAATTCGACAAAAAAATAAAACGATCACTGGACCGTGTAGAGAATCTAAAACTGCATAAGAATCGTATAGACGAAAATTGGCGTTCACGTGCTCGTTTTTGAGAAAAAAGTTAAAAAAGCTCTCAAAATTCGAGATAAAAAAAAAAAAACCGTCCACCAGGTAGCCAACGGTAAACGGTACAAGTATCGTACGGGCGAAAACGAGCGTTACCGTGCTCGTTTTCGAGTTATTGACGAAAAACAGCCTGGAGCGATCGGTCCGGCGGTCGACGCGCGAAACTTTCCAAGTCCGCTCTGCTCCGAATCATCGCTCCGGCGTCAAAAATCGTCGTAGGACAAAAAATCGCCACCCTATCTTGCAGGAAAAAATCCGGGGAACACGATGGCGTCGTCAAAAGTGCAGGTCGTCGAGCTCGTTTTCGAGAAAAAAAAAAAGAAATTCTCAAAATTCGACAAAAAAATAAAACGATCAGTGGACCGTGTAGAGAATCTAAAACTGCATAAGAATCGTATAGACCAAAATTGGCGTTCACGTGCTCGTTTTTGAGAAAAAAGTTAAAAAAGCTCTCAAAATTCGAGATAAAAAAAAAAAAAACCGTCCACCAGGTAGCCAACGGTAAACGGTACAAGTATCGTACGGGCGAAAACGAGCGTTACCGTGCTCGTTTTCGAGTTATTGACGAAAAACAGCCTGGAGCGATCGGTCCGGCGGTCGACGCGCGAAACTTTCTAAGTCCGCTCTGCTCCGAATCATCGCTCCGGCGTCAAAAATCGTCGTAAGACAAAAAATCGCCTCCCTATCTTGCAGGAAAAAATCCGGGGAACACGATGGCGTCGTCAAAAGTGCAGGTCGTCGAGCTCGTTTTCGAGAAAAAAAAAAAAAATTCTCAAAATTCGACAAAAAAATAAAATGATCAGTGGACCGTGTAGAGAATCTAAAACTGCATAAGAATCGTATAGACCAAAATTGGCGTTCACGTGCTCGTTTTTGAGAAAAAAGTTAAAAAAGCTCTCAAAATTCGAGATAAAAAAAAAAGAAACCGTCCACCAGGTAGCCAACGGTAAACGGTACAAGTATCGTACGGGCGAAAACGAGCGTTACCGTGCTCGTTTTCGAGTTATTGACGAAAAACAGCCTGGAGCGATCGGTCCGGCGGTCGACGCGCGAAACTTTCTAAGTCCGCTCTGCTCCGAATCATCGCTCCGGCGTCAAAAATCGTCGTAAGACAAAAAATCGCCACCCTATCTTGCAGGAAAAAATCCGGGGAACACGATGGCGTCGTCAAAAGTGCAGGTCGTCGAGCTCGTTTTCGAGAAAAAAAAAAAAAAATTCTCAAAATTCGACAAAAAAATAAAACGATCACTGGACCGTGTAGAGAATCTAAAACTGCATAAGAATCGTATAGACGAAAATTGGCGTTCACGTGCTCGTTTTTGAGAAAAAAGTTAAAAAAGCTCTCAAAATTCGAGATAAAAAAAAAAAAACCGTCCACCAGGTAGCCAACGGTAAACGGTACAAGTATCGTACGGGCGAAAACGAGCGTTACCGTGCTCGTTTTCGAGTTATTGACGAAAAACAGCCTGGAGCGATCGGTCCGGCGGTCGACGCGCGAAACTTTCTAAGTCCGCTCTGCTGCCCCGGGACGGATAGCGGCGGGATGGAGTGGCCCCGTCCCGCCGCTATGAGGCAGTGTGTCTACTGGGGGGACCGATTGTCCCCCCGGGGGATGGGCGCGAAAGCGCGGGCACGGGGAGGATACCGGAAGAATGCTTCGAGCGATTCCCGGTATCCTCCCAAAGCGTGCCGAAGGGTCACCGTGGGGTTTTTAGTGGGTAGGTCGCGCGCCTGTCGTTGTACGGGCGCGGGGAATCCCACACACCCCTCCCACCTCTCCCCAAGGAGGTGGGAGGGAGTCTTTCGAAGATTTTCCCCACGACAAAAAAAAAAAAAAAAAAAAAAAAAAAAGTCCGCTCTGCTCCGAATCATCGCTCCGGCGTCAAAAATCGTCGTAGGACAAAATATCGCCACGCTATCTTGCAGGAAAAAATCCGGGGAACACGATGGCGTCGTCAAAAGTGCAGGTCGTCGAGCTCGTTTTCGAGAAAAAAAAAAAGAAATTCTCAAAATTCGACAAAAAAATAAAACGATCAGTGGACCGTGTAGAGAATCTAAAACTGCATAAGAATCGTATAGACCAAAATTGGCGTTCACGTGCTCGTTTTTGAGAAAAAAGTTAAAAAAGCTCTCAAAATTCGAGATAAAAAAAAAAAAAACCGTCCACCAGGTAGCCAACGGTAAACGGTACAAGTATCGTACGGGCGAAAACGAGCGTTACCGTGCTCGTTTTCGAGTTATTGACGAAAAACAGCCTGGAGCGATCGGTCCGGCGGTCGACGCGCGAAACTTTCTAAGTCTGCTCTGCTCCGAATCATCGCTCCGGCGTCAAAAATCGTCGTAAGACAAAAAATCGCCACCCTATCTTGCAGGAAAAAATCCGGGGAACACGATGGCGTCGTCAAAAGTGCTGGTCGTCGAGCTCGTTTTCGAGAAAAAAAAAAAAAAATTCTCAAAATTCGACAAAAAAATAAAACGATCACTGGACCGTGTAGAGAATCTAAAACTGCATAAGAATCGTATAGACGAAAATTGGCGTTCACGTGCTCGTTTTTGAGAAAAAAGTTAAAAAAGCTCTCAAAATTCGAGATAAAAAAAAAAAAAACCGTCCACCAGGTAGCCAACGGTAAACGGTACAAGTATCGTACGGGCGAAAACGAGCGTTACCGTGCTCGTTTTCGAGTTATTGACGAAAAACAGCCTGGAGCGATCGGTCCGGCGGTCGACGCGCGAAACTTTCTAAGTCCGCTCTGCTCCGAATCATCGCTCCGGCGTCAAAAATCGTCGTAAGACAAAAAATCGCCTCCCTATCTTGCAGGAAAAAATCCGGGGAACACGATGGCGTCGTCAAAAGTGCAGGTCGTCGAGCTCGTTTTCGAGAAAAAAAAAAAAAATTCTCAAAATTCGACAAAAAAATAAAACGATCACTGGACCGTGTAGAGAATCTAAAACTGCATAAGAATCGTATAGACGAAAATTGGCGTTCACGTGCTCGTTTTTGAGAAAAAAGTTAAAAAAGCTCTCAAAATTCGAGATAAAAAAAAAAAAAACCGTCCACCAGGTAGCCAACGGTAAACGGTACAAGTATCGTACGGGCGAAAACGAGCGTTACCGTGCTCGTTTTCGAGTTATTGACGAAAAACAGCCTGGAGCGATCGGTCCGGCGGTCGACGCGCGAAACTTTCTAAGTCCGCTCTGCTCCGAATCATCGCTCCGGCGTCAAAAATCGTCGTAAGACAAAAAATCGCCTCCCTATCTTGCAGGAAAAAATCCGGGGAACACGATGGCGTCGTCAAAAGTGCAGGTCGTCGAGCTCGTTTTCGAGAAAAAAAAAAAAAATTCTCAAAATTCGACAAAAAAATAAAACGATCACTGGACCGTGTAGAGAATCTAAAACTGCATAAGAATCGTATAGACGAAAATTGGCGTTCACGTGCTCGTTTTTGAGAAAAAAGTTAAAAAAGCTCTCAAAATTCGAGATAAAAAAAAAAAAAACCGTCCACCAGGTAGCCAACGGTAAACGGTACAAGTATCGTACGGGCGAAAACGAGCGTTACCGTGCTCGTTTTCGAGTTATTGACGAAAAACAGCCTGGAGCGATCGGTCCGGCGGTCGACGCGCGAAACTTTCTAAGTCCGCTCTGCTCCGAATCATCGCTCCGGCGTCAAAAATCGTCGTAAGACAAAAAATCGCCTCCCTATCTTGCAGGAAAAAATCCGGGGAACACGATGGCGTCGTCAAAAGTGCAGGTCGTCGAGCTCGTTTTCGAGAAAAAAAAAAAAAATTCTCAAAATTCGACAAAAAAATAAAACGATCACTGGACCGTGTAGAGAATCTAAAACTGCATAAGAATCGTATAGACGAAAATTGGCGTTCACGTGCTCGTTTTTGAGAAAAAAGTTAAAAAAGCTCTCAAAATTCGAGATAAAAAAAAAAAAAACCGTCCACCAGGTAGCCAACGGTAAACGGTACAAGTATCGTACGGGCGAAAACGAGCGTTACCGTGCTCGTTTTCGAGTTATTGACGAAAAACAGCCTGGAGCGATCGGTCCGGCGGTCGACGCGCGAAACTTTCTAAGTCCGCTCTGCTCCGAATCATCGCTCCGGCGTCAAAAATCGTCGTAAGACAAAAAATCGCCACCCTATCTTGCAGGAAAAAATCCGGGGAACACGATGGCGTCGTCAAAAGTGCAGGTCGTCGAGCTCGTTTTCGAGAAAAAAAAAAAAAAATTCTCAAAATTCGACAAAAAAATAAAACGATCACTGGACCGTGTAGAGAATCTAAAACTGCATAAGAATCGTATAGACGAAAATTGGCGTTCACGTGCTCGTTTTTGAGAAAAAAGTTAAAAAAGCTCTCAAAATTCGAGATAAAAAAAAAAAAACCGTCCACCAGGTAGCCAACGGTAAACGGTACAAGTATCGTACGGGCGAAAACGAGCGTTACCGTGCTCGTTTTCGAGTTATTGACGAAAAACAGCCTGGAGCGATCGGTCCGGCGGTCGACGCGCGAAACTTTCTAAGTCCGCTCTGCTCCGAATCATCGCTCCGGCGTCAAAAATCGTCGTAAGACAAAAAATCGCCACCCTATCTTGCAGGAAAAAATCCGGGGAACACGATGGCGTCGTCAAAAGTGCAGGTCGTCGAGCTCGTTTTCGAGAAAAAAAAAAAAAAATTCTCAAAATTCGACAAAAAAATAAAACGATCACTGGACCGTGTAGAGAATCTAAAACTGCATAAGAATCGTATAGACGAAAATTGGCGTTCACGTGCTCGTTTTTGAGAAAAAAGTTAAAAAAGCTCTCAAAATTCGAGATAAAAAAAAAAAAAACCGTCCACCAGGTAGCCAACGGTAAACGGTACAAGTATCGTACGGGCGAAAACGAGCGTTACCGTGCTCGTTTTCGAGTTATTGACGAAAAACAGCCTGGAGCGATCGGTCCGGCGGTCGACGCGCGAAACTTTCTAAGTCCGCTCTGCTCCGAATCATCGCTGCGGCGTCAAAAATCGTCGTAAGACAAAAAATCGCCACGCTATCTTGCAGGAAAAAATCCGGGGAACACGATGGCGTCGTCAAAAGTGCAGGTCGTCGAGCTCGTTTTCGAGAAAAAAAAAAAAAAATTCTCAAAATTCGACAAAAAAATAAAACGATCACTGGACCGTGTAGAGAATCTAAAACTGCATAAGAATCGTATAGACGAAAATTGGCGTTCACGTGCTCGTTTTTGAGAAAAAAGTTAAAAAAGCTCTCAAAATTCGAGATAAAAAAAAAAAAACCGTCCACCAGGTAGCCAACGGTAAACGGTACAAGTATCGTACGGGCGAAAACGAGCGTTACCGTGCTCGTTTTCGAGTTATTGACGAAAAACAGCCTGGAGCGATCGGTCCGGCGGTCGACGCGCGAAACTTTCTAAGTCCGCTCTGCTCCGAATCATCGCTCCGGCGTCAAAAATCGTCGTAAGACAAAAAATCGCCACCCTATCTTGCAGGAAAAAATCCGGGGAACACGATGGCGTCGTCAAAAGTGCAGGTCGTCGAGCTCGTTTTCGAGAAAAAAAAAAAAAAATTCTCAAAATTCGACAAAAAAATAAAACGATCACTGGACCGTGTAGAGAATCTAAAACTGCATAAGAATCGTATAGACGAAAATTGGCGTTCACGTGCTCGTTTTTGAGAAAAAAGTTAAAAAAGCTCTCAAAATTCGAGATAAAAAAAAAAAAAACCGTCCACCAGGTAGCCAACGGTAAACGGTACAAGTATCGTACGGGCGAAAACGAGCGTTACCGTGCTCGTTTTCGAGTTATTGACGAAAAACAGCCTGGAGCGATCGGTCCGGCGGTCGACGCGCGAAACTTTCTAAGTCCGCTCTGCTCCGAATCATCGCTCCGGCGTCAAAAATCGTCGTAAGACAAAAAATCGCCACCCTATCTTGCAGGAAAAAATCCGGGGAACACGATGGCGTCGTCAAAAGTGCAGGTCGTCGAGCTCGTTTTCGAGAAAAAAAAAAAAAAATTCTCAAAATTCGACAAAAAAATAAAACGATCACTGGACCGTGTAGAGAATCTAAAACTGCATAAGAATCGTATAGACGAAAATTGGCGTTCACGTGCTCGTTTTTGAGAAAAAAGTTAAAAAAGCTCTCAAAATTCGAGATAAAAAAAAAAAAAACCGTCCACCAGGTAGCCAACGGTAAACGGTACAAGTATCGTACGGGCGAAAACGAGCGTTACCGTGCTCGTTTTCGAGTTATTGACGAAAAACAGCCTGGAGCGATCGGTCCGGCGGTCGACGCGCGAAACTTTCTAAGTCCGCTCTGCTCCGAATCATCGCTGCGGCGTCAAAAATCGTCGTAAGACAAAAAATCGCCACGCTATCTTGCAGGAAAAAATCCGGGGAACACGATGGCGTCGTCAAAAGTGCAGGTCGTCGAGCTCGTTTTCGAGAAAAAAAAAAAAAAATTCTCAAAATTCGACAAAAAAATAAAACGATCACTGGACCGTGTAGAGAATCTAAAACTGCATAAGAATCGTATAGACGAAAATTGGCGTTCACGTGCTCGTTTTTGAGAAAAAAGTTAAAAAAGCTCTCAAAATTCGAGATAAAAAAAAAAAAACCGTCCACCAGGTAGCCAACGGTAAACGGTACAAGTATCGTACGGGCGAAAACGAGCGTTACCGTGCTCGTTTTCGAGTTATTGACGAAAAACAGCCTGGAGCGATCGGTCCGGCGGTCGACGCGCGAAACTTTCTAAGTCCGCTCTGCTCCGAATCATCGCTCCGGCGTCAAAAATCGTCGTAAGACAAAAAATCGCCACCCTATCTTGCAGGAAAAAATCCGGGGAACACGATGGCGTCGTCAAAAGTGCAGGTCGTCGAGCTCGTTTTCGAGAAAAAAAAAAAAAAATTCTCAAAATTCGACAAAAAAATAAAACGATCACTGGACCGTGTAGAGAATCTAAAACTGCATAAGAATCGTATAGACGAAAATTGGCGTTCACGTGCTCGTTTTTGAGAAAAAAGTTAAAAAAGCTCTCAAAATTCGAGAGAAAAAAAAAAAAAACCGTCCACCAGGTAGCCAACGGTAAACGGTACAAGTATCGTACGGGCGAAAACGAGCGTTACCGTGCTCGTTTTCGAGTTATTGACGAAAAACAGCCTGGAGCGATCGGTCCGGCGGTCGACGCGCGAAACTTTCTAAGTCCGCTCTGCTCCGAATCATCGCTCCGGCGTCAAAAATCGTCGTAGGACAAAATATCGCCACGCTATCTTGCAGGAAAAAATCCGGGGAACACGATGGCGTCGTCAAAAGTGCAGGTCGTCGAGCTCGTTTTCGAGAAAAAAAAAAAAAAATTCTCAAAATTCGACGAAAAAATAAAACGATCAGTGGACCGTGTAGAGAATATAAAACTGCATAAGAATCGTATAGACGAAAATTGGCGTTCACGTGCTCGTTTTTGAGAAAAAAGTTAAAAAAGCTCTCAAAATTCGAGATAAAAAAAAAAAAAACCGTCCACCAGGTAGCCAACGGTAAACGGTACAAGTATCGTACGGGCGAAAACGAGCGTTACCGTGCTCGTTTTCGAGTTATTGACGAAAAACAGCCTGGAGCGATCGGTCCGGCGGTCGACGCGCGAAACTTTCTAAGTCCGCTCTGCTCCGAATCATCGCTCCGGCGTCAAAAATCGTCGTAAGACAAAAAATCGCCACCCTATCTTGCAGGAAAAAATCCGGGGAACACGATGGCGTCGTCAAAAGTGCAGGTCGTCGAGCTCGTTTTCGAGAAAAAAAAAAAAAAATTCTCAAAATTCGACAAAAAAATAAAACGATCACTGGACCGTGTAGAGAATCTAAAACTGCATAAGAATCGTATAGACGAAAATTGGCGTTCACGTGCTCGTTTTTGAGAAAAAAGTTAAAAAAGCTCTCAAAATTCGAGATAAAAAAAAAAAAAACCGTCCACCAGGTAGCCAACGGTAAACGGTACAAGTATCGTACGGGCGAAAACGAGCGTTACCGTGCTCGTTTTCGAGTTATTGACGAAAAACAGCCTGGAGCGATCGGTCCGGCGGTCGACGCGCGAAACTTTCTAAGTCCGCTCTGCTCCGAATCATCGCTGCGGCGTCAAAAATCGTCGTAAGACAAAAAATCGCCACGCTATCTTGCAGGAAAAAATCCGGGGAACACGATGGCGTCGTCAAAAGTGCAGGTCGTCGAGCTCGTTTTCGAGAAAAAAAAAAAAAAATTCTCAAAATTCGACAAAAAAATAAAACGATCACTGGACCGTGTAGAGAATCTAAAACTGCATAAGAATCGTATAGACGAAAATTGGCGTTCACGTGCTCGTTTTTGAGAAAAAAGTTAAAAAAGCTCTCAAAATTCGAGATAAAAAAAAAAAAACCGTCCACCAGGTAGCCAACGGTAAACGGTACAAGTATCGTACGGGCGAAAACGAGCGTTACCGTGCTCGTTTTCGAGTTATTGACGAAAAACAGCCTGGAGCGATCGGTCCGGCGGTCGACGCGCGAAACTTTCTAAGTCCGCTCTGCTCCGAATCATCGCTCCGGCGTCAAAAATCGTCGTAAGACAAAAAATCGCCACCCTATCTTGCAGGAAAAAATCCGGGGAACACGATGGCGTCGTCAAAAGTGCAGGTCGTCGAGCTCGTTTTCGAGAAAAAAAAAAAAAAATTCTCAAAATTCGACAAAAAAATAAAACGATCACTGGACCGTGTAGAGAATCTAAAACTGCATAAGAATCGTATAGACGAAAATTGGCGTTCACGTGCTCGTTTTTGAGAAAAAAGTTAAAAAAGCTCTCAAAATTCGAGATAAAAAAAAAAAAAACCGTCCACCAGGTAGCCAACGGTAAACGGTACAAGTATCGTACGGGCGAAAACGAGCGTTACCGTGCTCGTTTTCGAGTTATTGACGAAAAACAGCCTGGAGCGATCGGTCCGGCGGTCGACGCGCGAAACTTTCTAAGTCCGCTCTGCTCCGAATCATCGCTCCGGCGTCAAAAATCGTCGTAAGACAAAAAATCGCCACCCTATCTTGCAGGAAAAAATCCGGGGAACACGATGGCGTCGTCAAAAGTGCAGGTCGTCGAGCTCGTTTTCGAGAAAAAAAAAAAAAAATTCTCAAAATTCGACAAAAAAATAAAACGATCACTGGACCGTGTAGAGAATCTAAAACTGCATAAGAATCGTATAGACGAAAATTGGCGTTCACGTGCTCGTTTTTGAGAAAAAAGTTAAAAAAGCTCTCAAAATTCGAGATAAAAAAAAAAAAAACCGTCCACCAGGTAGCCAACGGTAAACGGTACAAGTATCGTACGGGCGAAAACGAGCGTTACCGTGCTCGTTTTCGAGTTATTGACGAAAAACAGCCTGGAGCGATCGGTCCGGCGGTCGACGCGCGAAACTTTCTAAGTCCGCTCTGCTCCGAATCATCGCTGCGGCGTCAAAAATCGTCGTAAGACAAAAAATCGCCACGCTATCTTGCAGGAAAAAATCCGGGGAACACGATGGCGTCGTCAAAAGTGCAGGTCGTCGAGCTCGTTTTCGAGAAAAAAAAAAAAAAATTCTCAAAATTCGACAAAAAAATAAAACGATCACTGGACCGTGTAGAGAATCTAAAACTGCATAAGAATCGTATAGACGAAAATTGGCGTTCACGTGCTCGTTTTTGAGAAAAAAGTTAAAAAAGCTCTCAAAATTCGAGATAAAAAAAAAAAAACCGTCCACCAGGTAGCCAACGGTAAACGGTACAAGTATCGTACGGGCGAAAACGAGCGTTACCGTGCTCGTTTTCGAGTTATTGACGAAAAACAGCCTGGAGCGATCGGTCCGGCGGTCGACGCGCGAAACTTTCTAAGTCCGCTCTGCTCCGAATCATCGCTCCGGCGTCAAAAATCGTCGTAAGACAAAAAATCGCCACCCTATCTTGCAGGAAAAAATCCGGGGAACACGATGGCGTCGTCAAAAGTGCAGGTCGTCGAGCTCGTTTTCGAGAAAAAAAAAAAAAAATTCTCAAAATTCGACAAAAAAATAAAACGATCACTGGACCGTGTAGAAAATCTAAAACTGCATAAGAATCGTATAGACGAAAATTGGCGTTCACGTGCTCGTTTTTGAGAAAAAAGTTAAAAAAGCTCTCAAAATTCGAGATAAAAAAAAAAAAAACCGTCCACCAGGTAGCCAACGGTAAACGGTACAAGTATCGTACGGGCGAAAACGAGCGTTACCGTGCTCGTTTTCGAGTTATTGACGAAAAACAGCCTGGAGCGATCGGTCCGGCGGTCGACGCGCGAAACTTTCTAAGTCCGCTCTGCTCCGAATCATCGCTCCGGCGTCAAAAATCGTCGTAGGACAAAATATCGCCACGCTATCTTGCAGGAAAAAATCCGGGGAACACGATGGCGTCGTCAAAAGTGCAGGTCGTCGAGCTCGTTTTCGAGAAAAAAAAAAAAAAATTCTCAAAATTCGACGAAAAAATAAAACGATCAGTGGACCGTGTAGAGAATATAAAACTGCATAAGAATCGTATAGACGAAAATTGGCGTTCACGTGCTCGTTTTTGAGAAAAAAGTTAAAAAAGCTCTCAAAATTCGAGATAAAAAAAAAAAAAACCGTCCACCAGGTAGCCAACGGTAAACGGTACAAGTATCGTACGGGCGAAAACGAGCGTTACCGTGCTCGTTTTCGAGTTATTGACGAAAAACAGCCTGGAGCGATCGGTCCGGCGGTCGACGCGCGAAACTTTCTAAGTCCGCTCTGCTCCGAATCATCGCTCCGGCGTCAAAAATCGTCGTAAGACAAAAAATCGCCACCCTATCTTGCAGGAAAAAATCCGGGGAACACGATGGCGTCGTCAAAAGTGCAGGTCGTCGAGCTCGTTTTCGAGAAAAAAAAAAAAAAATTCTCAAAATTCGACAAAAAAATAAAACGATCACTGGACCGTGTAGAGAATCTAAAACTGCATAAGAATCGTATAGACGAAAATTGGCGTTCACGTGCTCGTTTTTGAGAAAAAAGTTAAAAAAGCTCTCAAAATTCGAGATAAAAAAAAAAAAAACCGTCCACCAGGTAGCCAACGGTAAACGGTACAAGTATCGTACGGGCGAAAACGAGCGTTACCGTGCTCGTTTTCGAGTTATTGACGAAAAACAGCCTGGAGCGATCGGTCCGGCGGTCGACGCGCGAAACTTTCTAAGTCCGCTCTGCTCCGAATCATCGCTGCGGCGTCAAAAATCGTCGTAAGACAAAAAATCGCCACGCTATCTTGCAGGAAAAAATCCGGGGAACACGATGGCGTCGTCAAAAGTGCAGGTCGTCGAGCTCGTTTTCGAGAAAAAAAAAAAAAAATTCTCAAAATTCGACAAAAAAATAAAACGATCACTGGACCGTGTAGAGAATCTAAAACTGCATAAGAATCGTATAGACGAAAATTGGCGTTCACGTGCTCGTTTTTGAGAAAAAAGTTAAAAAAGCTCTCAAAATTCGAGATAAAAAAAAAAAAACCGTCCACCAGGTAGCCAACGGTAAACGGTACAAGTATCGTACGGGCGAAAACGAGCGTTACCGTGCTCGTTTTCGAGTTATTGACGAAAAACAGCCTGGAGCGATCGGTCCGGCGGTCGACGCGCGAAACTTTCTAAGTCCGCTCTGCTCCGAATCATCGCTCCGGCGTCAAAAATCGTCGTAAGACAAAAAATCGCCACCCTATCTTGCAGGAAAAAATCCGGGGAACACGATGGCGTCGTCAAAAGTGCAGGTCGTCGAGCTCGTTTTCGAGAAAAAAAAAAAAAAATTCTCAAAATTCGACAAAAAAATAAAACGATCACTGGACCGTGTAGAGAATCTAAAACTGCATAAGAATCGTATAGACGAAAATTGGCGTTCACGTGCTCGTTTTTGAGAAAAAAGTTAAAAAAGCTCTCAAAATTCGAGATAAAAAAAAAAAAAACCGTCCACCAGGTAGCCAACGGTAAACGGTACAAGTATCGTACGGGCGAAAACGAGCGTTACCGTGCTCGTTTTCGAGTTATTGACGAAAAACAGCCTGGAGCGATCGGTCCGGCGGTCGACGCGCGAAACTTTCCAAGTCCGCTCTGCTCCGAATCATCGCTCCGGCGTCAAAAATCGTCGTAGGACAAAAAATCGCCACCCTATCTTGCAGGAAAAAATCCGGGGAACACGATGGCGTCGTCAAAAGTGCAGGTCGTCGAGCTCGTTTTCGAGAAAAAAAAAAAGAAATTCTCAAAATTCGACAAAAAAATAAAACGATCAGTGGACCGTGTAGAGAATCTAAAACTGCATAAGAATCGTATAGACCAAAATTGGCGTTCACGTGCTCGTTTTTGAGAAAAAAGTTAAAAAAGCTCTCAAAATTCGAGATAAAAAAAAAAAAAACCGTCCGCCAGGTAGCCAACGGTAAACGGTACAAGTATCGTACGGGCGAAAACGAGTGTTACCGTGCTCGTTTTCGAGTTATTGACGAAAAACAGCCTGGAGCGATCGGTCCGGCGGTCGACGCGCGAAACTTTCTAAGTCCGCTCTGCTCCGAATCATCGCTCCGGCGTCAAAAATCGTCGTAGGACAAAAAATCGCCACCCTATCTTGCAGGAAAAAATCCGGGGAACACGATGGCGTCGTCAAAAGTGCAGGTCGTCGAGCTCGTTTTCGAGAAAAAAAAAAAAAAATTCTCAAAATTCGACAAAAAAATAAAACGATCACTGGACCGTGTAGAGAATCTAAAACTGCATAAGAATCGTATAGACGAAAATTGGCGTTCACGTGCTCGTTTTTGAGAAAAAAGTTAAAAAAGCTCTCAAAATTCGAGATAAAAGAAAAAAAAACCGTCCACCAGGTAGCCAACGGTAAACGGTACAAGTATCGTACGGGCGAAAACGAGCGTTACCGTGCTCGTTTTCGAGTTATTGACGAAAAACAGCCTGGAGCGATCGGTCCGGCGGTCGACGCGCGAAACTTTCCAAGTCCGCTCTGCTCCGAATCATCGCTCCGGCGTCAAAAATCGTCGTAGGACAAAAAATCGCCACCCTATCTTGCAGGAAAAAATCCGGGGAACACGATGGCGTCGTCAAAAGTGCAGGTCGTCGAGCTCGTTTTCGAGAAAAAAAAAAAGAAATTCTCAAAATTCGACAAAAAAATAAAACGATCAGTGGACCGTGTAGAGAATCTAAAACTGCATAAGAATCGTATAGACCAAAATTGGCGTTCACGTGCTCGTTTTTGAGAAAAAAGTTAAAAAAGCTCTCAAAATTCGAGATAAAAAAAAAAAAAACCGTCCACCAGGTAGCCAACGGTAAACGGTACAAGTATCGTACGGGCGAAAACGAGCGTTACCGTGCTCGTTTTCGAGTTATTGACGAAAAACAGCCTGGAGCGATCGGTCCGGCGGTCGACGCGCGAAACTTTCTAAGTCCGCTCTGCTCCGAATCATCGCTCCGGCGTCAAAAATCGTCGTAAGACAAAAAATCGCCACCCCATCTTGCAGGAAAAAATCCGGGGAACACGATGGCGTCGTCAAAAGTGCAGGTCGTCGAGCTCGTTTTCGAGAAAAAAAAAAAGAAATTCTCAAAATTCGACAAAAAAATAAAACGATCAGTGGACCGTGTAGAGAATCTAAAACTGCATAAGAATCGTATAGACCAAAATTGGCGTTCACGTGCTCGTTTTTGAGAAAAAAGTTAAAAAAGCTCTCAAAATTCGAGATAAAAAAAAAAAAAACCGTCCACCAGGTAGCCAACGGTAAACGGTACAAGTATCGTACGGGCGAAAACGAGCGTTACCGTGCTCGTTTTCGAGTTATTGACGAAAAACAGCCTGGAGCGATCGGTCCGGCGGTCGACACGCGAAACTTTCAAAGTCCGCTCTGCTCCGAATCATCGCTCCGGCGTCAAAAATCGTCGTAAGACAAAAAATCGCCACCCTATCTTGCAGGAAAAAATCCGGGGAACACGATGGCGTCGTCAAAAGTGCAGGTCGTCGAGCTCGTTTTCGAGAAAAAAAAAAAAAAATTCTCAAAATTCGACAAAAAAATAAAACGATCACTGGACCGTGTAGAGAATCTAAAACTGCATAAGAATCGTATAGACGAAAATTGGCGTTCACGTGCTCGTTTTTGAGAAAAAAGTTAAAAAAGCTCTCAAAATTCGAGATAAAAAAAAAAAAACCGTCCACCAGGTAGCCAACGGTAAAC
Source organism: Colletes latitarsis (assembly GCF_051014445.1). NCBI lineage: Eukaryota > Metazoa > Arthropoda > Insecta > Hymenoptera > Colletidae > Colletes > Colletes latitarsis. Next base: position 1,004,843 of record NW_027488367.1, read on the forward strand.
GGTACAAGTATCGTACGGGCGAAAACGAGCGTTACCGTGCTCGTTTTCGAGTTATTGACGAAAAACAGCCTGGAGCGATCGGTCCGGCGGTCGACGCGCGAAACTTTCCAAGTCCGCTCTGCTCCGAATCATCGCTCCGGCGTCAAAAATCGTCGTAGGACAAAAAATCGCCACCCTATCTTGCAGGAAAAAATCCGGGGAACACGATGGCGTCGTCAAAAGTGCAGGTCGTCGAGCTCGTTTTCGAGAAAAAAAAAAAGAAATTCTCAAAATTCGACAAAAAAATAAAACGATCAGTGGACCGTGTAGAGAATCTAAAACTGCATAAGAATCGTATAGACCAAAATTGGCGTTCACGTGCTCGTTTTTGAGAAAAAAGTTAAAAAAGCTCTCAAAATTCGAGATAAAAAAAAAAAAAACCGTCCACCAGGTAGCCAACGGTAAACGGTACAAGTATCGTACGGGCGAAAACGAGCGTTACCGTGCTCGTTTTCGAGTTATTGACGAAAAACAGCCTGGAGCGATCGGTCCGGCGGTCGACGCGCGAAACTTTCTAAGTCCGCTCTGCTCCGAATCATCGCTCCGGCGTCAAAAATCGTCGTAAGACAAAAAATCGCCTCCCTATCTTGCAGGAAAAAATCCGGGGAACACGATGGCGTCGTCAAAAGTGCAGGTCGTCGAGCTCGTTTTCGAGAAAAAAAAAAAAAATTCTCAAAATTCGACAAAAAAATAAAATGATCAGTGGACCGTGTAGAGAATCTAAAACTGCATAAGAATCGTATAGACCAAAATTGGCGTTCACGTGCTCGTTTTTGAGAAAAAAGTTAAAAAAGCTCTCAAAATTCGAGATAAAAAAAAAAGAAACCGTCCACCAGGTAGCCAACGGTAAACGGTACAAGTATCGTACGGGCGAAAACGAGCGTTACCGTGCTCGTTTTCGAGTTATTGACGAAAAACAGCCTGGAGCGATCGGTCCGGCGGTCGACGCGCGAAACTTTCTAAGTCCGCTCTGCTCCGAATCATCGCTCCGGCGTCAAAAATCGTCGTAAGACAAAAAATCGCCACCCTATCTTGCAGGAAAAAATCCGGGGAACACGATGGCGTCGTCAAAAGTGCAGGTCGTCGAGCTCGTTTTCGAGAAAAAAAAAAAAAAATTCTCAAAATTCGACAAAAAAATAAAACGATCACTGGACCGTGTAGAGAATCTAAAACTGCATAAGAATCGTATAGACGAAAATTGGCGTTCACGTGCTCGTTTTTGAGAAAAAAGTTAAAAAAGCTCTCAAAATTCGAGATAAAAAAAAAAAAACCGTCCACCAGGTAGCCAACGGTAAACGGTACAAGTATCGTACGGGCGAAAACGAGCGTTACCGTGCTCGTTTTCGAGTTATTGACGAAAAACAGCCTGGAGCGATCGGTCCGGCGGTCGACGCGCGAAACTTTCTAAGTCCGCTCTGCTGCCCCGGGACGGATAGCGGCGGGATGGAGTGGCCCCGTCCCGCCGCTATGAGGCAGTGTGTCTACTGGGGGGACCGATTGTCCCCCCGGGGGATGGGCGCGAAAGCGCGGGCACGGGGAGGATACCGGAAGAATGCTTCGAGCGATTCCCGGTATCCTCCCAAAGCGTGCCGAAGGGTCACCGTGGGGTTTTTAGTGGGTAGGTCGCGCGCCTGTCGTTGTACGGGCGCGGGGAATCCCACACACCCCTCCCACCTCTCCCCAAGGAGGTGGGAGGGAGTCTTTCGAAGATTTTCCCCACGACAAAAAAAAAAAAAAAAAAAAAAAAAAAAGTCCGCTCTGCTCCGAATCATCGCTCCGGCGTCAAAAATCGTCGTAGGACAAAATATCGCCACGCTATCTTGCAGGAAAAAATCCGGGGAACACGATGGCGTCGTCAAAAGTGCAGGTCGTCGAGCTCGTTTTCGAGAAAAAAAAAAAGAAATTCTCAAAATTCGACAAAAAAATAAAACGATCAGTGGACCGTGTAGAGAATCTAAAACTGCATAAGAATCGTATAGACCAAAATTGGCGTTCACGTGCTCGTTTTTGAGAAAAAAGTTAAAAAAGCTCTCAAAATTCGAGATAAAAAAAAAAAAAACCGTCCACCAGGTAGCCAACGGTAAACGGTACAAGTATCGTACGGGCGAAAACGAGCGTTACCGTGCTCGTTTTCGAGTTATTGACGAAAAACAGCCTGGAGCGATCGGTCCGGCGGTCGACGCGCGAAACTTTCTAAGTCTGCTCTGCTCCGAATCATCGCTCCGGCGTCAAAAATCGTCGTAAGACAAAAAATCGCCACCCTATCTTGCAGGAAAAAATCCGGGGAACACGATGGCGTCGTCAAAAGTGCTGGTCGTCGAGCTCGTTTTCGAGAAAAAAAAAAAAAAATTCTCAAAATTCGACAAAAAAATAAAACGATCACTGGACCGTGTAGAGAATCTAAAACTGCATAAGAATCGTATAGACGAAAATTGGCGTTCACGTGCTCGTTTTTGAGAAAAAAGTTAAAAAAGCTCTCAAAATTCGAGATAAAAAAAAAAAAAACCGTCCACCAGGTAGCCAACGGTAAACGGTACAAGTATCGTACGGGCGAAAACGAGCGTTACCGTGCTCGTTTTCGAGTTATTGACGAAAAACAGCCTGGAGCGATCGGTCCGGCGGTCGACGCGCGAAACTTTCTAAGTCCGCTCTGCTCCGAATCATCGCTCCGGCGTCAAAAATCGTCGTAGGACAAAAAATCGCCACCCTATCTTGCAGGAAAAAATCCGGGGAACACGATGGCGTCGTCAAAAGTGCAGGTCGTCGAGCTCGTTTTCGAGAAAAAAAAAAAGAAATTCTCAAAATTCGACAAAAAAATAAAACGATCAGTGGACCGTGTAGAGAATCTAAAACTGCATAAGAATCGTATAGACCAAAATTGGCGTTCACGTGCTCGTTTTTGAGAAAAAAGTTAAAAAAGCTCTCAAAATTCGAGATAAAAAAAAAAAAAACCGTCCACCAGGTAGCCAACGGTAAACGGTACAAGTATCGTACGGGCGAAAACGAGCGTTACCGTGCTCGTTTTCGAGTTATTGACGAAAAACAGCCTGTAGCGATCGGTCCGGCGGTCGACGCGCGAAACTTTCTAAGTCCGCTCTGCTCCGAATCATCGCTGCGGCGTCAAAAATCGTCGTAGGACAAAAAATCGCCACCCTATCTTGCAGGAAAAAATCCGGGGAACACGATGGCGTCGTCAAAAGTGCAGGTCGTCGAGCTCGTTTTCGAGAAAAAAAAAAAGAAATTCTCAAAATTCGACAAAAAAATAAAACGATCTGTGGACCGTGTAGAGAATCTAAAACTGCATAAGAATCGTATAGACGAAAATTGGCGTTCACGTGCTCGTTTTTGAGAAAAAAGTTAAAAAAGCTCTCAAAATTCGAGATAAAAAAAAAAAAAACCGTCCACCAGGTAGCCAACGGTAAACGGTACAAGTATCGTACGGGCGAAAACGAGCGTTACCGTGCTCGTTTTCGAGTTATTGACGAAAAACAGCCTGGAGCGATCGGTCCGGCGGTCGACGCGCGAAACTTTCTAAGTCCGCTCTGCTCCGAATCATCGCTGCGGCGTCAAAAATCGTCGTAAGACAAAAAATCGCCACGCTATCTTGCAGGAAAAAATCCGGGGAACACGATGGCGTCGTCAAAAGTGCAGGTCGTCGAGCTCGTTTTCGAGAAAAAAAAAAAAAAATTCTCAAAATTCGACAAAAAAATAAAACGATCACTGGACCGTGTAGAGAATCTAAAACTGCATAAGAATCGTATAGACGAAAATTGGCGTTCACGTGCTCGTTTTTGAGAAAAAAGTTAAAAAAGCTCTCAAAATTCGAGATAAAAAAAAAAAAACCGTCCACCAGGTAGCCAACGGTAAACGGTACAAGTATCGTACGGGCGAAAACGAGCGTTACCGTGCTCGTTTTCGAGTTATTGACGAAAAACAGCCTGGAGCGATCGGTCCGGCGGTCGACGCGCGAAAGTTTCTAAGTCCGCTCTGCTCCGAAACACCGCTCCGGCGTCAAAAATCGTCGTAGGACAAAAAATCGCCACCCTATCTTGCAGGAAAAAATCCGGGGAACACGATGGCGTCGTCAAAAGTGCAGGTCGTCGAGCTCGTTTTCGAGAAAAAAAAAAAAAAATTCTCAAAATTCGACAAAAAAATAAAACGATCAGTGGACCGTGTAGAGAATATAAAACTGCATAAGAATCGTATAGACGAAAATTGGCGTTCACGTGCTCGTTTTTGTGGAAAAAATTAAAAAAGCTCTCAAACTTCGAGATAAAAAAAAAAAAAACCGTCTACCAGGTAGCCAACGGAAAACGGTACAAGTATCGTACGGGCGAAAACGAGCGTTACCGTGCTCGTTTTCGAGTTATTGACGAAAAACAGCCTGGAGCGATCGGTCCGGCGGTCGACGCGCGAAAGTTTCTAAGTCCGCTCTGCACCGAATCATCGCTCCGGCGTCAAAAATCGTCGTAGGACAAAAAATCGCCACCCTATCTTGCAGGAAAAAATCCGGGGAACACGATGGCGTCGTCAAAAGTGCAGGTCGTCGAGCTCGTTTTCGAGAAAAAAAAAAAAAAATTCTCAAAATTCGACGAAAAAATAAAACGATCAGTGGACCGTGTAGAGAATATAAAACTGCATAAGAATCGTATAGACGAAAATTGGCGTTCACGTGCTCGTTTTTGAGAAAAAAGTTAAAAAAGCTCTCAAAATTCGAGATAAAAAAAAAAAAAACCGTCCACCAGGTAGCCAACGGTAAACGGTACAAGTATCGTACGGGCGAAAACGAGCGTTACCGTGCTCGTTTTCGAGTTATTGACGAAAAACAGCCTGTAGCGATCGGTCCGGCGGTCGACGCGCGAAACTTTCTAAGTCCGCTCTGCTCCGAATCATCGCTGCGGCGTCAAAAATCGTCGTAGGACAAAAAATCGCCACCCTATCTTGCAGGAAAAAATCCGGGGAACACGATGGCGTCGTCAAAAGTGCAGGTCGTCGAGCTCGTTTTCGAGAAAAAAAAAAAGAAATTCTCAAAATTCGACAAAAAAATAAAACGATCTGTGGACCGTGTAGAGAATCTAAAACTGCATAAGAATCGTATAGACGAAAATTGGCGTTCACGTGCTCGTTTTTGAGAAAAAAGTTAAAAAAGCTCTCAAAATTCGAGATAAAAAAAAAAAAAACCGTCCACCAGGTAGCCAACGGTAAACGGTACAAGTATCGTACGGGCGAAAACGAGCGTTACCGTGCTCGTTTTCGAGTTATTGACGAAAAACAGCCTGGAGCGATCGGTCCGGCGGTCGACGCGCGAAACTTTCTAAGACCGCTCTGCTCCGAATCATCGCTCCGGCGTCAAAAATCGTCGTAAGACAAAAAATCGCCACCCTATCTTGCAGGAAAAAATCCGGGGAACACGATGGCGTCGTCAAAAGTGCAGGTCGTCGAGCTCGTTTTCGAGAAAAAAAAAAAAAAATTCTCAAAATTCGACAAAAAAATAAAACGATCACTGGACCGTGTAGAGAATCTAAAACTGCATAAGAATCGTATAGACGAAAATTGGCGTTCACGTGCTCGTTTTTGAGAAAAAAGTTAAAAAAGCTCTCAAAATTCGAGATAAAAAAAAAAAAAACCGTCCACCAGGTAGCCAACGGTAAACGGTACAAGTATCGTACGGGCGAAAACGAGCGTTACCGTGCTCGTTTTCGAGTTATTGACGAAAAACAGCCTGGAGCGATCGGTCCGGCGGTCGACGCGCGAAACTTTCTAAGTCCGCTCTGCTCCGAATCATCGCTACGGCGTCAAAAATCGTCGTAAGACAAAAAATCGCCACGCTATCTTGCATGAAAAAATCCGGGGAACACGATGGCGTCGTCAAAAGTGCAGGTCGTCGAGCTCGTTTTCGAGAAAAAAAAAAAAAAATTCTCAAAATTCGACAAAAAAATAAAACGATCACTGGACCGTGTAGAGAATCTAAAACTGCATAAGAATCGTATAGACGAAAATTGGCGTTCACGTGCTCGTTTTTGAGAAAAAAGTTAAAAAAGCTCTCAAAATTCGAGATAAAAAAAAAAAAACCGTCCACCAGGTAGCCAACGGTAAACGGTACAAGTATCGTACGGGCGAAAACGAGCGTTACCGTGCTCGTTTTCGAGTTATTGACGAAAAACAGCCTGTAGCGATCGGTCCGGCGGTCGACGCGCGAAACTTTCTAAGTCCGCTCTGCTCCGAAACACCGCTCCGGCGTCAAAAATCGTCGTAGGACAAAAAATCGCCACCCTATCTTGCAGGAAAAAATCCGGGGAACACGATGGCGTCGTCAAAAGTGCAGGTCGTCGAGCTCGTTTTCGAGAAAAAAAAAAAAAAATTCTCAAAATTCGACAAAAAAATAAAACGATCAGTGGACCGTGTAGAGAATATAAAACTGCATAAGAATCGTATAGACGAAAATTGGCGTTCACGTGCTCGTTTTTGTGGAAAAAATTAAAAAAGCTCTCAAACTTCGAGATAAAAAAAAAAAAAACCGTCCACCAGGTAGCCAACGGTAAACGGTACAAGTATCGTACGGGCGAAAACGAGCGTTACCGTGCTCGTTTTCGAGTTATTGACGAAAAACAGCCTGGAGCGATCGGTCCGGCGGTCGACGCGCGAAACTTTCTAAGTCCGCTCTGCTCCGAATCATCGCTACGGCGTCAAAAATCGTCGTAAGACAAAAAATCGCCACGCTATCTTGCATGAAAAAATCCGGGGAACACGATGGCGTCGTCAAAAGTGCAGGTCGTCGAGCTCGTTTTCGAGAAAAAAAAAAAAAAATTCTCAAAATTCGACAAAAAAATAAAACGATCACTGGACCGTGTAGAGAATCTAAAACTGCATAAGAATCGTATAGACGAAAATTGGCGTTCACGTGCTCGTTTTTGAGAAAAAAGTTAAAAAAGCTCTCAAAATTCGAGATAAAAAAAAAAAAACCGTCCACCAGGTAGCCAACGGTAAACGGTACAAGTATCGTACGGGCGAAAACGAGCGTTACCGTGCTCGTTTTCGAGTTATTGACGAAAAACAGCCTGTAGCGATCGGTCCGGCGGTCGACGCGCGAAACTTTCTAAGTCCGCTCTGCTCCGAAACACCGCTCCGGCGTCAAAAATCGTCGTAGGACAAAAAATCGCCACCCTATCTTGCAGGAAAAAATCCGGGGAACACGATGGCGTCGTCAAAAGTGCAGGTCGTCGAGCTCGTTTTCGAGAAAAAAAAAAAAAAATTCTCAAAATTCGACAAAAAAATAAAACGATCAGTGGACCGTGTAGAGAATATAAAACTGCATAAGAATCGTATAGACGAAAATTGGCGTTCACGTGCTCGTTTTTGTGGAAAAAATTAAAAAAGCTCTCAAACTTCGAGATAAAAAAAAAAAAAACCGTCTACCAGGTAGCCAACGGAAAACGGTACAAGTATCGTACGGGCGAAAACGAGCGTTACCGTGCTCGTTTTCGAGTTATTGACGAAAAACAGCCTGGAGCGATCGGTCCGGCGGTCGACGCGCGAAAGTTTCTAAGTCCGCTCTGCACCGAATCATCGCTCCGGCGTCAAAAATCGTCGTAGGACAAAAAATCGCCACCCTATCTTGCAGGAAAAAATCCGGGGAACACGATGGCGTCGTCAAAAGTGCAGGTCGTCGAGCTCGTTTTCGAGAAAAAAAAAAAAAAATTCTCAAAATTCGACGAAAAAATAAAACGATCAGTGGACCGTGTAGAGAATATAAAACTGCATAAGAATCGTATAGACGAAAATTGGCGTTCACGTGCTCGTTTTTGAGAAAAAAGTTAAAAAAGCTCTCAAAATTCGAGATAAAAAAAAAAAAAACCGTCCACCAGGTAGCCAACGGTAAACGGTACAAGTATCGTACGGGCGAAAACGAGCGTTACCGTGCTCGTTTTCGAGTTATTGACGAAAAACAGCCTGTAGCGATCGGTCCGGCGGTCGACGCGCGAAACTTTCTAAGTCCGCTCTGCTCCGAATCATCGCTGCGGCGTCAAAAATCGTCGTAGGACAAAAAATCGCCACCCTATCTTGCAGGAAAAAATCCGGGGAACACGATGGCGTCGTCAAAAGTGCAGGTCGTCGAGCTCGTTTTCGAGAAAAAAAAAAAGAAATTCTCAAAATTCGACAAAAAAATAAAACGATCTGTGGACCGTGTAGAGAATCTAAAACTGCATAAGAATCGTATAGACGAAAATTGGCGTTCACGTGCTCGTTTTTGAGAAAAAAGTTAAAAAAGCTCTCAAAATTCGAGATAAAAAAAAAAAAAACCGTCCACCAGGTAGCCAACGGTAAACGGTACAAGTATCGTACGGGCGAAAACGAGCGTTACCGTGCTCGTTTTCGAGTTATTGACGAAAAACAGCCTGGAGCGATCGGTCCGGCGGTCGACGCGCGAAACTTTCTAAGACCGCTCTGCTCCGAATCATCGCTCCGGCGTCAAAAATCGTCGTAAGACAAAAAATCGCCACCCTATCTTGCAGGAAAAAATCCGGGGAACACGATGGCGTCGTCAAAAGTGCAGGTCGTCGAGCTCGTTTTCGAGAAAAAAAAAAAAAAATTCTCAAAATTCGACAAAAAAATAAAACGATCACTGGACCGTGTAGAGAATCTAAAACTGCATAAGAATCGTATAGACGAAAATTGGCGTTCACGTGCTCGTTTTTGAGAAAAAAGTTAAAAAAGCTCTCAAAATTCGAGATAAAAAAAAAAAAAACCGTCCACCAGGTAGCCAACGGTAAACGGTACAAGTATCGTACGGGCGAAAACGAGCGTTACCGTGCTCGTTTTCGAGTTATTGACGAAAAACAGCCTGGAGCGATCGGTCCGGCGGTCGACGCGCGAAACTTTCTAAGTCCGCTCTGCTCCGAATCATCGCTACGGCGTCAAAAATCGTCGTAAGACAAAAAATCGCCACGCTATCTTGCAGGAAAAAATCCGGGGAACACGATGGCGTCGTCAAAAGTGCAGGTCGTCGAGCTCGTTTTCGAGAAAAAAAAAAAAAAATTCTCAAAATTCGACAAAAAAATAAAACGATCACTGGACCGTGTAGAGAATCTAAAACTGCATAAGAATCGTATAGACGAAAATTGGCGTTCACGTGCTCGTTTTTGAGAAAAAAGTTAAAAAAGCTCTCAAAATTCGAGATAAAAAAAAAAAAACCGTCCACCAGGTAGCCAACGGTAAACGGTACAAGTATCGTACGGGCGAAAACGAGCGTTACCGTGCTCGTTTTCGAGTTATTGACGAAAAACAGCCTGGAGCGATCGGTCCGGCGGTCGACGCGCGAAACTTTCTAAGTCCGCTCTGCTCCGAATCATCGCTCCGGCGTCAAAAATCGTCGTAAGACAAAAAATCGCCACCCTATCTTGCAGGAAAAAATCCGGGGAACACGATGGCGTCGTCAAAAGTGCAGGTCGTCGAGCTCGTTTTCGAGAAAAAAAAAAAAAAATTCTCAAAATTCGACAAAAAAATAAAACGATCACTGGACCGTGTAGAGAATCTAAAACTGCATAAGAATCGTATAGACGAAAATTGGCGTTCACGTGCTCGTTTTTGAGAAAAAAGTTAAAAAAGCTCTCAAAATTCGAGATAAAAAAAAAAAAAACCGTCCACCAGGTAGCCAACGGTAAACGGTACAAGTATCGTACGGGCGAAAACGAGCGTTACCGTGCTCGTTTTCGAGTTATTGACGAAAAACAGCCTGGAGCGATCGGTCCGGCGGTCGACGCGCGAAACTTTCCAAGTCCGCTCTGCTCCGAATCATCGCTCCGGCGTCAAAAATCGTCGTAGGACAAAAAATCGCCACCCTATCTTGCAGGAAAAAATCCGGGGAACACGATGGCGTCGTCAAAAGTGCAGGTCGTCGAGCTCGTTTTCGAGAAAAAAAAAAAGAAATTCTCAAAATTCGACAAAAAAATAAAACGATCAGTGGACCGTGTAGAGAATCTAAAACTGCATAAGAATCGTATAGACCAAAATTGGCGTTCACGTGCTCGTTTTTGAGAAAAAAGTTAAAAAAGCTCTCAAAATTCGAGATAAAAAAAAAAAAAACCGTCCGCCAGGTAGCCAACGGTAAACGGTACAAGTATCGTACGGGCGAAAACGAGCGTTACCGTGCTCGTTTTCGAGTTATTGACGAAAAACAGCCTGGAGCGATCGGTCCGGCGGTCGACGCGCGAAACTTTCTAAGTCCGCTCTGCTCCGAATCATCGCTCCGCCGTCAAAAATCGTCGTAAGACAAAAAATCGCCACCCTATCTTGCAGGAAAAAATCCGGGGAACACGATGGCGTCGTCAAAAGTGCAGGTCGTCGAGCTCGTTTTCGAGAAAAAAAAAAAGAAATTCTCAAAATTCGACAAAAAAATAAAACGATCAGTGGACCGTGTAGAGAATCTAAAACTGCATAAGAATCGTATAGACCAAAATTGGCGTTCACGTGCTCGTTTTTGAGAAAAAAGTTAAAAAAGCTCTCAAAATTCGAGATAAAAAAAAAAAAAACCGTCCACCAGGTAGCCAACGGTAAACGGTACAAGTATCGTACGGGCGAAAACGAGCGTTACCGTGCTCGTTTTCGAGTTATTGACGAAAAACAGCCTGGAGCGATCGGTCCGGCGGTCGACGCGCGAAACTTTCTAAGTCCGCTCTGCTCCGAATCATCGCTCCGGCGTCAAAAATCGTCGTAGGACAAAAAATCGCCACCCTATCTTGCAGGAAAAAATCCGGGGAACACGATGGCGTCGTCAAAAGTGCAGGTCGTCGAGCTCGTTTTCGAGAAAAAAAAAAAAAAATTCTCAAAATTCGACAAAAAAATAAAACGATCACTGGACCGTGTAGAGAATCTAAAACTGCATAAGAATCGTATAGACGAAAATTGGCGTTCACGTGCTCGTTTTTGAGAAAAAAGTTAAAAAAGCTCTCAAAATTCGAGATAAAAGAAAAAAAAACCGTCCACCAGGTAGCCAACGGTAAACGGTACAAGTATCGTACGGGCGAAAACGAGCGTTACCGTGCTCGTTTTCGAGTTATTGACGAAAAACAGCCTGGAGCGATCGGTCCGGCGGTCGACGCGCGAAACTTTCCAAGTCCGCTCTGCTCCGAATCATCGCTCCGGCGTCAAAAATCGTCGTAGGACAAAAAATCGCCACCCTATCTTGCAGGAAAAAATCCGGGGAACACGATGGCGTCGTCAAAAGTGCAGGTCGTCGAGCTCGTTTTCGAGAAAAAAAAAAAGAAATTCTCAAAATTCGACAAAAAAATAAAACGATCAGTGGACCGTGTAGAGAATCTAAAACTGCATAAGAATCGTATAGACCAAAATTGGCGTTCACGTGCTCGTTTTTGAGAAAAAAGTTAAAAAAGCTCTCAAAATTCGAGATAAAAAAAAAAAAAACCGTCCACCAGGTAGCCAACGGTAAACGGTACAAGTATCGTACGGGCGAAAACGAGCGTTACCGTGCTCGTTTTCGAGTTATTGACGAAAAACAGCCTGGAGCGATCGGTCCGGCGGTCGACGCGCGAAACTTTCTAAGTCCGCTCTGCTCCGAATCATCGCTCCGGCGTCAAAAATCGTCGTAAGACAAAAAATCGCCACCCTATCTTGCAGGAAAAAATCCGGGGAACACGATGGCGTCGTCAAAAGTGCAGGTCGTCGAGCTCGTTTTCGAGAAAAAAAAAAAGAAATTCTCAAAATTCGACAAAAAAATAAAACGATCAGTGGACCGTGTAGAGAATCTAAAACTGCATAAGAATCGTATAGACCAAAATTGGCGTTCACGAGCTCGTTTTTGAGAAAAAAGTTAAAAAAGCTCTCAAAATTCGAGATAAAAAAAAAAAAAACCGTCCACCAGGTAGCCAACGGCAAACGGTACAAGTATCGTACGGGCGAAAACGAGCGTTACCGTGCTCGTTTTCGAGTTATTGACGAAAAACAGCCTGGAGCGATCGGTCCGGCGGTCGACACGCGAAACTTTCAAAGTCCGCTCTGCTCCGAATCATCGCTCCGGCGTCAAAAATCGTCGTAAGACAAAAAATCGCCACCCTATCTTGCAGGAAAAAATCCGGGGAACACGATGGCGTCGTCAAAAGTGCAGGTCGTCGAGCTCGTTTTCGAGAAAAAAAAAAAAAAATTCTCAAAATTCGACAAAAAAATAAAACGATCACTGGACCGTGTAGAGAATCTAAAACTGCATAAGAATCGTATAGACGAAAATTGGCGTTCACGTGCTCGTTTTTGAGAAAAAAGTTAAAAAAGCTCTCAAAATTCGAGATAAAAAAAAAAAAACCGTCCACCAGGTAGCCAACGGTAAACGGTACAAGTATCGTACGGGCGAAAACGAGCGTTACCGTGCTCGTTTTCGAGTTATTGACGAAAAACAGCCTGGAGCGATCGGTCCGGCGGTCGACGCGCGAAACTTTCCAAGTCCGCTCTGCTCCGAATCATCGCTCCGGCGTCAAAAATCGTCGTAGGACAAAAAATCGCCACCCTATCTTGCAGGAAAAAATCCGGGGAACACGATGGCGTCGTCAAAAGTGCAGGTCGTCGAGCTCGTTTTCGAGAAAAAAAAAAAGAAATTCTCAAAATTCGACAAAAAAATAAAACGATCAGTGGACCGTGTAGAGAATCTAAAACTGCATAAGAATCGTATAGACCAAAATTGGCGTTCACGTGCTCGTTTTTGAGAAAAAAGTTAAAAAAGCTCTCAAAATTCGAGATAAAAAAAAAAAAAACCGTCCACCAGGTAGCCAACGGTAAACGGTACAAGTATCGTACGGGCGAAAACGAGCGTTACCGTGCTCGTTTTCGAGTTATTGACGAAAAACAGCCTGGAGCGATCGGTCCGGCGGTCGACGCGCGAAACTTTCTAAGTCCGCTCTGCTCCGAATCATCGCTCCGGCGTCAAAAATCGTCGTAAGACAAAAAATCGCCTCCCTATCTTGCAGGAAAAAATCCGGGGAACACGATGGCGTCGTCAAAAGTGCAGGTCGTCGAGCTCGTTTTCGAGAAAAAAAAAAAAAATTCTCAAAATTCGACAAAAAAATAAAATGATCAGTGGACCGTGTAGAGAATCTAAAACTGCATAAGAATCGTATAGACCAAAATTGGCGTTCACGTGCTCGTTTTTGAGAAAAAAGTTAAAAAAGCTCTCAAAATTCGAGATAAAAAAAAAAGAAACCGTCCACCAGGTAGCCAACGGTAAACGGTACAAGTATCGTACGGGCGAAAACGAGCGTTACCGTGCTCGTTTTCGAGTTATTGACGAAAAACAGCCTGGAGCGATCGGTCCGGCGGTCGACGCGCGAAACTTTCTAAGTCCGCTCTGCTCCGAATCATCGCTCCGGCGTCAAAAATCGTCGTAAGACAAAAAATCGCCACCCTATCTTGCAGGAAAAAATCCGGGGAACACGATGGCGTCGTCAAAAGTGCAGGTCGTCGAGCTCGTTTTCGAGAAAAAAAAAAAAAAATTCTCAAAATTCGACAAAAAAATAAAACGATCACTGGACCGTGTAGAGAATCTAAAACTGCATAAGAATCGTATAGACGAAAATTGGCGTTCACGTGCTCGTTTTTGAGAAAAAAGTTAAAAAAGCTCTCAAAATTCGAGATAAAAAAAAAAAAACCGTCCACCAGGTAGCCAACGGTAAACGGTACAAGTATCGTACGGGCGAAAACGAGCGTTACCGTGCTCGTTTTCGAGTTATTGACGAAAAACAGCCTGGAGCGATCGGTCCGGCGGTCGACGCGCGAAACTTTCTAAGTCCGCTCTGCTGCCCCGGGACGGATAGCGGCGGGATGGAGTGGCCCCGTCCCGCCGCTATGAGGCAGTGTGTCTACTGGGGGGACCGATTGTCCCCCCGGGGGATGGGCGCGAAAGCGCGGGCACGGGGAGGATACCGGAAGAATGCTTCGAGCGATTCCCGGTATCCTCCCAAAGCGTGCCGAAGGGTCACCGTGGGGTTTTTAGTGGGTAGGTCGCGCGCCTGTCGTTGTACGGGCGCGGGGAATCCCACACACCCCTCCCACCTCTCCCCAAGGAGGTGGGAGGGAGTCTTTCGAAGATTTTCCCCACGACAAAAAAAAAAAAAAAAAAAAAAAAAAAAGTCCGCTCTGCTCCGAATCATCGCTCCGGCGTCAAAAATCGTCGTAGGACAAAATATCGCCACGCTATCTTGCAGGAAAAAATCCGGGGAACACGATGGCGTCGTCAAAAGTGCAGGTCGTCGAGCTCGTTTTCGAGAAAAAAAAAAAGAAATTCTCAAAATTCGACAAAAAAATAAAACGATCAGTGGACCGTGTAGAGAATCTAAAACTGCATAAGAATCGTATAGACCAAAATTGGCGTTCACGTGCTCGTTTTTGAGAAAAAAGTTAAAAAAGCTCTCAAAATTCGAGATAAAAAAAAAAAAAACCGTCCACCAGGTAGCCAACGGTAAACGGTACAAGTATCGTACGGGCGAAAACGAGCGTTACCGTGCTCGTTTTCGAGTTATTGACGAAAAACAGCCTGGAGCGATCGGTCCGGCGGTCGACGCGCGAAACTTTCTAAGTCTGCTCTGCTCCGAATCATCGCTCCGGCGTCAAAAATCGTCGTAAGACAAAAAATCGCCACCCTATCTTGCAGGAAAAAATCCGGGGAACACGATGGCGTCGTCAAAAGTGCTGGTCGTCGAGCTCGTTTTCGAGAAAAAAAAAAAAAAATTCTCAAAATTCGACAAAAAAATAAAACGATCACTGGACCGTGTAGAGAATCTAAAACTGCATAAGAATCGTATAGACGAAAATTGGCGTTCACGTGCTCGTTTTTGAGAAAAAAGTTAAAAAAGCTCTCAAAATTCGAGATAAAAAAAAAAAAAACCGTCCACCAGGTAGCCAACGGTAAACGGTACAAGTATCGTACGGGCGAAAACGAGCGTTACCGTGCTCGTTTTCGAGTTATTGACGAAAAACAGCCTGGAGCGATCGGTCCGGCGGTCGACGCGCGAAACTTTCTAAGTCCGCTCTGCTCCGAATCATCGCTCCGGCGTCAAAAATCGTCGTAGGACAAAAAATCGCCACCCTATCTTGCAGGAAAAAATCCGGGGAACACGATGGCGTCGTCAAAAGTGCAGGTCGTCGAGCTCGTTTTCGAGAAAAAAAAAAAGAAATTCTCAAAATTCGACAAAAAAATAAAACGATCAGTGGACCGTGTAGAGAATCTAAAACTGCATAAGAATCGTATAGACCAAAATTGGCGTTCACGTGCTCGTTTTTGAGAAAAAAGTTAAAAAAGCTCTCAAAATTCGAGATAAAAAAAAAAAAAACCGTCCACCAGGTAGCCAACGGTAAACGGTACAAGTATCGTACGGGCGAAAACGAGCGTTACCGTGCTCGTTTTCGAGTTATTGACGAAAAACAGCCTGTAGCGATCGGTCCGGCGGTCGACGCGCGAAACTTTCTAAGTCCGCTCTGCTCCGAATCATCGCTCCGGCGTCAAAAATCGTCGTAAGACAAAAAATCGCCACCCTATCTTGCAGGAAAAAATCCGGGGAACACGATGGCGTCGTCAAAAGTGCAGGTCGTCGAGCTCGTTTTCGAGAAAAAAAAAAAGAAATTCTCAAAATTCGACAAAAAAATAAAACGATCACTGGACCGTGTAGAGAATCTAAAACTGCATAAGAATCGTATAGACGAAAATTGGCGTTCACGTGCTCGTTTTTGAGAAAAAAGTTAAAAAAGCTCTCAAAATTCGAGATAAAAAAAAAAAAAACCGTCCACCAGGTAGCCAACGGTAAACGGTACAAGTATCGTACGGGCGAAAACGAGCGTTACCGTGCTCGTTTTCGAGTTATTGACGAAAAACAGCCTGGAGCGATCGGTCCGGCGGTCGACGCGCGAAACTTTCTAAGTCCGCTCTGCTCCGAATCATCGCTGCGGCGTCAAAAATCGTCGTAAGACAAAAAATCGCCACGCTATCTTGCAGGAAAAAATCCGGGGAACACGATGGCGTCGTCAAAAGTGCAGGTCGTCGAGCTCGTTTTCGAGAAAAAAAAAAAAAAATTCTCAAAATTCGACAAAAAAATAAAACGATCACTGGACCGTGTAGAGAATCTAAAACTGCATAAGAATCGTATAGACGAAAATTGGCGTTCACGTGCTCGTTTTTGAGAAAAAAGTTAAAAAAGCTCTCAAAATTCGAGATAAAAAAAAAAAAAACCGTCCACCAGGTAGCCAACGGTAAACGGTACAAGTATCGTACGGGCGAAAACGAGCGTTACCGTGCTCGTTTTCGAGTTATTGACGAAAAACAGCCTGGAGCGATCGGTCCGGCGGTCGACGCGCGAAACTTTCTAAGTCCGCTCTGCTCCGAATCATCGCTCCGGCGTCAAAAATCGTCGTAAGACAAAAAATCGCCACCCTATCTTGCAGGAAAAAATCCGGGGAACACGATGGCGTCGTCAAAAGTGCAGGTCGTCGAGCTCGTTTTCGAGAAAAAAAAAAAAAATTCTCAAAATTCGACAAAAAAATAAAACGATCAGTGGACCGTGTAGAGAATCTAAAACTGCATAAGAATCGTATAGACCAAAATTGGCGTTCACGTGCTCGTTTTTGAGAAAAAAGTTAAAAAAGCTCTCAAAATTCGAGATAAAAAAAAAAAAAACCGTCCACCAGGTAGCCAACGGTAAACGGTACAAGTATCGTACGGGCGAAAACGAGCGTTACCGTGCTCGTTTTCGAGTTATTGACGAAAAACAGCCTGGAGCGATCGGTCCGGCGGTCGACGCGCGAAACTTTCTAAGTCCGCTCTGCTCCGAATCATCGCTCCGGCGTCAAAAATCGTCGTAAGACAAAAAATCGCCTCCCTATCTTGCAGGAAAAAATCCGGGGAACACGATGGCGTCGTCAAAAGTGCAGGTCGTCGAGCTCGTTTTCGAGAAAAAAAAAAAAAATTCTCAAAATTCGACAAAAAAATAAAACGATCACTGGACCGTGTAGAGAATCTAAAACTGCATAAGAATCGTATAGACGAAAATTGGCGTTCACGTGCTCGTTTTTGAGAAAAAAGTTAAAAAAGCTCTCAAAATTCGAGATAAAAAAAAAAAAAACCGTCCACCAGGTAGCCAACGGTAAACGGTACAAGTATCGTACGGGCGAAAACGAGCGTTACCGTGCTCGTTTTCGAGTTATTGACGAAAAACAGCCTGGAGCGATCGGTCCGGCGGTCGACGCGCGAAACTTTCTAAGTCCGCTCTGCACCGAATCATCGCTCCGGCGTCAAAAATCGTCGTAAGACAAAAAATCGCCACCCTATCTTGCAGGAAAAAATCCGGGGAACACGATGGCGTCGTCAAAAGTGCAGGTCGTCGAGCTCGTTTTCGAGAAAAAAAAAAAGAAATTCTCAAAATTCGACAAAAAAATAAAACGATCACTGGACCGTATAGAGAATCTAAAACTGCATAAGAATCGTATAGACGAAAATTGGCGTTCACGTGCTCGTTTTTGAGAAAAAAGTTAAAAAAGCTCTCAAAATTCGAGATAAAAAAAAAAAAAACCGTCCACCAGGTAGCCAACGGTAAACGGTACAAGTATCGTACGGGCGAAAACGAGCGTTACCGTGCTCGTTTTCGAGTTATTGACGAAAAACAGCCTGGAGCGATCGGTCCGGCGGTCGACGCGCGAAACTTTCTAAGTCCGCTCTGCTCCGAATCATCGCTGCGGCGTCAAAAATCGTCGTAAGACAAAAAATCGCCACGCTATCTTGCAGGAAAAAATCCGGGGAACACGATGGCGTCGTCAAAAGTGCAGGTCGTCGAGCTCGTTTTCGAGAAAAAAAAAAAAAAATTCTCAAAATTCGACAAAAAAATAAAACGATCACTGGACCGTGTAGAGAATCTAAAACTGCATAAGAATCGTATAGACGAAAATTGGCGTTCACGTGCTCGTTTTTGAGAAAAAAGTTAAAAAAGCTCTCAAAATTCGAGATAAAAAAAAAAAAACCGTCCACCAGGTAGCCAACGGTAAACGGTACAAGTATCGTACGGGCGAAAACGAGCGTTACCGTGCTCGTTTTCGAGTTATTGACGAAAAACAGCCTGGAGCGATCGGTCCGGCGGTCGACGCGCGAAACTTTCTAAGTCCGCTCTGCTCCGAATCATCGCTCCGGCGTCAAAAATCGTCGTAAGACAAAAAATCGCCACCCTATCTTGCAGGAAAAAATCCGGGGAACACGATGGCGTCGTCAAAAGTGCAGGTCGTCGAGCTCGTTTTCGAGAAAAAAAAAAAAAAATTCTCAAAATTCGACAAAAAAATAAAACGATCACTGGACCGTGTAGAGAATCTAAAACTGCATAAGAATCGTATAGACGAAAATTGGCGTTCACGTGCTCGTTTTTGAGAAAAAAGTTAAAAAAGCTCTCAAAATTCGAGATAAAAAAAAAAAAAACCATCTACCAGGTAGCCAACGGTAAACGGTACAAGTATCGTACGGGCGAAAACGAGCGTTACCGTGCTCGTTTTCGAGTTATTGACGAAAAACAGCCTGGAGCGATCGGTCCGGCGGTCGACGCGCGAAACTTTCTAAGTCCGCTCTGCTCCGAATCATCGCTCCGGCGTCAAAAATCGTCGTAGGACAAAAAATCGCCACCCTATCTTGCAGGAAAAAATCCGGGGAACACGATGGCGTCGTCAAAAGTGCAGGTCGTCGAGCTCGTTTTCGAGAAAAAAAAAAAAAAATTCTCAAAATTCGACAAAAAAATAAAACGATCACTGGACCGTGTAGAGAATCTAAAACTGCATAAGAATCGTATAGACGAAAATTGGCGTTCACGTGCTCGTTTTTGAGAAAAAAGTTAAAAAAGCTCTCAAAATTCGAGATAAAAAAAAAAAAAACCGTCCACCAGGTAGCCAACGGTAAACGGTACAAGTATCGTACGGGCGAAAACGAGCGTTACCGTGCTCGTTTTCGAGTTATTGACGAAAAACAGCCTGGAGCGATCGGTCCGGCGGTCGACGCGCGAAACTTTCTAAGTCCGCTCTGCTCCGAATCATCGCTCCGGCGTCAAAAATCGTCGTAAGACAAAAAATCGCCACCCTATCTTGCAGGAAAAAATCCGGGGAACACGATGGCGTCGTCAAAAGTGCAGGTCGTCGAGCTCGTTTTCGAGAAAAAAAAAAAAAAATTCTCAAAATTCGACAAAAAAATAAAACGATCACTGGACCGTGTAGAGAATCTAAAACTGCATAAGAATCGTATAGACGAAAATTGGCGTTCACGTGCTCGTTTTTGAGAAAAAAGTTAAAAAAGCTCTCAAAATTCGAGATAAAAAAAAAAAAAACCGTCCACCAGGTAGCCAACGGTAAACGGTACAAGTATCGTACGGGCGAAAACGAGCGTTACCGTGCTCGTTTTCGAGTTATTGACGAAAAACAGCCTGGAGCGATCGGTCCGGCGGTCGACGCGCGAAACTTTCTAAGTCCGCTCTGCTCCGAATCATCGCTCCGGCGTCAAAAATCGTCGTAAGACAAAAAATCGCCACCCTATCTTGCAGGAAAAAATCCGGGGAACACGATGGCGTCGTCAAAAGTGCAGGTCGTCGAGCTCGTTTTCGAGAAAAAAAAAAAAAATTCTCAAAATTCGACAAAAAAATAAAACGATCAGTGGACCGTGTAGAGAATCTAAAACTGCATAAGAATCGTATAGACCAAAATTGGCGTTCACGTGCTCGTTTTTGAGAAAAAAGTTAAAAAAGCTCTCAAAATTCGAGATAAAAAAAAAAAAAACCGTCCACCAGGTAGCCAACGGTAAACGGTACAAGTATCGTACGGGCGAAAACGAGCGTTACCGTGCTCGTTTTCGAGTTATTGACGAAAAACAGCCTGGAGCGATCGGTCCGGCGGTCGACGCGCGAAACTTTCTAAGTCCGCTCTGCTCCGAATCATCGCTCCGGCGTCAAAAATCGTCGTAAGACAAAAAATCGCCTCCCTATCTTGCAGGAAAAAATCCGGGGAACACGATGGCGTCGTCAAAAGTGCAGGTCGTCGAGCTCGTTTTCGAGAAAAAAAAAAAAAATTCTCAAAATTCGACAAAAAAATAAAACGATCAGTGGACCGTGTAGAGAATCGAAAACTGCATAAGAATCGTATAGACCAAAATTGGCGTTCACGTGCTCGTTTTTGAGAAAAAAGTTAAAAAAGCTCTCAAAATTCGAGATAAAAAAAAAAAAAACCGTCCACCAGGTAGCCAACGGTAAACGGTACAAGTATCGTACGGGCGAAAACGAGCGTTACCGTGCTCGTTTTCGAGTTATTGACGAAAAACAGCCTGGAGCGATCGGTCCGGCGGTCGACGCGCGAAACTTTCCAAGTCCGCTCTGCTTCCGGGGGATGGGCGCGGAAGCGCGGGCACGGGGAGGATACCGGAAGAATGCTTCGAGCGATTCCCGGTATCCTCCCAAAGCGTGCCGATGGGTCACCGTGGGGTTTTTAGTGGGTAGGTCCCGCGCCTGTCGTTGTACGGGCGCGGGGAATCCCACACACCCCTCCCACCTCTCCCCAAGGAGGTGGGTGGGAGTCTTTCGAAGATTTTCCCCACGACAAAAAAAAAAAAAAAAAAAAAAAAAAAAGTCCGCTCTGCTCCGAATCATCGCTCCGGCGTCAAAAATCGTCGTAGGACAAAAAATCGCCACCCTATCTTGCAGGAAAAAATCCGGGGAACACGATGGCGTCGTCAAAAGTGCAGGTCGTCGAGCTCGTTTTCGAGAAAAAAAAAAAGAAATTCTCAAAATTCGACAAAAAAATAAAACGATCACTGGACCGTGTAGAGAATCTAAAACTGCATAAGAATCGTATAGACGAAAATTGGCGTTCACGTGCTCGTTTTTGAGAAAAAAGTTAAAAAAGCTCTCAAAATTCGAGATAAAAAAAAAAAAAACCGTCCACCAGGTAGCCAACGGTAAACGGTACAAGTATCGTACGGGCGAAAACGAGCGTTACCGTGCTCGTTTTCGAGTTATTGACGAAAAACAGCCTGGAGCGATCGGTCCGGCGGTCGACGCGCGAAACTTTCTAAGTCCGCTCTGCTCCGAATCATCGCTCCGGCGTCAAAAATCGTCGTAAGACAAAAAATCGCCACCCTATCTTGCAGGAAAAAATCCGGGGAACACGATGGCGTCGTCAAAAGTGCAGGTCGTCGAGCTCGTTTTCGAGAAAAAAAAAAAAAAATTCTCAAAATTCGACAAAAAAATAAAACGATCACTGGACCGTGTAGAGAATCTAAAACTGCATAAGAATCGTATAGACGAAAATTGGCGTTCACGTGCTCGTTTTTGAGAAAAAAGTTAAAAAAGCTCTCAAAATTCGAGATAAAAAAAAAAAAAACCATCTACCAGGTAGCCAACGGTAAACGGTACAAGTATCGTACGGGCGAAAACGAGCGTTACCGTGCTCGTTTTCGAGTTATTGACGAAAAACAGCCTGGAGCGATCGG
Source organism: Colletes latitarsis (assembly GCF_051014445.1). NCBI lineage: Eukaryota > Metazoa > Arthropoda > Insecta > Hymenoptera > Colletidae > Colletes > Colletes latitarsis. Next base: position 1,026,372 of record NW_027488367.1, read on the forward strand.
TCCGGCGGTCGACGCGCGAAACTTTCTAAGTCCGCTCTGCTCCGAATCATCGCTCCGGCGTCAAAAATCGTCGTAGGACAAAAAATCGCCACCCTATCTTGCAGGAAAAAATCCGGGGAACACGATGGCGTCGTCAAAAGTGCAGGTCGTCGAGCTCGTTTTCGAGAAAAAAAAAAAGAAATTCTCAAAATTCGACAAAAAAATAAAACGATCAGTGGACCGTGTAGAGAATCTAAAACTGCATAAGAATCGTATAGACCAAAATTGGCGTTCACGTGCTCGTTTTTGAGAAAAAAGTTAAAAAAGCTCTCAAAATTCGAGATAAAAAAAAAAAAAACCGTCCACCAGGTAGCCAACGGTAAACGGTACAAGTATCGTACGGGCGAAAACGAGCGTTACCGTGCTCGTTTTCGAGTTATTGACGAAAAACAGCCTGGAGCGATCGGTCCGGCGGTCGACACGCGAAACTTTCTAAGTCCGCTCTGCTCCGAATCATCGCTCCGGCGTCAAAAATCGTCGTAAGACAAAAAATCGCCACCCTATCTTGCAGGAAAAAATCCGGGGAACACGATGGCGTCGTCAAAAGTGCAGGTCGTCGAGCTCGTTTTCGAGAAAAAAAAAAAAAAATTCTCAAAATTCGACAAAAAAATAAAACGATCACTGGACCGTGTAGAGAATCTAAAACTGCATAAGAATCGTATAGACGAAAATTGGCGTTCACGTGCTCGTTTTTGAGAAAAAAGTTAAAAAAGCTCTCAAAATTCGAGATAAAAAAAAAAAAAACCGTCCACCAGGTAGCCAACGGTAAACGGTACAAGTATCGTACGGGCGAAAACGAGCGTTACCGTGCTCGTTTTCGAGTTATTGACGAAAAACAGCCTGGAGCGATCGGTCCGGCGGTCGACGCGCGAAACTTTCCAAGTCCGCTCTGCTCCGAATCATCGCTCCGGCGTCAAAAATCGTCGTAGGACAAAAAATCGCCACCCTATCTTGCAGGAAAAAATCCGGGGAACACGATGGCGTCGTCAAAAGTGCAGGTCGTCGAGCTCGTTTTCGAGAAAAAAAAAAAGAAATTCTCAAAATTCGACAAAAAAATAAAACGATCACTGGACCGTGTAGAGAATCTAAAACTGCATAAGAATCGTATAGACGAAAATTGGCGTTCACGTGCTCGTTTTTGAGAAAAAAGTTAAAAAAGCTCTCAAAATTCGAGATAAAAAAAAAAAAAACCGTCCACCAGGTAGCCAACGGTAAACGGTACAAGTATCGTACGGGCGAAAACAAGCGTTACCGTGCTCGTTTTCGAGTTATTGACGAAAAACAGCCTGGAGCGATCGGTCCGGCGGTCGACGCGCGAAACTTTCTAAGTCCGCTCTGCTCCGAATCATCGCTCCGGCGTCAAAAATCGTCGTAAGACAAAAAATCGCCACCCTATCTTGCAGGAAAAAATCCGGGGAACACGATGGCGTCGTCAAAAGTGCAGGTCGTCGAGCTCGTTTTCGAGAAAAAAAAAAAAAAATTCTCAAAATTCGACAAAAAAATAAAACGATCACTGGACCGTGTAGAGAATCTAAAACTGCATAAGAATCGTATAGACGAAAATTGGCGTTCACGTGCTCGTTTTTGAGAAAAAAGATAAAAAAGCTCTCAAAATTCGAGATAAAAAAAAAAAAAACCATCTACCAGGTAGCCAACGGTAAACGGTACAAGTATCGTACGGGCGAAAACGAGCGTTACCGTGCTCGTTTTCGAGTTATTGACGAAAAACAGCCTGGAGCGATCGGTCCGGCGGTCGACGCGCGAAACTTTCTAAGTCCGCTCTGCTCCGAATCATCGCTCCGGCGTCAAAAATCGTCGTAGGACAAAAAATCGCCACCCTATCTTGCAGGAAAAAATCCGGGGAACACGATGGCGTCGTCAAAAGTGCAGGTCGTCGAGCTCGTTTTCGAGAAAAAAAAAAAGAAATTCTCAAAATTCGACAAAAAAATAAAACGATCAGTGGACCGTGTAGAGAATCTAAAACTGCATAAGAATCGTATAGACCAAAATTGGCGTTCACGTGCTCGTTTTTGAGAAAAAAGTTAAAAAAGCTCTCAAAATTCGAGATAAAAAAAAAAAAAACCGTCCACCAGGTAGCCAACGGTAAACGGTACAAGTATCGTACGGGCGAAAACGAGCGTTACCGTGCTCGTTTTCGAGTTATTGACGAAAAACAGCCTGGAGCGATCGGTCCGGCGGTCGACACGCGAAACTTTCTAAGTCCGCTCTGCTCCGAATCATCGCTCCGGCGTCAAAAATCGTCGTAAGACAAAAAATCGCCACCCTATCTTGCAGGAAAAAATCCGGGGAACACGATGGCGTCGTCAAAAGTGCAGGTCGTCGAGCTCGTTTTCGAGAAAAAAAAAAAAAAATTCTCAAAATTCGACAAAAAAATAAAACGATCACTGGACCGTGTAGAGAATCTAAAACTGCATAAGAATCGTATAGACGAAAATTGGCGTTCACGTGCTCGTTTTTGAGAAAAAAGTTAAAAAAGCTCTCAAAATTCGAGATAAAAAAAAAAAAAACCGTCCACCAGGTAGCCAACGGTAAACGGTACAAGTATCGTACGGGCGAAAACGAGCGTTACCGTGCTCGTTTTCGAGTTATTGACGAAAAACAGCCTGGAGCGATCGGTCCGGCGGTCGACGCGCGAAACTTTCCAAGTCCGCTCTGCTCCGAATCATCGCTCCGGCGTCAAAAATCGTCGTAGGACAAAAAATCGCCACCCTATCTTGCAGGAAAAAATCCGGGGAACACGATGGCGTCGTCAAAAGTGCAGGTCGTCGAGCTCGTTTTCGAGAAAAAAAAAAAGAAATTCTCAAAATTCGACAAAAAAATAAAACGTTCAGTGGACCGTGTAGAGAATCTAAAACTGCATAAGAATCGTATAGACCAAAATTGGCGTTCACGTGCTCGTTTTTGAGAAAAAAGTTAAAAAAGCTCTCAAAATTCGAGATAAAAAAAAAAAAAACCGTCCACCAGGTAGCCAACGGTAAACGGTACAAGTATCGTACGGGCGAAAACGAACGTTACCGTGCTCGTTTTCGAGTTATTGACGAAAAACAGCCTGGAGCGATCGGTCCGGCGGTCGACACGCGAAACTTTCTAAGTCCGCTCTGCTCCGAATCATCGCTCCGGCGTCAAAAATCGTCGTAAGACAAAAAATCGCCACCCTATCTTGCAGGAAAAAATCCGGGGAACACGATGGCGTCGTCAAAAGTGCAGGTCGTCGAGCTCGTTTTCGAGAAAAAAAAAAAAAAATTCTCAAAATTCGACAAAAAAATAAAACGATCACTGGACCGTGTAGAGAATCTAAAACTGCATAAGAATCGTATAGACGAAAATTGGCGTTCACGTGCTCGTTTTTGAGAAAAAAGTTAAAAAAGCTCTCAAAATTCGAGATAAAAAAAAAAAAAACCGTCCACCAGGTAGCCAACGGTAAACGGTACAAGTATCGTACGGGCGAAAACGAGCGTTACCGTGCTCGTTTTCGAGTTATTGACGAAAAACAGCCTGGAGCGATCGGTCCGGCGGTCGACGCGCGAAACTTTCTAAGTCCGCTCTGCTCCGAATCATCGCTCCGGCGTCAAAAATCGTCGTAGGACAAAAAATCGCCACCCTATCTTGCAGGAAAAAATCCGGGGAACACGATGGCGTCGTCAAAAGTGCAGGTCGTCGAGCTCGTTTTCGAGAAAAAAAAAAAGAAATTCTCAAAATTCGACAAAAAAATAAAACGATCAGTGGACCGTGTAGAGAATCTAAAACTGCATAAGAATCGTATAGACCAAAATTGGCGTTCACGTGCTCGTTTTTGAGAAAAAAGTTAAAAAAGCTCTCAAAATTCGAGATAAAAAAAAAAAAAACCGTCCACCAGGTAGCCAACGGTAAACGGTACAAGTATCGTACGGGCGAAAACGAGCGTTACCGTGCTCGTTTTCGAGTTATTGACGAAAAACAGCCTGGAGCGATCGGTCCGGCGGTCGACACGCGAAACTTTCTAAGTCCGCTCTGCTCCGAATCATCGCTCCGGCGTCAAAAATCGTCGTAAGACAAAAAATCGCCACCCTATCTTGCAGGAAAAAATCCGGGGAACACGATGGCGTCGTCAAAAGTGCAGGTCGTCGAGCTCGTTTTCGAGAAAAAAAAAAAAAAATTCTCAAAATTCGACAAAAAAATAAAACGATCACTGGACCGTGTAGAGAATCTAAAACTGCATAAGAATCGTATAGACGAAAATTGGCGTTCACGTGCTCGTTTTTGAGAAAAAAGTTAAAAAAGCTCTCAAAATTCGAGATAAAAAAAAAAAAAACCGTCCACCAGGTAGCCAACGGTAAACGGTACAAGTATCGTACGGGCGAAAACGAGCGTTACCGTGCTCGTTTTCGAGTTATTGACGAAAAACAGCCTGGAGCGATCGGTCCGGCGGTCGACGCGCGAAACTTTCCAAGTCCGCTCTGCTCCGAATCATCGCTCCGGCGTCAAAAATCGTCGTAGGACAAAAAATCGCCACCCTATCTTGCAGGAAAAAATCCGGGGAACACGATGGCGTCGTCAAAAGTGCAGGTCGTCGAGCTCGTTTTCGAGAAAAAAAAAAAGAAATTCTCAAAATTCGACAAAAAAATAAAACGTTCAGTGGACCGTGTAGAGAATCTAAAACTGCATAAGAATCGTATAGACCAAAATTGGCGTTCACGTGCTCGTTTTTGAGAAAAAAGTTAAAAAAGCTCTCAAAATTCGAGATAAAAAAAAAAAAAACCGTCCACCAGGTAGCCAACGGTAAACGGTACAAGTATCGTACGGGCGAAAACGAACGTTACCGTGCTCGTTTTCGAGTTATTGACGAAAAACAGCCTGGAGCGATCGGTCCGGCGGTCGACACGCGAAACTTTCTAAGTCCGCTCTGCTCCGAATCATCGCTCCGGCGTCAAAAATCGTCGTAAGACAAAAAATCGCCACCCTATCTTGCAGGAAAAAATCCGGGGAACACGATGGCGTCGTCAAAAGTGCAGGTCGTCGAGCTCGTTTTCGAGAAAAAAAAAAAAGAAATTCTCAAAATTCGACAAAAAAATAAAACGATCAGTGGACCGTGTAGAGAATCTAAAACTGCATAAGAATCGTATAGACCAAAATTGGCGTTCACGTGCTCGTTTTTGAGAAAAAAGTTAAAAAAGCTCTCAAAATTCGAGATAAAAAAAAAAAAAACCGTCCACCAGGTAGCCAACGGTAAACGGTACAAGTATCGTACGGGCGAAAACGAGCGTTACCGTGCTCGTTTTCGAGTTATTGACGAAAAACAGCCTGGAGCGATCGGTCCGGCGGTCGACGCGCGAAACTTTCCATGTCCGCTCTGCTCCGAATCATCGCTCCGGCGTCAAAAATCGTCGTAGGACAAAAAATCGCCACCCTATCTTGCAGGAAAAAATCCGGGGAACACGATGGCGTCGTCAAAAGTGCAGGTCGTCGAGCTCGTTTTCGAGAAAAAAAAAAAGAAATTCTCAAAATTCGACAAAAAAATAAAACGATCACTGGACCGTGTAGAGAATCTAAAACTGCATAAGAATCGTATAGACGAAAATTGGCGTTCACGTGCTCGTTTTTGAGAAAAAAGTTAAAAAAGCTCTCAAAATTCGAGATAAAAAAAAAAAAAACCGTCCACCAGGTAGCCAACGGTAAACGGTACAAGTATCGTACGGGCGAAAACGAGCGTTACCGTGCTCGTTTTCGAGTTATTGACGAAAAACAGCCTGGAGCGATCGGTCCGGCGGTCGACGCGCGAAACTTTCTAAGTCCGCTCTGCTCCGAATCATCGCTCCGGCGTGAAAAATCGTCGTAAGACAAAAAATCGCCACCCTATCTTGCAGGAAAAAATCCGGGGAACACGATGGCGTCGTCAAAAGTGCAGGTCGTCGAGCTCGTTTTCGAGAAAAAAAAAAAAAAATTCTCAAAATTCGACAAAAAAATAAAACGATCACTGGACCGTGTAGAGAATCTAAAACTGCATAAGAATCGTATAGACGAAAATTGGCGTTCACGTGCTCGTTTTTGAGAAAAAAGTTAAAAAAGCTCTCAAAATTCGAGATAAAAAAAAAAAAAACCATCTACCAGGTAGCCAACGGTAAACGGTACAAGTATCGTACGGGCGAAAACGAGCGTTACCGTGCTCGTTTTCGAGTTATTGACGAAAAACAGCCTGGAGCGATCGGTCCGGCGGTCGACGCGCGAAACTTTCTAAGTCCGCTCTGCTCCGAATCATCGCTCCGGCGTCAAAAATCGTCGTAGGACAAAAAATCGCCACCCTATCTTGCAGGAAAAAATCCGGGGAACACGATGGCGTCGTCAAAAGTGCAGGTCGTCGAGCTCGTTTTCGAGAAAAAAAAAAAGAAATTCTCAAAATTCGACAAAAAAATAAAACGATCAGTGGACCGTGTAGAGAATCTAAAACTGCATAAGAATCGTATAGACCAAAATTGGCGTTCACGTGCTCGTTTTTGAGAAAAAAGTTAAAAAAGCTCTCAAAATTCGAGATAAAAAAAAAAAAAACCGTCCACCAGGTAGCCAACGGTAAACGGTACAAGTATCGTACGGGCGAAAACGAGCGTTACCGTGCTCGTTTTCGAGTTATTGACGAAAAACAGCCTGGAGCGATCGGTCCGGCGGTCGACACGCGAAACTTTCTAAGTCCGCTCTGCTCCGAATCATCGCTCCGGCGTCAAAAATCGTCGTAGGACAAAAAATCGCCACCCTATCTTGCAGGAAAAAATCCGGGGAACACGATGGCGTCGTCAAAAGTGCAGGTCGTCGAGCTCGTTTTCGAGAAAAAAAAAAAGAAATTCTCAAAATTCGACAAAAAAATAAAACGATCAGTGGACCGTGTAGAGAATCTAAAACTGCATAAGAATCGTATAGACCAAAATTGGCGTTCACGTGCTCGTTTTTGAGAAAAAAGTTAAAAAAGCTCTCAAAATTCGAGATAAAAAAAAAAAAAACCGTCCACCAGGTAGCCAACGGTAAACGGTACAAGTATCGTACGGGCGAAAACGAGCGTTACCGTGCTCGTTTTCGAGTTATTGACGAAAAACAGCCTGGAGCGATCGGTCCGGCGGTCGACGCGCGAAACTTTCTAAGTCCGCTCTGCTCCGAATCATCGCTCCGGCGTCAAAAATCGTCGTAAGACAAAAAATCGCCTCCCTATCTTGCAGGAAAAAATCCGGGGAACACGATGGCGTCGTCAAAAGTGCAGGTCGTCGAGCTCGTTTACGAGAAAAAAAAAAAAAATTCTCAAAATTCGACAAAAAAATAAAACGATCACTGGACCGTGTAGAGAATCTAAAACTGCATAAGAATCGTATAGACGAAAATTGGCGTTCACGTGCTCGTTTTTGAGAAAAAAGTTAAAAAAGCTCTCAAAATTCGAGATAAAAAAAAAAAAAACCGTCCACCAGGTAGCCAACGGTAAACGGTACAAGTATCGTACGGGCGAAAACGAGCGTTACCGTGCTCGTTTTCGAGTTATTGACGAAAAACAGCCTGGAGCGATCGGTCCGGCGGTCGACGCGCGAAACTTTCTAAGTCCGCTCTGCACCGAATCATCGCTCCGGCGTCAAAAATCGTCGTAAGACAAAAAATCGCCACCCTATCTTGCAGGAAAAAATCCGGGGAACACGATGGCGTCGTCAAAAGTGCAGGTCGTCGAGCTCGTTTTCGAGAAAAAAAAAAAAAAATTCTCAAAATTCGACAAAAAAATAAAACGATCACTGGACCGTGTAGAGAATCTAAAACTGCATAAGAATCGTATAGACGAAAATTGGCGTTCACGTGCTCGTTTTTGAGAAAAAAGTTAAAAAAGCTCTCAAAATTCGAGATAAAAAAAAAAAAAACCGTCCACCAGGTAGCCAACGGTAAACGGTACAAGCATCGTACGGGCGAAAACGAGCGTTACCGTGCTCGTTTTCGAGTTATTGACGAAAAACAGCCTGGAGCGATCGGTCCGGCGGTCGACGCGCGAAACTTTCCAAGTCCGCTCTGCTTCCGGGGGATGGGCGCGGAAGCGCGGGCACGGGGAGGATACCGGAAGAATGCTTCGAGCGATTCCCGGTATCCTCCCAAAGCGTGCCGAAGGGTCACCGTGGGGTTTTTAGTGGGTAGGTCCCGCGCCTGTCGTTGTACGGGCGCGGGGAATCCCACACACCCCTCCCACCTCTCCCCAAGGAGGTGGGAGGGAGTCTTTCGAAGATTTTCCCCACGACAAAAAAAAAAAAAAAAAAAAAAAAAAAAGTCCGCTCTGCTCCGAATCATCGCTCCGGCGTCAAAAATCGTCGTAGGACAAAAAATCGCCACCCTATCTTGCAGGAAAAAATCCGGGGAACACGATGGCGTCGTCAAAAGTGCAGGTCGTCGAGCTCGTTTTCGAGAAAAAAAAAAAGAAATTCTCAAAATTCGACAAAAAAATAAAACGATCACTGGACCGTGTAGAGAATCTAAAACTGCATAAGAATCGTATAGACGAAAATTGGCGTTCACGTGCTCGTTTTTGAGAAAAAAGTTAAAAAAGCTCTCAAAATTCGAGATAAAAAAAAAAAAAACCGTCCACCAGGTAGCCAACGGTAAACGGTACAAGTATCGTACGGGCGAAAACGAGCGTTACCGTGCTCGTTTTCGAGTTATTGACGAAAAACAGCCTGGAGCGATCGGTCCGGCGGTCGACGCGCGAAACTTTCTAAGTCCGCTCTGCTCCGAATCATCGCTCCGGCGTCAAAAATCGTCGTAAGACAAAAAATCGCCACCCTATCTTGCAGGAAAAAATCCGGGGAACACGATGGCGTCGTCAAAAGTGCAGGTCGTCGAGCTCGTTTTCGAGAAAAAAAAAAAAAAATTCTCAAAATTCGACAAAAAAATAAAACGATCACTGGACCGTGTAGAGAATCTAAAACTGCATAAGAATCGTATAGACGAAAATTGGCGTTCACGTGCTCGTTTTTGAGAAAAAAGTTAAAAAAGCTCTCAAAATTCGAGATAAAAAAAAAAAAAACCATCTACCAGGTAGCCAACGGTAAACGGTACAAGTATCGTACGGGCGAAAACGAGCGTTACCGTGCTCGTTTTCGAGTTATTGACGAAAAACAGCCTGGAGCGATCGGTCCGGCGGTCGACGCGCGAAACTTTCTAAGTCCGCTCTGCTCCGAATCATCGCTCCGGCGTCAAAAATCGTCGTAGGACAAAAAATCGCCACCCTATCTTGCAGGAAAAAATCCGGGGAACACGATGGCGTCGTCAAAAGTGCAGGTCGTCGAGCTCGTTTTCGAGAAAAAAAAAAAGAAATTCTCAAAATTCGACAAAAAAATAAAACGATCAGTGGACCGTGTAGAGAATCTAAAACTGCATAAGAATCGTATAGACCAAAATTGGCGTTCACGTGCTCGTTTTTGAGAAAAAAGTTAAAAAAGCTCTCAAAATTCGAGATAAAAAAAAAAAAAACCGTCCACCAGGTAGCCAACGGTAAACGGTACAAGTATCGTACGGGCGAAAACGAGCGTTACCGTGCTCGTTTTCGAATTATTGACGAAAAACAGCCTGGAGCGATCGGTCCGGCGGTCGACACGCGAAACTTTCTAAGTCCGCTCTGCTCCGAATCATCGCTCCGGCGTCAAAAATCGTCGTAGGACAAAAAATCGCCACCCTATCTTGCAGGAAAAAATCCGGGGAACACGATGGCGTCGTCAAAAGTGCAGGTCGTCGAGCTCGTTTTCGAGAAAAAAAAAAAGAAATTCTCAAAATTCGACAAAAAAATAAAACGATCACTGGACCGTGTAGAGAATCTAAAACTGCATAAGAATCGTATAGACGAAAATTGGCGTTCACGTGCTCGTTTTTGAGAAAAAAGTTAAAAAAGCTCTCAAAATTCGAGATAAAAAAAAAAAAAACCGTCCACCAGGTAGCCAACGGTAAACGGTACAAGTATCGTACGGGCGAAAACAAGCGTTACCGTGCTCGTTTTCGAGTTATTGACGAAAAACAGCCTGGAGCGATCGGTCCGGCGGTCGACGCGCGAAACTTTCTAAGTCCGCTCTGCTCCGAATCATCGCTCCGGCGTCAAAAATCGTCGTAAGACAAAAAATCGCCACCCTATCTTGCAGGAAAAAATCCGGGGAACACGATGGCGTCGTCAAAAGTGCAGGTCGTCGAGCTCGTTTTCGAGAAAAAAAAAAAAAAATTCTCAAAATTCGACAAAAAAATAAAACGATCACTGGACCGTGTAGAGAATCTAAAACTGCATAAGAATCGTATAGACGAAAATTGGCGTTCACGTGCTCGTTTTTGAGAAAAAAGTTAAAAAAGCTCTCAAAATTCGAGATAAAAAAAAAAAAAACCATCTACCAGGTAGCCAACGGTAAACGGTACAAGTATCGTACGGGCGAAAAGGAGCGTTACCGTGCTCGTTTTCGAGTTATTGACGAAAAACAGCCTGGAGCGATCGGTCCGGCGGTCGACGCGCGAAACTTTCTAAGTCCGCTCTGCTCCGAATCATCGCTCCGGCGTCAAAAATCGTCGTAGGACAAAAAATCGCCACCCTATCTTGCAGGAAAAAATCCGGGGAACACGATGGCGTCGTCAAAAGTGCAGGTCGTCGAGCTCGTTTTCGAGAAAAAAAAAAAGAAATTCTCAAAATTCGACAAAAAAATAAAACGATCAGTGGACCGTGTAGAGAATCTAAAACTGCATAAGAATCGTATAGACCAAAATTGGCGTTCACGTGCTCGTTTTTGAGAAAAAAGTTAAAAAAGCTCTCAAAATTCGAGATAAAAAAAAAAAAAACCGTCCACCAGGTAGCCAACGGTAAACGGTACAAGTATCGTACGGGCGAAAACGAGCGTTACCGTGCTCGTTTTCGAGTTATTGACGAAAAACAGCCTGGAGCGATCGGTCCGGCGGTCGACGCGCGAAACTTTCCAAGTCCGCTCTGCTCCGAATCATCGCTCCGGCGTCAAAAATCGTCGTAAGACAAAAAATCGCCACCCTATCTTGCAGGAAAAAATCCGGGGAACACGATGGCGTCGTCAAAAGTGCAGGTCGTCGAGCTCGTTTTCGAGAAAAAAAAAAAAAAATTCTCAAAATTCGACAAAAAAATAAAACGATCACTGGACCGTGTAGAGAATCTAAAACTGCATAAGAATCGTATAGACGAAAATTGGCGTTCACGTGCTCGTTTTTGAGAAAAAAGTTAAAAAAGCTCTCAAAATTCGAGATAAAAAAAAAAAAAACCGTCCACCAGGTAGCCAACGGTAAACGGTACAAGTATCGTACGGGCGAAAACGAGCGTTACCGTGCTCGTTTTCGAGTTATTGACGAAAAACAGCCTGGAGCGATCGGTCCGGCGGTCGACGCGCGAAACTTTCCAAGTCCGCTCTGCTCGTCCCCCGGTTGGAAAGGATGGTTGCGGCTCTGGGCCGGATCCTGCCCAACCTGGGGGGCCCGGCGGGCCGAGTTCGTCGCCTCTATGTGGCAATGGTCCAGTCGGTGGCCCTATACGGGGCCCCCGTCTGGGCGGACGACCTGGCTGCCTCCCGGCGCGGCATGACTATGCTGCGTCGGGTGCAGAGGCGCATGGCGCTCAGGGTCGTCCGCGGGTATCGGACCATGTCACATGAGGCGGCGACGGTTCTAGCGGGGATGCCGCCCATGGACCTGCTCGCGCGGTCGCACGCGGTGATGTACCGGCACCGCGTCGACCGTCGCGCGGGGGTGGGGGCGGTCCCGGGCGGGCAGGAACCTGCTTGGGGCGATTTGAAGCGCCAGGCCCGGCAGTCCGTGTTGCTCGCGTGGCAGGAGCGGCTGGCTCTGCCAACCGCGGGGCACCGGACTGTCGGGCCGGTTCGGCCACTCCTGAAGGAGTGGCTGGACAGAGGCCATGGCAGCCTCACCTACCGGATGGCACAGGTATTTTCCGGGCATGGCAGCTTCGGAAGATACCTGTGCCGGATAGGGAAGGAGCCGACGGCGCGTTGCTGCCACTGCGACGCTGAGCAGGACACGGCGGATCATACCCTGGAGGTATGCCCCGCGTGGGAGGGGGAGCGCCGTGTCCTGGTCGGCGTCGTCGGGCGGGATGTCTCGCTGCCGGGCGTGGTGCGCGCCATGCTCGGCAGCGAGGAGAAGTGGAGGGCCGTGGCCTCATTCTGCGAGAACGTAATGTTGCAGAAGGAGGCCGCGGGGAGGGAGCGCGAGCTTCAGCGGCGTGCAGAAGCGCGCGCTCGTGCGGTGGCCCGAGGTCGTCGCCCGGTCGCGAGGCGTCGCGGGCGGCCGCCTCGGCGTGGCGGATGACCTAGGCTGGGAGGGGGGTCCTGAGGGGACCCTCCTCCCGCCAGGCGGCGCCGGGTCGGACCGGTTGGGGGTAGGAGTGCCTCCCCCTACCGGTCCGACGCAAGGGGAGGCACCCTCGGCGGTCTGGTGCGGCCATGAACGCCCGGCCGCCGAGGGGTGGAAACGGGGTCGCGGGCGGTTGCGAGTTGGGGCTCGCAGCCGCCACTAAGCGCGGCCCCGGGACGGATAGCGGCGGGATGGAGTGGCCCCGTCCCGCCGCTATGAGGCAGTGTGTCTACTGGGGGGACCGATTGTCCCCCCGGGGGATGGGCGCGAAAGCGCGGGCACGGGGAGGATACCGGAAGAATGCTTCGAGCGATTCCCGGTATCCTCCCAAAGCGTGCCGAAGGGTCACCGTGGGGTTTTTAGTGGGTAGGTCCCGCGCCTGTCGTTGTACGGGCGCGGGGAATCCCACACACCCCTCCCACCTCTCCCCAAGGAGGTGGGAGGGAGTCTTTCGAAGATTTTCCCCACGACAAAAAAAAAAAAAAAAAAAAAAAAAAAAAAAAAAAAAAAAAAAAAAAAAAAAAAAAAAAAGTCGCTCTGCTCCGAATCATCGCTCCGGCGTCAAAAATCGTCGTAGGACAAAAAATCGCCACCCTATCTTGCAGGAAAAAATCCGGGGAACACGATGGCGTCGTCAAAAGTGCAGGTCGTCGAGCTCGTTTTCGAGAAAAAAAAAAAGAAATTCTCAAAATTCGACAAAAAAATAAAACGATCAGTGGACCGTGTAGAGAATCTAAAACTGCATAAGAATCGTATAGACCAAAATTGGCGTTCACGTGCTCGTTTTTGAGAAAAAAGTTAAAAAAGCTCTCAAAATTCGAGATAAAAAAAAAACAAACCGTCCACCAGGTAGCCAACGGTAAACGGTACAAGCATCGTACGGGCGAAAACGAGCGTTACCGTGCTCGTTTTCGAGTTAGTGACGAAAAACAGCCTGGAGCGATCGGTCCGGCGGTCGACACGCGAAACTTTCTAAGTCCGCTCTGCTCCGAATCATCGCTCCGGCGTCAAAAATCGTCGTAAGACAAAAAATCGCCACCCTATCTTGCAGGAAAAAATCCGGGGAACACGATGGCGTCGTCAAAAGTGCAGGTCGTCGAGCTCGTTTTCGAGAAAAAAAAAAAAAAATTCTCAAAATTCGACAAAAAAATAAAACGATCACTGGACCGTGTAGAGAATCTAACACTGCATAAGAATCGTATAGACGAAAATTGGCGTTCACGTGCTCGTTTTTGAGAAAAAAGTTAAAAAAGCTCTCAAAATTCGAGATAAAAAAAAAAAAAACCGTCCACCAGGTAGCCAACGGTAAACGGTACAAGTATCGTACGGGCGAAAACGAGCGTTACCGTGCTCGTTTTCGAGTTATTGACGAAAAACAGCCTGGAGCGATCGGTCCGGCGGTCGACGCGCGAAACTTTCCAAGTCCGCTCTGCTCTGAATCATCGCTCCGGCGTCAAAAATCGTCGTAGGACAAAAAATCGCCACCCTATCTTGCAGGAAAAAATCCGGGGAACACGATGGCGTCGTCAAAAGTGCAGGTCGTCGAGCTCGTTTTCGAGAAAAAAAAAAAGAAATTCTCAAAATTCGACAAAAAAATAAAACGATCAGTGGACCGTGTAGAGAATCTAAAACTGCATAAGAATCGTATAGACCAAAATTGGCGTTCACGTGCTCGTTTTTGAGAAAAAAGTTAATAAAGCTCTCAAAATTCGAGATAAAAAAAAAAAAAACCGTCCACCAGGTAGCCAACGGTAAACGGTACAAGTATCGTACGGGCGAAAACGAGCGTTACCGTGCTCGTTTTCGAGTTATTGACGAAAAACAGCCTGGAGCGATCGGTCCGGCGGTCGACGCGCGAAACTTTCTAAGTCCGCTCTGCTCCGAATCATCGCTGCGGCGTCAAAAATCGTCGTAAGACAAAAAATCTCCACGCTATCTTGCAGGAAAAAATCCGGGGAACACGATGGCGTCGTCAAAAGTGCAGGTCGTCGAGCTCGTTTTCGAGAAAAAAGAAAAAAATTCTCAAAATTCGACAAAAAAATAAAACGATCACTGGACCGTGTAGAGAATCTAAAACTGCATAAGAATCGTATAGACGAAAATTGGCGTTCACGTGCTCGTTTTTGAGAAAAAAGTTAAAAAAGCTCTCAAAATTCGAGATAAAAAAAAAAAAAACCATCTACCAGGTAGCCAACGGTAAACGGTACAAGTATCGTACGGGCGAAAACGAGCGTTACCGTGCTCGTTTTCGAGTTATTGACGAAAAACTGCCTGGAGCGATCGGTCCGGCGGTCGACGCGCGAAACTTTCTAAGTCCGCTCTGCTCCGAATCATCGCTCCGGCGTCAAAAATCGTCGTAGGACAAAAAATCGCCACCCTATCTTGCAGGAAAAAATCCGGGGAACACGATGGCGTCGTCAAAAGTGCAGGTCGTCGAGCTCGTTTTCGAGAAAAAAAAAAAGAAATTCTCAAAATTCGACAAAAAAATAAAACGATCAGTGGACCGTGTAGAGAATCTAAAACTGCATAAGAATCGTATAGACCAAAATTGGCGTTCACGTGCTCGTTTTTGAGAAAAAAGCTAAAAAAGCTCTCAAAATTCGAGATAAAAAAAAAAAAAACCGTCCACCAGGTAGCCAACGGTAAACGGTACAAGTATCGTACGGGCGAAAACGAGCGTTACCGTGCTCGTTTTCGAGTTATTGACGAAAAACAGCCTGGAGCGATCGGTCCGGCGGTCGACACGCGAAACTTTCTAAGTCCGCTCTGCTCCGAATCATCGCTCCGGCGTCAAAAATCGTCGTAAGACAAAAAATCGCCACCCTATCTTGCAGGAAAAAATCCGGGGAACACGATGGCGTCGTCAAAAGTGCAGGTCGTCGAGCTCGTTTTCGAGAAAAAAAAAAAAAAATTCTCAAAATTCGACAAAAAAATAAAACGATCACTGGACCGTGTAGAGAATCTAAAACTGCATAAGAATCGTATAGACGAAAATTGGCGTTCACGTGCTCGTTTTTGAGAAAAAAGTTAAAAAAGCTCTCAAAATTCGAGATAAAAAAAAAAAAAACCGTCCACCAGGTAGCCAACGGTAAACGGTACAAGTATCGTACGGGCGAAAACGAGCGTTACCGTGCTCGTTTTCGAGTTATTGACGAAAAACAGCCTGGAGCGATCGGTCCGGCGGTCGACGCGCGAAACTTTCCAAGTCCGCTCTGCTCCGAATCATCGCTCCGGCGTCAAAAATCGTCGTAGGACAAAAAATCGCCACCCTATCTTGCAGGAAAAAATCCGGGGAACACGATGGCGTCGTCAAAAGTGCAGGTCGTCGAGCTCGTTTTCGAGAAAAAAAAAAAGAAATTCTCAAAATTCGACAAAAAAATAAAACGATCAGTGGACCGTGTAGAGAATCTAAAACTGCATAAGAATCGTATAGACCAAAATTGGCGTTCACGTGCTCGTTTTTGAGAAAAAAGTTAAAAAAGCTCTCAAAATTCGAGATAAAAAAAAAAAAAACCGTCCACCAGGTAGCCAACGGTAAACGGTACAAGTATCGTACGGGCGAAAACGAGCGTTACCGTGCTCGTTTTCGAGTTATTGACGAAAAACAGCCTGGAGCGATCGGTCCGGCGGTCGACACGCGAAACTTTCTAAGTCCGCTCTGCTCCGAATCATCGCTCCGGCGTCAAAAATCGTCGTAAGACAAAAAATCGCCACCCTATCTTGCAGGAAAAAATCCGGGGAACACGATGGCGTCGTCAAAAGTGCAGGTCGTCGAGCTCGTTTTCGAGAAAAAAAAAAAAAAATTCTCAAAATTCGACAAAAAAATAAAACGATCACTGGACCGTGTAGAGAATCTAAAACTGCATAAGAATCGTACAGACGAAAATTGGCGTTCACGTGCTCGTTTTTGAGAAAAAAGTTAAAAAAGCTCTCAAAATTCGAGATAAAAAAAAAAAAAACCGTCCACCAGGTAGCCAACGGTAAACGGTACAAGTATCGTACGGGCGAAAACGAGCGTTACCGTGCTCGTTTTCGAGTTATTGACGAAAAACAGCCTGGAGCGATCGGTCCGGCGGTCGACGCGCGAAACTTTCCAAGTCCGCTCTGCTCCGAATCATCGCTCCGGCGTCAAAAATCGTCGTAGGACAAAAAATCGCCACCCTATCTTGCAGGAAAAAATCCGGGGAACACGATGGCGTCGTCAAAAGTGCAGGTCGTCGAGCTCGTTTTCGAGAAAAAAAAAAAGAAATTCTCAAAATTCGACAAAAAAATAAAACGATCACTGGACCGTGTAGAGAATCTAAAACTGCATAAGAATCGTATAGACGAAAATTGGCGTTCACGTGCTCGTTTTTGAGAAAAAAGTTAAAAAAGCTCTCAAAATTCGAGATAAAAAAAAAAAAAACCGTCCACCAGGTAGCCAACGGTAAACGGTACAAGTATCGTACGGGCGAAAACGAGCGTTACCGTGCTCGTTTTCGAGTTATTGACGAAAAACAGCCTGGAGCGATCGGTCCGGCGGTCGACGCGCGAAACTTTCTAAGTCCGCTCTGCTCCGAATCATCGCTCCGGCGTCAAAAATCGTCGTAGGACAAAAAATCGCCACCCTATCTTGCAGGAAAAAATCCGGGGAACACGATGGCGTCGTCAAAAGTGCAGGTCGTCGAGCTCGTTTTCGAGAAAAAAAAAAAAAAATTCTCAAAATTCGACAAAAAAATAAAACGATCACTGGACCGTGTAGAGAATCTAAAACTGCATAAGAATCGTATAGACGAAAATTGGCGTTCACGTGCTCGTTTTTGAGAAAAAAGTTAAAAAAGCTCTCAAAATTCGAGATAAAAAAAAAAAAAACCGTCCACCAGGTAGCCAACGGTAAACGGTACAAGTATCGTACGGGCGAAAACGAGCGTTACCGTGCTCGTTTTCGAGTTATTGACGAAAAACAGCCTGGAGCGATCGGTCCGGCGGTCGACGCGCGAAACTTTCCAAGTCCGCTCTGCTCCGAATCATCGCTCCGGCGTCAAAAATCGTCGTAGGACAAAAAATCGCCACCCTATCTTGCAGGAAAAAATCCGGGGAACACGATGGCGTCGTCAAAAGTGCAGGTCGTCGAGCTCGTTTTCGAGAAAAAAAAAAAGAAATTCTCAAAATTCGACAAAAAAATAAAACGATCACTGGACCGTGTAGAGAATCTAAAACTGCATAAGAATCGTATAGACGAAAATTGGCGTTCACGTGCTCGTTTTTGAGAAAAAAGTTAAAAAAGCTCTCAAAATTCGAGATAAAAAAAAAAAAAACCGTCCACCAGGTAGCCAACGGTAAACGGTACAAGTATCGTACGGGCGAAAACGAGCGTTACCGTGCTCGTTTTCGAGTTATTGACGAAAAACAGCCTGGAGCGATCGGTCCGGCGGTCGACACGCGAAACTTTCTAAGTCCGCTCTGCTCCGAATCATCGCTCCGGCGTCAAAAATCGTCGTAGGACAAAAAATCGCCACCCTATCTTGCAGGAAAAAATCCGGGGAACACGATGGCGTCGTCAAAAGTGCAGGTCGTCGAGCTCGTTTTCGAGAAAAAAAAAGAGAAATTCTCAAAATTCGACAAAAAAATAAAACGATCACTGGACCGTGTAGAGAATCTAAAACTGCATAAGAATCGTATAGACGAAAATTGGCGTTCACGTGCTCGTTTTTGAGAAAAAAGTTAAAAAAGCTCTCAAAATTCGAGATAAAAAAAAAAAAAACCGTCCACCAGGTAGCCAACGGTAAACGGTACAAGTATCGTACGGGCGAAAACGAGCGTTACCGTGCTCGTTTTCGAGTTATTGACGAAAAACAGCCTGGAGCGATCGGTCCGGCGGTCGACGCGCGAAACTTTCTAAGTCCGCTCTGCTCCGAATCATCGCTCCGGCGTCAAAAATCGTCGTAAGACAAAAAATCGCCACCCTATCTTGCAGGAAAAAATCCGGGGAACACGATGGCGTCGTCAAAAGTGCAGGTCGTCGAGCTCGTTTTCGAGAAAAAAGAAAAAAATTCTCAAAATTCGACAAAAAAATAAAACGATCACTGGACCGTGTAGAGAATCTAAAACTGCATAAGAATCGTATAGACGAAAATTGGCGTTCACGTGCTCGTTTTTGAGAAAAAAGTTAAAAAAGCTCTCAAAATTCGAGATAAAAAAAAAAAAACCGTCCACCAGGTAGCCAACGGTAAACGGTACAAGTATCGTACGGGCGAAAACGAGCGTTACCGTGCTCGTTTTCGAGTTATTGACGAAAAACAGCCTGGAGCGATCGGTCCGGCGGTCGACGCGCGAAACTTTCTAAGTCCGCTCTGCTCCGAATCATCGCTCCGGCGTCAAAAATCGTCGTAAGACAAAAAATCGCCACCCTATCTTGCAGGAAAAAATCCGGGGAACACGATGGCGTCGTCAAAAGTGCAGGTCGTCGAGCTCGTTTTCGAGAAAAAAGAAAAAAATTCTCAAAATTCGACAAAAAAATAAAACGATCAGTGGACCGTGTAGAGAATCTAAAACTGCATAAGAATCGTATAGACCAAAATTGGCGTTCACGTGCTCGTTTTTGAGAAAAAAGTTAAAAAAGCTCTCAAAATTCGAGATAAAAAAAAAAAAACCGTCCACCAGGTAGCCAACGGTAAACGGTACAAGTATCGTACGGGCGAAAACGAGCGTTACCGTGCTCGTTTTCGAGTTATTGACGAAAAACAGCCTGGAGCGATCGGTCCGGCGGTCGACGCGCGAAACTTTCTAAGTCCGCTCTGCTCCGAATCATCGCTCCGGCGTCAAAAATCGTCGTAAGACAAAAAATCGCCACCCTATCTTGCAGGAAAAAATCCGGGGAACACGATGGCGTCGTCAAAAGTGCAGGTCGTCGAGCTCGTTTTCGAGAAAAAAAAAAAGAAATTCTCAAAATTCGACAAAAAAATAAAACGATCAGTGGACCGTGTAGAGAATCTAAAACTGCATAAGAATCGTATAGACCAAAATTGGCGTTCACGTGCTCGTTTTTGAGAAAAAAGCTAAAAAAGCTCTCAAAATTCGAGATAAAAAAAAAAAAAACCGTCCACCAGGTAGCCAACGGTAAACGGTACAAGTATCGTACGGGCGAAAACGAGCGTTACCGTGCTCGTTTTCGAGTTATTGACGAAAAACAGCCTGGAGCGATCGGTCCGGCGGTCGACGCGCGAAACTTTCCAAGTCCGCTCTGCTCCGAATCATCGCTCCGGCGTCAAAAATCGTCGTAGGACAAAAAATCGCCACCCTATCTTGCAGGAAAAAATCCGGGGAACACGATGGCGTCGTCAAAAGTGCAGGTCGTCGAGCTCGTTTTCGAGAAAAAAAAAGAGAAATTCTCAAAATTCGACAAAAAAATAAAACGATCACTGGACCGTGTAGAGAATCTAAAACTGCATAAGAATCGTATAGACGAAAATTGGCGTTCACGTGCTCGTTTTTGAGAAAAAAGTTAAAAAAGCTCTCAAAATTCGAGATAAAAAAAAAAAAAACCGTCCACCAGGTAGCCAACGGTAAACGGTACAAGTATCGTACGGGCGAAAACGAGCGTTACCGTGCTCGTTTTCGAGTTATTGACGAAAAACAGCCTGGAGCGATCGGTCCGGCGGTCGACGCGCGAAACTTTCTAAGTCCGCTCTGCTCCGAATCATCGCTCCGGCGTCAAAAATCGTCGTAAGACAAAAAATCGCCACCCTATCTTGCAGGAAAAAATCCGGGGAACACGATGGCGTCGTCAAAAGTGCAGGTCGTCGAGCTCGTTTTCGAGAAAAAAGAAAAAAATTCTCAAACTTCGACAAAAAAATAAAACGATCACTGGACCGTGTAGAGAATCTAAAACTGCATAAGAATCGTATAGACGAAAATTGGCGTTCACGTGCTCGTTTTTGAGAAAAAAGTTAAAAAAGCTCTCAAAATTCGAGATAAAAAAAAAAAAACCGTCCACCAGGTAGCCAACGGTAAACGGTACAAGTATCGTACGGGCGAAAACGAGCGTTACCGTGCTCGTTTTCGAGTTATTGACGAAAAACAGCCTGGAGCGATCGGTCCGGCGGTCGACGCGCGAAACTTTCTAAGTCCGCTCTGCTCCGAATCATCGCTCCGGCGTCAAAAATCGTCGTAAGACAAAAAATCGCCACCCTATCTTGCAGGAAAAAATCCGGGGAACACGATGGCGTCGTCAAAAGTGCAGGTCGTCGAGCTCGTTTTCGAGAAAAAAGAAAAAAATTCTCAAAATTCGACAAAAAAATAAAACGATCACTGGACCGTGTAGAGAATCTAAAACTGCATAAGAATCGTATAGACGAAAATTGGCGTTCACGTGCTCGTTTTTGAGAAAAAAGTTAAAAAAGCTCTCAAAATTCGAGATAAAAAAAAAAAAAACCATCTACCAGGTAGCCAACGGTAAACGGTACAAGTATCGTACGGGCGAAAACGAGCGTTACCGTGCTCGTTTTCGAGTTATTGACGAAAAACTGCCTGGAGCGATCGGTCCGGCGGTCGACGCGCGAAACTTTCTAAGTCCGCTCTGCTCCGAATCATCGCTCCGGCGTCAAAAATCGTCGTAGGACAAAAAATCGCCACCCTATCTTGCAGGAAAAAATCCGGGGAACACGATGGCGTCGTCAAAAGTGCAGGTCGTCGAGCTCGTTTTCGAGAAAAAAAAAAAGAAATTCTCAAAATTCGACAAAAAAATAAAACGATCAGTGGACCGTGTAGAGAATCTAAAACTGCATAAGAATCGTATAGACCAAAATTGGCGTTCACGTGCTCGTTTTTGAGAAAAAAGCTAAAAAAGCTCTCAAAATTCGAGATAAAAAAAAAAAAAACCGTCCACCAGGTAGCCAACGGTAAACGGTACAAGTATCGTACGGGCGAAAACGAGCGTTACCGTGCTCGTTTTCGAGTTATTGACGAAAAACAGCCTGGAGCGATCGGTCCGGCGGTCGACACGCGAAACTTTCTAAGTCCGCTCTGCTCCGAATCATCGCTCCGGCGTCAAAAATCGTCGTAAGACAAAAAATCGCCACCCTATCTTGCAGGAAAAAATCCGGGGAACACGATGGCGTCGTCAAAAGTGCAGGTCGTCGAGCTCGTTTTCGAGAAAAAAGAAAAAAATTCTCAAAATTCGACAAAAAAATAAAACGATCACTGGACCGTGTAGAGAATCTAAAACTGCATAAGAATCGTATAGACGAAAATTGGCGTTCACGTGCTCGTTTTTGAGAAAAAAGTTAAAAAAGCTCTCAAAATTCGAGATAAAAAAAAAAAAACCGTCCACCAGGTAGCCAACGGTAAACGGTACAAGTATCGTACGGGCGAAAACGAGCGTTACCGTGCTCGTTTTCGAGTTATTGACGAAAAACAGCCTGGAGCGATCGGTCCGGCGGTCGACGCGCGAAACTTTCTAAGTCCGCTCTGCTCCGAATCATCGCTCCGGCGTCAAAAATCGTCGTAAGACAAAAAATCGCCACCCTATCTTGCAGGAAAAAATCCGGGGAACACGATGGCGTCGTCAAAAGTGCAGGTCGTCGAGCTCGTTTTCGAGAAAAAAGAAAAAAATTCTCAAAATTCGACAAAAAAATAAAACGATCAGTGGACCGTGTAGAGAATCTAAAACTGCATAAGAATCGTATAGACCAAAATTGGCGTTCACGTGCTCGTTTTTGAGAAAAAAGTTAAAAAAGCTCTCAAAATTCGAGATAAAAAAAAAAAAACCGTCCACCAGGTAGCCAACGGTAAACGGTACAAGTATCGTACGGGCGAAAACGAGCGTTACCGTGCTCGTTTTCGAGTTATTGACGAAAAACAGCCTGGAGCGATCGGTCCGGCGGTCGACGCGCGAAACTTTCTAAGTCCGCTCTGCTCCGAATCATCGCTCCGGCGTCAAAAATCGTCGTAAGACAAAAAATCGCCACCCTATCTTGCAGGAAAAAATCCGGGGAACACGATGGCGTCGTCAAAAGTGCAGGTCGTCGAGCTCGTTTTCGAGAAAAAAAAAAAGAAATTCTCAAAATTCGACAAAAAAATAAAACGATCAGTGGACCGTGTAGAGAATCTAAAACTGCATAAGAATCGTATAGACCAAAATTGGCGTTCACGTGCTCGTTTTTGAGAAAAAAGCTAAAAAAGCTCTCAAAATTCGAGATAAAAAAAAAAAAAACCGTCCACCAGGTAGCCAACGGTAAACGGTACAAGTATCGTACGGGCGAAAACGAGCGTTACCGTGCTCGTTTTCGAGTTATTGACGAAAAACAGCCTGGAGCGATCGGTCCGGCGGTCGACGCGCGAAACTTTCCAAGTCCGCTCTGCTCCGAATCATCGCTCCGGCGTCAAAAATCGTCGTAAGACAAAAAATCGCCACCCTATCTTGCAGGAAAAAATCCGGGGAACACGATGGCGTCGTCAAAAGTGCAGGTCGTCGAGCTCGTTTTCGAGAAAAAAGAAAAAAATTCTCAAAATTCGACAAAAAAATAAAACGATCACTGGACCGTGTAGAGAATCTAAAACTGCATAAGAATCGTATAGACGAAAATTGGCGTTCACGTGCTCGTTTTTGAGAAAAAAGTTAAAAAAGCTCTCAAAATTCGAGATAAAAAAAAAAAAAACCATCTACCAGGTAGCCAACGGTAAACGGTACAAGTATCGTACGGGCGAAAACGAGCGTTACCGTGCTCGTTTTCGAGTTATTGACGAAAAACTGCCTGGAGCGATCGGTCCGGCGGTCGACGCGCGAAACTTTCTAAGTCCGCTCTGCTCCGAATCATCGCTCCGGCGTCAAAAATCGTCGTAGGACAAAAAATCGCCACCCTATCTTGCAGGAAAAAATCCGGGGAACACGATGGCGTCGTCAAAAGTGCAGGTCGTCGAGCTCGTTTTCGAGAAAAAAAAAAAGAAATTCTCAAAATTCGACAAAAAAATAAAACGATCAGTGGACCGTGTAGAGAATCTAAAACTGCATAAGAATCGTATAGACCAAAATTGGCGTTCACGTGCTCGTTTTTGAGAAAAAAGCTAAAAAAGCTCTCAAAATTCGAGATAAAAAAAAAAAAAACCATCCACCAGGTAGCCAACGGTAAACGGTACAAGTATCGTACGGGCGAAAACGAGCGTTACCGTGCTCGTTTTCGAGTTATTGACGAAAAACAGCCTGGAGCGATCGGTCCGGCGGTCGACACGCGAAACTTTCTAAGTCCGCTCTGCTCCGAATCATCGCTCCGGCGTCAAAAATCGTCGTAAGACAAAAAATCGCCACCCTATCTTGCAGGAAAAAATCCGGGGAACACGATGGCGTCGTCAAAAGTGCAGGTCGTCGAGCTCGTTTTCGAGAAAAAAAAAAAAAAATTCTCAAAATTCGACAAAAAAATAAAACGATCACTGGACCGTGTAGAGAATCTAAAACTGCATAAGAATCGTATAGACGAAAATTGGCGTTCACGTGCTCGTTTTTGAGAAAAAAGTTAAAAAAGCTCTCAAAATTCGAGATAAAAAAAAAAAAAACCGTCCACCAGGTAGCCAACGGTAAACGGTACAAGTATCGTACGGGCGAAAACGAGCGTTACCGTGCTCGTTTTCGAGTTATTGACGAAAAACAGCCTGGAGCGATCGGTCCGGCGGTCGACGCGCGAAACTTTCCAAGTCCGCTCTGCTCCGAATCATCGCTCCGGCGTCAAAAATCGTCGTAGGACAAAAAATCGCCACCCTATCTTGCAGGAAAAAATCCGGGGAACACGATGGCGTCGTCAAAAGTGCAGGTCGTCGAGCTCGTTTTCGAGAAAAAAAAAAAGAAATTCTCAAAATTCGACAAAAAAATAAAACGATCAGTGGACCGTGTAGAGAATCTAAAACTGCATAAGAATCGTATAGACCAAAATTGGCGTTCACGTGCTCGTTTTTGAGAAAAAAGTTAAAAAAGCTCTCAAAATTCGAGATAAAAAAAAAAAAAACCGTCCACCAGGTAGCCAACGGTAAACGGTACAAGTATCGTACGGGCGAAAACGAGCGTTACCGTGCTCGTTTTCGAGTTATTGACGAAAAACAGCCTGGAGCGATCGGTCCGGCGGTCGACACGCGAAACTTTCTAAGTCCGCTCTGCTCCGAATCATCGCTCCGGCGTCAAAAATCGTCGTAAGACAAAAAATCGCCACCCTATCTTGCAGGAAAAAATCCGGGGAACACGATGGCGTCGTCAAAAGTGCAGGTCGTCGAGCTCGTTTTCGAGAAAAAAAAAAAAAAATTCTCAAAATTCGACAAAAAAATAAAACGATCACTGGACCGTGTAGAGAATCTAAAACTGCATAAGAATCGTATAGACGAAAATTGGCGTTCACGTGCTCGTTTTTGAGAAAAAAGTTAAAAAAGCTCTCAAAATTCGAGATAAAAAAAAAAAAAACCGTCCACCAGGTAGCCAACGGTAAACGGTACAAGTATCGTACGGGCGAAAACGAGCGTTACCGTGCTCGTTTTCGAGTTATTGACGAAAAACAGCCTGGAGCGATCGGTCCGGCGGTCGACGCGCGAAACTTTCCAAGTCCGCTCTGCTCCGAATCATCGCTCCGGCGTCAAAAATCGTCGTAGGACAAAAAATCGCCACCCTATCTTGCAGGAAAAAATCCGGGGAACACGATGGCGTCGTCAAAAGTGCAGGTCGTCGAGCTCGTTTTCGAGAAAAAAAAAAAGAAATTCTCAAAATTCGACAAAAAAATAAAACGATCACTGGACCGTGTAGAGAATCTAAAACTGCATAAGAATCGTATAGACGAAAATTGGCGTTCACGTGCTCGTTTTTGAGAAAAAAGTTAAAAAAGCTCTCAAAATTCGAGATAAAAAAAAAAAAAACCGTCCACCAGGTAGCCAACGGTAAACGGTACAAGTATCGTACGGGCGAAAACGAGCGTTACCGTGCTCGTTTTCGAGTTATTGACGAAAAACAGCCTGGAGCGATCGGTCCGGCGGTCGACGCGCGAAACTTTCTAAGTCCGCTCTGCTCCGAATCATCGCTCCGGCGTCAAAAATCGTCGTAAGACAAAAAATCGCCACCCTATCTTGCAGGAAAAAATCCGGGGAACACGATGGCGTCGTCAAAAGTGCAGGTCGTCGAGCTCGTTTTCGAGAAAAAAAAAAAAAAATTCTCAAAATTCGACAAAAAAATAAAACGATCACTGGACCGTGTAGAGAATCTAAAACTGCATAAGAATCGTATAGACGAAAATTGGCGTTCACGTGCTCGTTTTTGAGAAAAAAGTTAAAAAAGCTCTCAAAATTCGAGATAAAAAAAAAAAAAACCATCTACCAGGTAGCCAACGGTAAACGGTACAAGTATCGTACGGGCGAAAACGAGCGTTACCGTGCTCGTTTTCGAGTTATTGACGAAAAACAGCCTGGAGCGATCGGTCCGGCGGTCGACGCGCGAAACTTTCTAAGTCCGCTCTGCTCCGAATCATCGCTCCGGCGTCAAAAATCGTCGTAGGACAAAAAATCGCCACCCTATCTTGCAGGAAAAAATCCGGGGAACACGATGGCGTCGTCAAAAGTGCAGGTCGTCGAGCTCGTTTTCGAGAAAAAAAAAAAAAAATTCTCAAAATTCGACAAAAAAATAAAACGATCACTGGACCGTGTAGAGAATCTAAAACTGCATAAGAATCGTATAGACGAAAATTGGCGTTCACGTGCTCGTTTTTGAGAAAAAAGTTAAAAAAGCTCTCAAAATTCGAGATAAAAAAAAAAAAAACCGTCCACCAGGTAGCCAACGGTAAACGGTACAAGTATCGTACGGGCGAAAACGAGCGTTACCGTGCTCGTTTTCGAGTTATTGACGAAAAACAGCCTGGAGCGATCGGTCCGGCGGTCGACGCGCGAAACTTTCTAAGTCCGCTCTGCTCCGAATCATCGCTGCGGCGTCAAAAATCGTCGTAAGACAAAAAATCGCCACGCTATCTTGCAGGAAAAAATCCGGGGAACACGATGGCGTCGTCAAAAGTGCAGGTCGTCGAGCTCGTTTTCGAGAAAAAAAAAAAAAAATTCTCAAAATTCGACAAAAAAATAAAACGATCACTGGACCGTGTAGAGAATATAAAACTGCATAAGAATCGTATAGACGAAAATTGGCGTTCACGTGCTCGTTTTTGAGAAAAAAGTTAAAAAAGCTCTCAAAATTCGAGATAAAAAAAAAAAAACCGTCCACCAGGTAGCCAACGGTAAACGGTACAAGTATCGTACGGGCGAAAACGAGCGTTACCGTGCTCGTTTTCGAGTTATTGACGA
This sequence comes from Colletes latitarsis, assembly GCF_051014445.1. Taxonomy (NCBI): domain Eukaryota; kingdom Metazoa; phylum Arthropoda; class Insecta; order Hymenoptera; family Colletidae; genus Colletes; species Colletes latitarsis. The sequence goes on from NW_027488367.1 coordinate 1,053,069, forward strand.
AAAACAGCCTGGAGCGATCGGTCCGGCGGTCGACGCGCGAAACTTTCTAAGTCCGCTCTGCTCCGAATCATCGCTCCGGCGTCAAAAATCGTCGTAAGACAAAAAATCGCCACCCTATCTTGCAGGAAAAAATCCGGGGAACACGATGGCGTCGTCAAAAGTGCAGGTCGTCGAGCTCGTTTTCGAGAAAAAAGAAAAAAATTCTCAAAATTCGACAAAAAAATAAAACGATCACTGGACCGTGTAGAGAATCTAAAACTGCATAAGAATCGTATAGACGAAAATTGGCGTTCACGTGCTCGTTTTTGAGAAAAAAGTTAAAAAAGCTCTCAAAATTCGAGATAAAAAAAAAAAAAACCATCTACCAGGTAGCCAACGGTAAACGGTACAAGTATCGTACGGGCGAAAACGAGCGTTACCGTGCTCGTTTTCGAGTTATTGACGAAAAACAGCCTGGAGCGATCGGTCCGGCGGTCGACGCGCGAAACTTTCTAAGTCCGCTCTGCTCCGAATCATCGCTCCGGCGTCAAAAATCGTCGTAGGACAAAAAATCGCCACCCTATCTTGCAGGAAAAAATCCGGGGAACACGATGGCGTCGTCAAAAGTGCAGGTCGTCGAGCTCGTTTTCGAGAAAAAAAAAAAGAAATTCTGAAAATTCGACAAAAAAATAAAACGATCAGTGGACCGTGTAGAGAATCTAAAACTGCATAAGAATCGTATAGACCAAAATTGGCGTTCACGTGCTCGTTTTTGAGAAAAAAGTTAAAAAAGCTCTCAAAATTCGAGATAAAAAAAAAAAAAACCGTCCACCAGGTAGCCAACGGTAAACGGTACAAGTATCGTACGGGCGAAAACGAGCGTTACCGTGCTCGTTTTCGAGTTATTGACGAAAAACAGCCTGGAGCGATCGGTCCGGCGGTCGACACGCGAAACTTTCTAAGTCCGCTCTGCTCCGAATCATCGCTCCGGCGTCAAAAATCGTCGTAAGACAAAAAATCGCCACCCTATCTTGCAGGAAAAAATCCGGGGAACACGATGGCGTCGTCAAAAGTGCAGGTCGTCGAGCTCGTTTTCGAGAAAAAAAAAAAAAAATTCTCAAAATTCGACAAAAAAATAAAACGATCACTGGACCGTGTAGAGAATCTAAAACTGCATAAGAATCGTATAGACGAAAATTGGCGTTCACGTGCTCGTTTTTGAGAAAAAAGTTAAAAAAGCTCTCAAAATTCGAGATAAAAAAAAAAAAAACCGTCCACCAGGTAGCCAACGGTAAACGGTACAAGTATCGTACGGGCGAAAACGAGCGTTACCGTGCTCGTTTTCGAGTTATTGACGAAAAACAGCCTGGAGCGATCGGTCCGGCGGTCGACGCGCGAAACTTTCCAAGTCCGCTCTGCTCCGAATCATCGCTCCGGCGTCAAAAATCGTCGTAGGACAAAAAATCGCCACCCTATCTTGCAGGAAAAAATCCGGGGAACACGATGGCGTCGTCAAAAGTGCAGGTCGTCGAGCTCGTTTTCGAGAAAAAAAAAAAGAAATTCTCAAAATTCGACAAAAAAATAAAACGATCAGTGGACCGTGTAGAGAATCTAAAACTGCATAAGAATCGTATAGACCAAAATTGGCGTTCACGTGCTCGTTTTTGAGAAAAAAGTTAATAAAGCTCTCAAAATTCGAGATAAAAAAAAAAAAAACCGTCCACCAGGTAGCCAACGGTAAACGGTACAAGTATCGTACGGGCGAAAACGAGCGTTACCGTGCTCGTTTTCGAGTTATTGACGAAAAACAGCCTGGAGCGATCGGTCCGGCGGTCGACGCGCGAAACTTTCTAAGTCCGCTCTGCTCCGAATCATCGCTCCGGCGTCAAAAATCGTCGTAGGACAAAAAATCGCCACCCTATCTTGCAGGAAAAAATCCGGGGAACACGATGGCGTCGTCAAAAGTGCAGGTCGTCGAGCTCGTTTTCGAGAAAAAAAAAAAGAAATTCTCAAAATTCGACAAAAAAATAAAACGATCAGTGGACCGTGTAGAGAATCTAAAACTGCATAAGAATCGTATAGACCAAAATTGGCGTTCACGTGCTCGTTTTTGAGAAAAAAGTTAAAAAAGCTCTCAAAATTCGAGATAAAAAAAAAAAAACCGTCCACCAGGTAGCCAACGGTAAACGGTACAAGTATCGTACGGGCGAAAACGAGCGTTACCGTGCTCGTTTTCGAGTTATTGACGAAAAACAGCCTGGAGCGATCGGTCCGGCGGTCGACACGCGAAACTTTCTAAGTCCGCTCTGCTCCGAATCATCGCTCCGGCGTCAAAAATCGTCGTAAGACAAAAAATCGCCACCCTATCTTGCAGGAAAAAATCCGGGGAACACGATGGCGTCGTCAAAAGTGCAGGTCGTCGAGCTCGTTTTCGAGAAAAAAAAAAAAAAATTCTCAAAATTCGACAAAAAAATAAAACGATCACTGGACCGTGTAGAGAATCTAAAACTGCATAAGAATCGTATAGACGAAAATTGGCGTTCACGTGCTCGTTTTTGAGAAAAAAGTTAAAAAAGCTCTCAAAATTCGAGATAAAAAAAAAAAAAACCGTCCACCAGGTAGCCAACGGTAAACGGTACAAGTATCGTACGGGCGAAAACGAGCGTTACCGTGCTCGTTTTCGAGTTATTGACGAAAAACAGCCTGGAGCGATCGGTCCGGCGGTCGACGCGCGAAACTTTCCAAGTCCGCTCTGCCCCGAATCATCGCTCCGGCGTCAAAAATCGTCGTAGGACAAAAAATCGCCACCCTATCTTGCAGGAAAAAATCCGGGGAACACGATGGCGTCGTCAAAAGTGCAGGTCGTCGAGCTCGTTTTCGAGAAAAAAAAAAAGAAATTCTCAAAATTCGACAAAAAAATAAAACGATCAGTGGACCGTGTAGAGAATCTAAAACTGCATAAGAATCGTATAGACCAAAATTGGCGTTCACGTGCTCGTTTTTGAGAAAAAAGTTAATAAAGCTCTCAAAATTCGAGATAAAAAAAAAAAAAACCGTCCACCAGGTAGCCAACGGTAAACGGTACAAGTATCGTACGGGCGAAAACGAGCGTTACCGTGCTCGTTTTCGAGTTATTGACGAAAAACAGCCTGGAGCGATCGGTCCGGCGGTCGACGCGCGAAACTTTCTAAGTCCGCTCTGCTCCGAATCATCGCTCCGGCGTCAAAAATCGTCGTAGGACAAAAAATCGCCACCCTATCTTGCAGGAAAAAATCCGGGGAACACGATGGCGTCGTCAAAAGTGCATGTGGTCGAGCTCGTTTTCGAGAAAAAAAAAAAGAAATTCTCAAAATTCGACAAAAAAATAAAACGATCAGTGGACCGTGTAGAGAATCTAAAACTGCATAAGAATCGTATAGACCAAAATTGGCGTTCACGTGCTCGTTTTTGAGAAAAAAGTTAAAAAAGCTCTCAAAATTCGAGATAAAAAAAAAAAAACCGTCCACCAGGTAGCCAACGGTAAACGGTACAAGTATCGTACGGGCGAAAACGAGCGTTACCGTGCTCGTTTTCGAGTTATTGACGAAAAACAGCCTGGAGCGATCGGTCCGGCGGTCGACGCGCGAAACTTTCTAAGTCCGCTCTGCTCCGAATCATCGCTCCGGCGTCAAAAATCGTCGTAAGACAAAAAATCGCCACCCTATCTTGCAGGAAAAAATCCGGGGAACACGATGGCGTCGTCAAAAGTGCAGGTCGTCGAGCTCGTTTTCGAGAAAAAAAAAAAAAAATTCTCAAAATTCGACAAAAAAATAAAACGATCACTGGACCGTGTAGAGAATCTAAAACTGCATAAGAATCGTATAGACGAAAATTGGCGTTCACGTGCTCGTTTTTGAGAAAAAAGTTAAAAAAGCTCTCAAAATTCGAGATAAAAAAAAAAAAAACCATCTACCAGGTAGCCAACGGTAAACGGTACAAGTATCGTACGGGCGAAAACGAGCGTTACCGTGCTCGTTTTCGAGTTATTGACGAAAAACAGCCTGGAGCGATCGGTCCGGCGGTCGACGCGCGAAACTTTCTAAGTCCGCTCTGCTCCGAATCATCGCTCCGGCGTCAAAAATCGTCGTAGGACAAAAAATCGCCACCCTATCTTGCAGGAAAAAATCCGGGGAACACGATGGCGTCGTCAAAAGTGCAGGTCGTCGAGCTCGTTTTCGAGAAAAAAAAAAAGAAATTCTCAAAATTCGACAAAAAAATAAAACGATCAGTGGACCGTGTAGAGAATCTAAAACTGCATAAGAATCGTATAGACCAAAATTGGCGTTCACGTGCTCGTTTTTGAGAAAAAAGTTAAAAAAGCTCTCAAAATTCGAGATAAAAAAAAAAAAAACCGTCCACCAGGTAGCCAACGGTAAACGGTACAAGTATCGTACGGGCGAAAACGAGCGTTACCGTGCTCGTTTTCGAGTTATTGACGAAAAACAGCCTGGAGCGATCGGTCCGGCGGTCGACACGCGAAACTTTCTAAGTCCGCTCTGCTCCGAATCATCGCTCCGGCGTCAAAAATCGTCGTAAGACAAAAAATCGCCACCCTATCTTGCAGGAAAAAATCCGGGGAACACGATGGCGTCGTCAAAAGTGCAGGTCGTCGAGCTCGTTTTCGAGAAAAAAAAAAAAAAATTCTCAAAATTCGACAAAAAAATAAAACGATCACTGGACCGTGTAGAGAATCTAAAACTGCATAAGAATCGTATAGACGAAAATTGGCGTTCACGTGCTCGTTTTTGAGAAAAAAGTTAAAAAAGCTCTCAAAATTCGAGATAAAAAAAAAAAAAACCGTCCACCAGGTAGCCAACGGTAAACGGTACAAGTATCGTACGGGCGAAAACGAGCGTTACCGTGCTCGTTTTCGAGTTATTGACGAAAAACAGCCTGGAGCGATCGGTCCGGCGGTCGACGCGCGAAACTTTCCAAGTCCGCTCTGACCCGAATCATCGCTCCGGCGTCAAAAATCGTCGTAGGACAAAAAATCGCCACCCTATCTTGCAGGAAAAAATCCGGGGAACACGATGGCGTCGTCAAAAGTGCAGGTCGTCGAGCTCGTTTTCGAGAAAAAAAAAAAGAAATTCTCAAAATTCGACAAAAAAATAAAACGATCAGTGGACCGTGTAGAGAATCTAAAACTGCATAAGAATCGTATAGACCAAAATTGGCGTTCACGTGCTCGTTTTTGAGAAAAAAGTTAATAAAGCTCTCAAAATTCGAGATAAAAAAAAAAAAAACCGTCCACCAGGTAGCCAACGGTAAACGGTACAAGTATCGTACGGGCGAAAACGAGCGTTACCGTGCTCGTTTTCGAGTTATTGACGAAAAACAGCCTGGAGCGATCGGTCCGGCGGTCGACGCGCGAAACTTTCTAAGTCCGCTCTGCTCCGAATCATCGCTCCGGCGTCAAAAATCGTCGTAGGACAAAAAATCGCCACCCTATCTTGCAGGAAAAAATCCGGGGAACACGATGGCGTCGTCAAAAGTGCAGGTGGTCGAGCTCGTTTTTGGGGAAAAAAAATAGAAATTCTCAAAATTCGACAAAAAAATAAAACGATCAGTGGACCGTGTAGAGAATCTAAAACTGCATAAGAATCGTATAGACCAAAATTGGCGTTCACGTGCTCGTTTTTGAGAAAAAAGTTAAAAAAGCTCTCAAAATTCGAGATAAAAAAAAAAAAACCGTCCACCAGGTAGCCAACGGTAAACGGTACAAGTATCGTACGGGCGAAAACGAGCGTTACCGTGCTCGTTTTCGAGTTATTGACGAAAAACAGCCTGGAGCGATCGGTCCGGCGGTCGACGCGCGAAACTTTCTAAGTCCGCTCTGCTCCGAATCATCGCTCCGGCGTCAAAAATCGTCGTAGGACAAAAAATCGCCACCCTATCTTGCAGGAAAAAATCCGGGGAACACGATGGCGTCGTCAAAAGTGCAGGTCGTCGAGCTCGTTTTCGAGAAAAAAAAAAAAAAATTCTCAAAATTCGACAAAAAAATAAAACGATCACTGGACCGTGTAGAGAATCTAAAACTGCATAAGAATCGTATAGACGAAAATTGGCGTTCACGTGCTCGTTTTTGAGAAAAAAGTTAAAAAAGCTCTCAAAATTCGAGATAAAAAAAAAAAAAACCGTCCACCAGGTAGCCAACGGTAAACGGTACAAGTATCGTACGGGCGAAAACGAGCGTTACCGTGCTCGTTTTCGAGTTATTGACGAAAAACAGCCTGGAGCGATCGGTCCGGCGGTCGACGCGCGAAACTTTCTAAGTCCGCTCTGCTCCCCCTCAGGGGCTGCCAGCCTTTCAGCTGCAGTACGGGCTTAACGAACCCGGGGTACCCGAGTCATGCACACACCGTAAGCCTCCTGTTGGTCGTCACAACGACCCATTCACAATTCCCTATTGGTTTAGTGAATGGTACGTGACGGCAGGAGGAACGGGGGTCTTGGCTTAACCGCCTGGGCCACGAGTATGGCGACTCTATAAAATCGCCCTCCAATCCTAAGCTATGGTGCGCGGCGATGGGATGCATGGTTGGGGGAGAAGGCCCAATCCCAAGCGACCACCTCCGGGGAACCTGCCGAACCCCCGGAGTATTAGGCTTACCCGGGTAAGGCGGCTCTGCCCGGGTGGACCTTTATTTCCGACCATCTCGTGGGATTCTTATGGACACAGAAAATAAAATGGGGATGGGGCGGGTTTTGTCGGTTGGGGAGGACGGTGACGGGGTTGGGGTTAGGGTGGCGGCGCTCGCGCCCCACTCAGCGCCAGGTCCGGCTTCGTGGAGGGTGGAGGAGGACGACGAGACGGCGTCGGTCTCGTCCTTCTCCTCCAGCACGAGCCACATAGGCTCTAAGAGGAAGAGGACGGGGCAGGCCGTCGTCGAGGTGGGCGGGGCGATGAGCCCGTCGGTGAGGCTGAGTTGCCTCAGGGACGAGGTGACCGAGGAGATATCGGAGAGGATCTCCTCGTCCCTGAGGCGGGTGGAGAAAGTCGCCGCTGCCTGCGCCTTTAAGGGGCAGAAAAGCGGTGGCGCGGAGGCCCTGAAGGCCGCGGCGGCGGAAATGAGGGAGGCGGCGCGGGAGCTCAGAGGGCGGAACGCCCGTCTGCAGCTCCTGTTGGAGGAGGAGCGACAGGGGAGGAGGAGGGCAGAGGCGCTGTGGAACAGCGCGGCTCTCCCTCCCATCCTCCCTCCTCCTCCACCGCCGCGTCCCTCGGCGGAGGTAAATAAGCGGAGTGCGGCGGCAGTGGTGCGGGGCACCGCGGGCCCCTCGACCCGCACTCCGCCCGTGAAGAAGTCCCCGTCCTCCTCAGAAGACGATCTTCTGAGGAGGATTGGGGACATGATTGATGGCAAGCTGGCCGCCTTCCGGGAGGAGCTCCTCGCCGGAAGAGCGGTCAGCAGGAAGGCGGTGCCTCCCCGACCTGTTCCGGTACAGTCGGGGAAGGCAAAGAAGGGCGGAGTGAAGGCTCCGCCCAGCGTTGCGGCACCAGGGCCCCGGGTCGCGACCCCCAAGGGGGGTGGTGTACCCGTGGTCGCGGTGGTCGCGTCCTCCACGGCACCCTCCCAAGGGGGGGTGGCGTGGAGTGAGGTGGTGGGGCGGAAGGCGAAGCGGGCGGCGAGGAAGGCCTCGCAACCGCAGCCTCCGCCTCCGCCGCCGGCGGCCAAGGTAAAGGCCGCGAAGGTCGGGAAGGCACGACCAGGTCGTCCCCCAAAAACGGCAGCGGTGACGCTGACCGTTGCGCAGGGGGGCGACCTGACCCTCGCGGAGGCGATGCGGCTGGCCAGGGAGAATATCTCCCTGGAAGAGCTGGGCATCGCCTCCGTGAGGGCGAAGAGGGCCGTGACCGGGGGTCTCTTGCTGGAGATCCCCGGTGCAGAAGGCGGCGCGAAGGCGGATCGTCTCGCCCAGAGGCTCCGGGAGCAGCTGGGCGAGCGAGGTGTCCGGGTCGCCCGGCCCACGAAGCGCACGGAGATGCGCGTTTGTGGGCTGGACGACTCGGTCAGCGCACAGGATGTGTCCCGTGCCCTTGCGAGGGCGGGGGACTGTCCTGTGGAGGACCTGCGGATCGGAGAGATCCGCAGGTCGCCCTCCGGCCTCGGGTCGGTGTGGGCCCGGTGCCCCCTCTCCGCCGCCCGTAAGGTGGCGGAATCCGGGAGGGTGTTGGTGGGGTGGGTTTCGGCGCGAGTGGAAATCCTCGCGCCGCGCCCGCTCCAGTGTCATCGCTGCCTCGAATTGGGGCACGTGAGGCAGTGGTGCACCTCGCCGGTGGACCGCAGCGGTCAGTGTTACCGCTGCGGTGCCAAAGAGCACCGTGCGAGCCAGTGCTCGGCGGCCCCCCACTGCCCGCTGTGTGCGGACATGGGGAGGCCAGCCGATCACAGGGTGGGGAGCAAGAAGTGCTCCCCCCCCTCCCGGAAGGAGAGGAAGAGGCGGGCTGCACCGGCTCCGGTGCCGAGGGCGGTGGCATCGTCCTCCATGGAGGTGGACGGTGCTACGGGGACGGACGGCCGGGAGGAGGCTGGCGCGGCCATTAATTAATGCCGCCCCGCCTCCTCCTCCAGGCCAACCTCAACCACTGCCGCGCGGCACAGGACTTGATGTCCCAAGTCCTCGCGGAGTGGGGGGTTGGCCTGGCGGTCGCCGCCGAGCCGTACCGCGTCCCTGATCACCCTCATTGGGTGGGCGACGCGGACGGCTTGGTGGCGACGGTATGGGGAGGGGGCGACGGGTCCCCACCGTTCTCCTTGTTGGAGCGCGGTCGGGGATTCGTCGCCGTGGACTGGGGGGGAGTCGCTGTGGTGGGGTGCTACATTTCGCCCCGTAGCGGTCACGCTGCGTTCGAGCTGTACTTGGCCGAGGTCGCGGCATGCGTGCAGCGCTACGCGGCCCGGCCGGTGCTGGTCCTGGGGGATTTTAATGCCAAGTCGGTGGCTTGGGGATCCCCCAGGACCTCCGTTCGCGGCGGGATCCTGGGCGATTGGGCGGCGGGGCTCGACCTCCGGGTATTGAACCGGGGGTCGGAGCACACATGCGTGCGGCGATATGGGGGGTCCATCGTGGATGTTGGATTCGCGACCCCCAACGCCGTGCGCATGGTGTCGGGTTGGCACGTGGTCGCGGGGGCAGAGACACTCTCCGATCACCGGTACATCCGGATGGAGGTCTCTGCCGCCGCGAGTGCATCCCGACACGGCCGCCTGCGTGGCACCCCACCACGCCGCTGGTCGCTTCGGCGCCTGGACAAGGACGCCCTGATGGCAGCTGCCCTCGCTGCAACTTGGCCGCAGGGAGCGGCCGAGTTGCCGAGCATAGAGGAGGAGGTCGCCCGGCTCGGAGCATTGGTCGCGGGTATTTGCGACGCGGCGATGCCTCGGGTCGGGCGGGCTTCTCCTCGCCGGGCGGTGTACTGGTGGTCGGACGCGATCGCGGAGTTGCGAGTCGCGACTGTCCGCGCCCGACGCCAGTACACCCGCGCGCGCCGTCGTCAACGTACAGGCGACGGCGTGGCGCGAGCGAGGGCAGCTGATGACCTGTATGGAGCATACCGCGTGGCGCGGGTTGCTCTGCAGGTCGCCATTAAACGGGCCAAGACCCAGGCATGGAAGGAGCTCCTCCAGACCCTTGATGACGATCCATGGGGGCGCCCATATAAGGTGGTGCTGAGTAAGCTCCGCCCGTGGGCGCCCCCCGTCACCGAGGGTCTTGACCCCCGGCTGCTGGAGGACGTGGTCAATACACTCTTCCCAATTGGGGAGAGGGGACCGCGTCCTCCGGCGGCGGCGGCTGTCCCAGTGGAGTGGACGGCCGAGCTGGGGGTCACGCAGGAGGAGCTGGCAGCGGCCATCAGACGGCTCGGGGTTCGTAACACGGCCCCGGGTCCGGATGGTGTGCCCGGCCGGGTTTGGGTCTTGACCCAGGGCGTCCTTGGGGCCGACCTCAGGCGGTTGTTCGACCGCTGCCTGAGGGACGGGCGATTCCCCCCCAGTTGGAAGGTGGCGAGGATGGTCCTCCTCCGGAAGGAGGGTCGGCCCGCGGAGTCTCCCTCCGCATACCGGCCCATTTGTCTCCTCGACGAGGTGGGCAAGCTCTTCGAGCGTGTGATTGCTGCCCGCCTCGTCGAGCACCTGTCGCGGGGTGATCCCGGTCTGGCCGACTGCCAGTTCGGTTTCCGGGGGGGCCGATCGACTATCGACGCGATAGGTCGTGTGAGGGCCCTCTCGGAGGCGGCCGTCTCCCGGGGAGGGGTGGCATTGGCAATATCCTTGGATATTGCCAATGCCTTTAACACCCTCCCCTGGGAAGAGATAAGGAGGGGGCTCGAATATCATCGAGTCCCCCCTTGTCTCAGGGCGGTCGTCGGGGATTATCTCCGCGGCAGGTGGATCGAGTATCCGGGCCGGGATGGTGATATGCGGAGGGAGGTGTACTGCGGTGTTCCGCAGGGGTCGGTCCTCGGGCCACTCCTGTGGAACATCGCGTACGACTCGGTGTTGCGGGCCGGCCTCCCCGACGGCGTCAGCACGGTGTGTTATGCGGATGACACACTGGTGCTGGCCGTCGGGGCGCACTGGGGGAGGGCCATGCGTCGCGCGGAGGAGGGGTCGCAACGCGTCGTCGACCGGATCAGGGGGATGGGGATGACGGTGGCGGTCCATAAGACCGAGGTGATTGCATTTCATTCACCTCGGCAGGATCCGCCACCCCCTCTGATTCGGGTGGGTGGGGCTGACATCGAGGTGAAGCCCCAGATCAGGTATCTGGGGCTGATCCTCGATAGCCACTGGCGTTTCGAGAAGCATTTCCGCTGCCTGGTCCCCCGGTTGGAAAGGATGGTTGCGGCCCTGGGCCGGATCCTGCCCAACCTGGGGGGCCCGGCGGGCCGAGTTCGTCGCCTCTATGTGGCAATGGTCCAGTCGGTGGCCCTATACGGGGCCCCCGTCTGGGCGGACGACCTGGCTGCCTCCCGGCGCAGCATGACTATGCTGCGTCGGGTGCAGAGGCGCATGGCGCTCAGGGTCGTCCGCGGGTATCGGACCATGTCACATGAGGCGGCGACGGTTCTAGCGGGGATGCCGCCCATGGACCTGCTCGCGCGGTCGCACGCGGTGATGTACCGGCACCGCGTCGACCGTCGCGCGGGGGTGGGGGCGGCCCCGGGCGGGCAGGAACCTGCTTGGGGCGATTTGAAGCGCCAGGCCCGGCAGTCCGTGTTGCTCGCGTGGCAGGAGCGGCTGGCTCTGCCAACCGCGGGGCACCGAACTGTCGGGGCGGTTCGGCCACTCCTGAAGGAGTGGCTGGACAGAGGCCATGGCAGCCTCACCTACCGGATGGCACAGGTATTTTCCGGGCATGGCAGCTTCGGAAGATACCTGTGCCGGATAGGGAAGGAGCCGACGGCGCGTTGCTGCCACTGCGACGCTGAGCAGGACACGGCGGATCATACCCTGGAGGTATGCCCCGCGTGGGAGGGGGAGCGCCGTGTCCTGGTCGGCGTCGTCGGGCGGGATGTCTCGCTGCCGGGCGTGGTGCGCGCCATGCTCGGCAGCGAGGAGAAGTGGAGGGCCGTGGCCTCCTTCTGCGAGAACGTAATGTTGCAGAAGGAGGCCGCGGGGAGGGAGCGCGAGCTTGAGCGGCGTGCTGAAGCTCGCGCTCGTGCGGTGGCCCGAGGTCGTCGCCCGGTCGCGAGGCGTCGCGGGCGGCCGCCTCGGCGTGGCGGATGACCTAGGCTGGGAGGGGGGTCCTGAGGGGACCCCCCTCCCGCCAGGCGGCGCCGGGTCGGACCAGTTGGGGGTAGGAGTGCCTCCCCCTAGCGGTCCGACGCAAGGGGAGGCACCCTCGGCGGTCTGGTGCGGCCATGAACGCCCGGCCGCCGAGGGGTGGAAAGGGGGTCGCGGGCGGTTGCGAGTTGGGGCTCGCAGCCGCCACTAAACGCGGCCCCGGGACGGATAGCGGCGGGATGGAGTGGCCCCGTCCCGCCGCTATGAGGCAGTGTGTCTACTGGGGGGACCGATTGTCCCGCCGGGGGATGGGCGCGAAAGCGCGGGCACGGGGAGGATACCGGAAGAATGCTTCGAGCGATTCCCGGTATCCTCCCAAAGCGTGCCGAAGGGTCACCGTGGGGTTTTTAGTGGGTAGGTCCCGCGCCTGTCGTTGTACGGGCGCGGGGAATCCCACACACCCCTCCCACCTCTCCCCAAGGAGGTGGGAGGGAGTCTTTCGAAGATTTTCCCCACGACAAAAAAAAAAAAAAAAAAAAAAAAAAAAAAAAAAAAAAAAAAAAAAAAGTCCGCTCTGCTCCCCCGGGACGGATAGCGGCGGGATGGAGTGGCCCCGTCCCGCCGCTATGAGGCAGTGTGTCTACTGGGGGGACCGATTGTCCCCCCGGGGGATGGGCGCGAAAGCGCGGGCACGGGGAGGATACCGGAAGAATGCTTCGAGCGATTCCCGGTATCCTCCCAAAGCGTGCCGAAGGGTCACCGTGGGGTTTTTAGTGGGTAGGTCCCGCGCCTGTCGTTGTACAGGCGCGGGGAATCCCACACACCCCTCCCACCTCTCCCCAAGGAGGTGGGAGGGAGTCTTTCGAAGATTTTCCCCACGACAAAAAAAAAAAAAAAAAAAAAAAAAAAAAAAAAAAAAAAAAGTCCGCTCTGCTCCGAATCATCGCTGCGGCGTCAAAAATCGTCGTAAGACAAAAAATCGCCACGCTATCTTGCAGGAAAAAATCCGGGGAACACGATGGCGTCGTCAAAAGTGCAGGTCGTCGAGCTCGTTTTCGAGAAAAAAAAAAAAAAATTCTCAAAATTCGACAAAAAAATAAAACGATCACTGGACCGTGTAGAGAATCTAAAACTGCATAAGAATCGTATAGACGAAAATTGGCGTTCACGTGCTCGTTTTTGAGAAAAAAGTTAAAAAAGCTCTCAAAATTCGAGATAAAAAAAAAAAAACCGTCCACCAGGTAGCCAACGGTAAACGGTACAAGTATCGTACGGGCGAAAACGAGCGTTACCGTGCTCGTTTTCGAGTTATTGACGAAAAACAGCCTGGAGCGATCGGTCCGGCGGTCGACGCGCGAAACTTTCTAAGTCCGCTCTGCTCCGAATCATCGCTCCGGCGTCAAAAATCGTCGTAAGACAAAAAATCGCCACCCTATCTTGCAGGAAAAAATCCGGGGAACACGATGGCGTCGTCAAAAGTGCAGGTCGTCGAGCTCGTTTTCGAGAAAAAAGAAAAAAATTCTCAAAATTCGACAAAAAAATAAAACGATCACTGGACCGTGTAGAGAATCTAAAACTGCATAAGAATCGTATAGACGAAAATTGGCGTTCACGTGCTCGTTTTTGAGAAAAAAGTTAAAAAAGCTCTCAAAATTCGAGATAAAAAAAAAAAAAACCATCTACCAGGTAGCCAACGGTAAACGGTACAAGTATCGTACGGGCGAAAACGAGCGTTACCGTGCTCGTTTTCGAGTTATTGACGAAAAACAGCCTGGAGCGATCGGTCCGGCGGTCGACGCGCGAAACTTTCTAAGTCCGCTCTGCTCCGAATCATCGCTCCGGCGTCAAAAATCGTCGTAGGACAAAAAATCGCCACCCTATCTTGCAGGAAAAAATCCGGGGAACACGATGGCGTCGTCAAAAGTGCAGGTCGTCGAGCTCGTTTTCGAGAAAAAAAAAAAGAAATTCTGAAAATTCGACAAAAAAATAAAACGATCAGTGGACCGTGTGGAGAATCTAAAACTGCATAAGAATCGTATAGACCAAAATTGGCGTTCACGTGCTCGTTTTTGAGAAAAAAGTTAAAAAAGCTCTCAAAATTCGAGATAAAAAAAAAAAAAACCGTCCACCAGGTAGCCAACGGTAAACGGTACAAGTATCGTACGGGCGAAAACGAGCGTTACCGTGCTCGTTTTCGAGTTATTGACGAAAAACAGCCTGGAGCGATCGGTCCGGCGGTCGACACGCGAAACTTTCTAAGTCCGCTCTGCTCCGAATCATCGCTCCGGCGTCAAAAATCGTCGTAAGACAAAAAATCGCCACCCTATCTTGCAGGAAAAAATCCGGGGAACACGATGGCGTCGTCAAAAGTGCAGGTCGTCGAGCTCGTTTTCGAGAAAAAAAAAAAAAAATTCTCAAAATTCGACAAAAAAATAAAACGATCACTGGACCGTGTAGAGAATCTAAAACTGCATAAGAATCGTATAGACGAAAATTGGCGTTCACGTGCTCGTTTTTGAGAAAAAAGTTAAAAAAGCTCTCAAAATTCGAGATAAAAAAAAAAAAAACCGTCCACCAGGTAGCCAACGGTAAACGGTACAAGTATCGTACGGGCGAAAACGAGCGTTACCGTGCTCGTTTTCGAGTTATTGACGAAAAACAGCCTGGAGCGATCGGTCCGGCGGTCGACGCGCGAAACTTTCCAAGTCCGCTCTGCTCCGAATCATCGCTCCGGCGTCAAAAATCGTCGTAGGACAAAAAATCGCCACCCTATCTTGCAGGAAAAAATCCGGGGAACACGATGGCGTCGTCAAAAGTGCAGGTCGTCGAGCTCGTTTTCGAGAAAAAAAAAAAGAAATTCTCAAAATTCGACAAAAAAATAAAACGATCAGTGGACCGTGTAGAGAATCTAAAACTGCATAAGAATCGTATAGACCAAAATTGGCGTTCACGTGCTCGTTTTTGAGAAAAAAGTTAATAAAGCTCTCAAAATTCGAGATAAAAAAAAAAAAAACCGTCCACCAGGTAGCCAACGGTAAACGGTACAAGTATCGTACGGGCGAAAACGAGCGTTACCGTGCTCGTTTTCGAGTTATTGACGAAAAACAGCCTGGAGCGATCGGTCCGGCGGTCGACGCGCGAAACTTTCTAAGTCCGCTCTGCTCCGAATCATCGCTCCGGCGTCAAAAATCGTCGTAGGACAAAAAATCGCCACCCTATCTTGCAGGAAAAAATCCGGGGAACACGATGGCGTCGTCAAAAGTGCAGGTCGTCGAGCTCGTTTTCGAGAAAAAAAAAAAGAAATTCTCAAAATTCGACAAAAAAATAAAACGATCAGTGGACCGTGTAGAGAATCTAAAACTGCATAAGAATCGTATAGACCAAAATTGGCGTTCACGTGCTCGTTTTTGAGAAAAAAGTTAAAAAAGCTCTCAAAATTCGAGATAAAAAAAAAAAAACCGTCCACCAGGTAGCCAACGGTAAACGGTACAAGTATCGTACGGGCGAAAACGAGCGTTACCGTGCTCGTTTTCGAGTTATTGACGAAAAACAGCCTGGAGCGATCGGTCCGGCGGTCGACACGCGAAACTTTCTAAGTCCGCTCTGCTCCGAATCATCGCTCCGGCGTCAAAAATCGTCGTAAGACAAAAAATCGCCACCCTATCTTGCAGGAAAAAATCCGGGGAACACGATGGCGTCGTCAAAAGTGCAGGTCGTCGAGCTCGTTTTCGAGAAAAAAAAAAAAAAATTCTCAAAATTCGACAAAAAAATAAAACGATCACTGGACCGTGTAGAGAATCTAAAACTGCATAAGAATCGTATAGACGAAAATTGGCGTTCACGTGCTCGTTTTTGAGAAAAAAGTTAAAAAAGCTCTCAAAATTCGAGATAAAAAAAAAAAAAACCGTCCACCAGGTAGCCAACGGTAAACGGTACAAGTATCGTACGGGCGAAAACGAGCGTTACCGTGCTCGTTTTCGAGTTATTGACGAAAAACAGCCTGGAGCGATCGGTCCGGCGGTCGACGCGCGAAACTTTCCAAGTCCGCTCTGCCCCGAATCATCGCTCCGGCGTCAAAAATCGTCGTAGGACAAAAAATCGCCACCCTATCTTGCAGGAAAAAATCCGGGGAACACGATGGCGTCGTCAAAAGTGCAGGTCGTCGAGCTCGTTTTCGAGAAAAAAAAAAAGAAATTCTCAAAATTCGACAAAAAAATAAAACGATCAGTGGACCGTGTAGAGAATCTAAAACTGCATAAGAATCGTATAGACCAAAATTGGCGTTCACGTGCTCGTTTTTGAGAAAAAAGTTAATAAAGCTCTCAAAATTCGAGATAAAAAAAAAAAAAACCGTCCACCAGGTAGCCAACGGTAAACGGTACAAGTATCGTACGGGCGAAAACGAGCGTTACCGTGCTCGTTTTCGAGTTATTGACGAAAAACAGCCTGGAGCGATCGGTCCGGCGGTCGACGCGCGAAACTTTCTAAGTCCGCTCTGCTCCGAATCATCGCTCCGGCGTCAAAAATCGTCGTAGGACAAAAAATCGCCACCCTATCTTGCAGGAAAAAATCCGGGGAACACGATGGCGTCGTCAAAAGTGCATGTGGTCGAGCTCGTTTTCGAGAAAAAAAAAAAGAAATTCTCAAAATTCGACAAAAAAATAAAACGATCAGTGGACCGTGTAGAGAATCTAAAACTGCATAAGAATCGTATAGACCAAAATTGGCGTTCACGTGCTCGTTTTTGAGAAAAAAGTTAAAAAAGCTCTCAAAATTCGAGATCAAAAAAAAAAAACCGTCCACCAGGTAGCCAACGGTAAACGGTACAAGTATCGTACGGGCGAAAACGAGCGTTACCGTGCTCGTTTTCGAGTTATTGACGAAAAACAGCCTGGAGCGATCGGTCCGGCGGTCGACGCGCGAAACTTTCTAAGTCCGCTCTGCTCCGAATCATCGCTCCGGCGTCAAAAATCGTCGTAAGACAAAAAATCGCCACCCTATCTTGCAGGAAAAAATCCGGGGAACACGATGGCGTCGTCAAAAGTGCAGGTCGTCGAGCTCGTTTTCGAGAAAAAAAAAAAAAAATTCTCAAAATTCGACAAAAAAATAAAACGATCACTGGACCGTGTAGAGAATCTAAAACTGCATAAGAATCGTATAGACGAAAATTGGCGTTCACGTGCTCGTTTTTGAGAAAAAAGTTAAAAAAGCTCTCAAAATTCGAGATAAAAAAAAAAAAAACCGTCCACCAGGTAGCCAACGGTAAACGGTACAAGTATCGTACGGGCGAAAACGAGCGTTACCGTGCTCGTTTTCGAGTTATTGACGAAAAACAGCCTGGAGCGATCGGTCCGGCGGTCGACGCGCGAAACTTTCCAAGTCCGCTCTGCTCCGAATCATCGCTCCGGCGTCAAAAATCGTCGTAGGACAAAAAATCGCCACCCTATCTTGCAGGAAAAAATCCGGGGAACACGATGGCGTCGTCAAAAGTGCAGGTCGTCGAGCTCGTTTTCGAGAAAAAAAAAAAGAAATTCTCAAAATTCGACAAAAAAATAAAACGATCAGTGGACCGTGTAGAGAATCTAAAACTGCATAAGAATCGTATAGACCAAAATTGGCGTTCACGTGCTCGTTTTTGAGAAAAAAGTTAATAAAGCTCTCAAAATTCGAGATAAAAAAAAAAAAAACCGTCCACCAGGTAGCCAACGGTAAACGGTACAAGTATCGTACGGGCGAAAACGAGCGTTACCGTGCTCGTTTTCGAGTTATTGACGAAAAACAGCCTGGAGCGATCGGTCCGGCGGTCGACGCGCGAAACTTTCTAAGTCCGCTCTGCTCCGAATCATCGCTCCGGCGTCAAAAATCGTCGTAGGACAAAAAATCGCCACCCTATCTTGCAGGAAAAAATCCGGGGAACACGATGGCGTCGTCAAAAGTGCAGGTCGTCGAGCTCGTTTTCGAGAAAAAAAAAAAGAAATTCTCAAAATTCGACAAAAAAATAAAACGATCAGTGGACCGTGTAGAGAATCTAAAACTGCATAAGAATCGTATAGACCAAAATTGGCGTTCACGTGCTCGTTTTTGAGAAAAAAGTTAAAAAAGCTCTCAAAATTCGAGATAAAAAAAAAAAAACCGTCCACCAGGTAGCCAACGGTAAACGGTACAAGTATCGTACGGGCGAAAACGAGCGTTACCGTGCTCGTTTTCGAGTTATTGACGAAAAACAGCCTGGAGCGATCGGTCCGGCGGTCGACACGCGAAACTTTCTAAGTCCGCTCTGCTCCGAATCATCGCTCCGGCGTCAAAAATCGTCGTAAGACAAAAAATCGCCACCCTATCTTGCAGGAAAAAATCCGGGGAACACGATGGCGTCGTCAAAAGTGCAGGTCGTCGAGCTCGTTTTCGAGAAAAAAAAAAAAAAATTCTCAAAATTCGACAAAAAAATAGAACGATCACTGGACCGTGTAGAGAATCTAAAACTGCATAAGAATCGTATAGACGAAAATTGGCGTTCACGTGCTCGTTTTTGAGAAAAAAGTTAAAAAAGCTCTCAAAATTCGAGATAAAAAAAAAAAAAACCGTCCACCAGGTAGCCAACGGTAAACGGTACAAGTATCGTACGGGCGAAAACGAGCGTTACCGTGCTCGTTTTCGAGTTATTGACGAAAAACAGCCTGGAGCGATCGGTCCGGCGGTCGACGCGCGAAACTTTCCAAGTCCGCTCTGCCCCGAATCATCGCTCCGGCGTCAAAAATCGTCGTAGGACAAAAAATCGCCACCCTATCTTGCAGGAAAAAATCCGGGGAACACGATGGCGTCGTCAAAAGTGCAGGTCGTCGAGCTCGTTTTCGAGAAAAAAAAAAAGAAATTCTCAAAATTCGACAAAAAAATAAAACGATCAGTGGACCGTGTAGAGAATCTAAAACTGCATAAGAATCGTATAGACCAAAATTGGCGTTCACGTGCTCGTTTTTGAGAAAAAAGTTAATAAAGCTCTCAAAATTCGAGATAAAAAAAAAAAAAACCGTCCACCAGGTAGCCAACGGTAAACGGTACAAGTATCGTACGGGCGAAAACGAGCGTTACCGTGCTCGTTTTCGAGTTATTGACGAAAAACAGCCTGGAGCGATCGGTCCGGCGGTCGACGCGCGAAACTTTCTAAGTCCGCTCTGCTCCGAATCATCGCTCCGGCGTCAAAAATCGTCGTAGGACAAAAAATCGCCACCCTATCTTGCAGGAAAAAATCCGGGGAACACGATGGCGTCGTCAAAAGTGCATGTGGTCGAGCTCGTTTTCGAGAAAAAAAAAAAGAAATTCTCAAAATTCGACAAAAAAATAAAACGATCAGTGGACCGTGTAGAGAATCTAAAACTGCATAAGAATCGTATAGACCAAAATTGGCGTTCACGTGCTCGTTTTTGAGAAAAAAGTTAAAAAAGCTCTCAAAATTCGAGATAAAAAAAAAAAAACCGTCCACCAGGTAGCCAACGGTAAACGGTACAAGTATCGTACGGGCGAAAACGAGCGTTACCGTGCTCGTTTTCGAGTTATTGACGAAAAACAGCCTGGAGCGATCGGTCCGGCGGTCGACGCGCGAAACTTTCTAAGTCCGCTCTGCTCCGAATCATCGCTCCGGCGTCAAAAATCGTCGTAAGACAAAAAATCGCCACCCTATCTTGCAGGAAAAAATCCGGGGAACACGATGGCGTCGTCAAAAGTGCAGGTCGTCGAGCTCGTTTTCGAGAAAAAAAAAAAAAAATTCTCAAAATTCGACAAAAAAATAAAACGATCACTGGACCGTGTAGAGAATCTAAAACTGCATAAGAATCGTATAGACGAAAATTGGCGTTCACGTGCTCGTTTTTGAGAAAAAAGTTAAAAAAGCTCTCAAAATTCGAGATAAAAAAAAAAAAAACCATCTACCAGGTAGCCAACGGTAAACGGTACAAGTATCGTACGGGCGAAAACGAGCGTTACCGTGCTCGTTTTCGAGTTATTGACGAAAAACAGCCTGGAGCGATCGGTCCGGCGGTCGACGCGCGAAACTTTCTAAGTCCGCTCTGCTCCGAATCATCGCTCCGGCGTCAAAAATCGTCGTAGGACAAAAAATCGCCACCCTATCTTGCAGGAAAAAATCCGGGGAACACGATGGCGTCGTCAAAAGTGCAGGTCGTCGAGCTCGTTTTCGAGAAAAAAAAAAAGAAATTCTCAAAATTCGACAAAAAAATAAAACGATCAGTGGACCGTGTAGAGAATCTAAAACTGCATAAGAATCGTATAGACCAAAATTGGCGTTCACGTGCTCGTTTTTGAGAAAAAAGTTAAAAAAGCTCTCAAAATTCGAGATAAAAAAAAAAAAAACCGTCCACCAGGTAGCCAACGGTAAACGGTACAAGTATCGTACGGGCGAAAACGAGCGTTACCGTGCTCGTTTTCGAGTTATTGACGAAAAACAGCCTGGAGCGATCGGTCCGGCGGTCGACACGCGAAACTTTCTAAGTCCGCTCTGCTCCGAATCATCGCTCCGGCGTCAAAAATCGTCGTAAGACAAAAAATCGCCACCCTATCTTGCAGGAAAAAATCCGGGGAACACGATGGCGTCGTCAAAAGTGCAGGTCGTCGAGCTCGTTTTCGAGAAAAAAAAAAAAAAATTCTCAAAATTCGACAAAAAAATAAAACGATCACTGGACCGTGTAGAGAATCTAAAACTGCATAAGAATCGTATAGACGAAAATTGGCGTTCACGTGCTCGTTTTTGAGAAAAAAGTTAAAAAAGCTCTCAAAATTCGAGATAAAAAAAAAAAAAACCGTCCACCAGGTAGCCAACGGTAAACGGTACAAGTATCGTACGGGCGAAAACGAGCGTTACCGTGCTCGTTTTCGAGTTATTGACGAAAAACAGCCTGGAGCGATCGGTCCGGCGGTCGACGCGCGAAACTTTCCAAGTCCGCTCTGACCCGAATCATCGCTCCGGCGTCAAAAATCGTCGTAGGACAAAAAATCGCCACCCTATCTTGCAGGAAAAAATCCGGGGAACACGATGGCGTCGTCAAAAGTGCAGGTCGTCGAGCTCGTTTTCGAGAAAAAAAAAAAGAAATTCTCAAAATTCGACAAAAAAATAAAACGATCAGTGGACCGTGTAGAGAATCTAAAACTGCATAAGAATCGTATAGACCAAAATTGGCGTTCACGTGCTCGTTTTTGAGAAAAAAGTTAATAAAGCTCTCAAAATTCGAGATAAAAAAAAAAAAAACCGTCCACCAGGTAGCCAACGGTAAACGGTACAAGTATCGTACGGGCGAAAACGAGCGTTACCGTGCTCGTTTTCGAGTTATTGACGAAAAACAGCCTGGAGCGATCGGTCCGGCGGTCGACGCGCGAAACTTTCTAAGTCCGCTCTGCTCCGAATCATCGCTCCGGCGTCAAAAATCGTCGTAGGACAAAAAATCGCCACCCTATCTTGCAGGAAAAAATCCGGGGAACACGATGGCGTCGTCAAAAGTGCAGGTGGTCGAGCTCGTTTTTGGGGAAAAAAAATAGAAATTCTCAAAATTCGACAAAAAAATAAAACGATCAGTGGACCGTGTAGAGAATCTAAAACTGCATAAGAATCGTATAGACCAAAATTGGCGTTCACGTGCTCGTTTTTGAGAAAAAAGTTAAAAAAGCTCTCAAAATTCGAGATAAAAAAAAAAAAACCGTCCACCAGGTAGCCAACGGTAAACGGTACAAGTATCGTACGGGCGAAAACGAGCGTTACCGTGCTCGTTTTCGAGTTATTGACGAAAAACAGCCTGGAGCGATCGGTCCGGCGGTCGACGCGCGAAACTTTCTAAGTCCGCTCTGCTCCGAATCATCGCTCCGGCGTCAAAAATCGTCGTAGGACAAAAAATCGCCACCCTATCTTGCAGGAAAAAATCCGGGGAACACGATGGCGTCGTCAAAAGTGCAGGTCGTCGAGCTCGTTTTCGAGAAAAAAAAAGAGAAATTCTCAAAATTCGACAAAAAAATAAAACGATCACTGGACCGTGTAGAGAATCTAAAACTGCATAAGAATCGTATAGACGAAAATTGGCGTTCACGTGCTCGTTTTTGAGAAAAAAGTTAAAAAAGCTCTCAAAATTCGAGATAAAAAAAAAAAAAACCGTCCACCAGGTAGCCAACGGTAAACGGTACAAGTATCGTACGGGCGAAAACGAGCGTTACCGTGCTCGTTTTCGAGTTATTGACGAAAAACAGCCTGGAGCGATCGGTCCGGCGGTCGACGCGCGAAACTTTCTAAGTCCGCTCTGCTCCGAATCATCGCTGCGGCGTCAAAAATCGTCGTAAGACAAAAAATCTCCACGCTATCTTGCAGGAAAAAATCCGGGGAACACGATGGCGTCGTCAAAAGTGCAGGTCGTCGAGCTCGTTTTCGAGAAAAAAAAAAAAAAATTCTCAAAATTCGACAAAAAAATAAAACGATCACTGGACCGTGTAGAGAATCTAAAACTGCATAAGAATCGTATAGACGAAAATTGGCGTTCACGTGCTCGTTTTTGAGAAAAAAGTTAGAAAAGCTCTCAAAATTCGAGATAAAAAAAAAAAAACCGTCCACCAGGTAGCCAACGGTAAACGGTACAAGTATCGTACGGGCGAAAACGAGCGTTACCGTGCTCGTTTTCGAGTTATTGACGAAAAACAGCCTGGAGCGATCGGTCCGGCGGTCGACGCGCGAAACTTTCTAAGTCCGCTCTGCTCCGAATCATCGCTCCGGCGTCAAAAATCGTCGTAAGACAAAAAATCGCCACCCTATCTTGCAGGAAAAAATCCGGGGAACACGATGGCGTCGTCAAAAGTGCAGGTCGTCGAGCTCGTTTTCGAGAAAAAAAAAAAAAAATTCTCAAAATTCGACAAAAAAATAAAACGATCACTGGACCGTGTAGAGAATCTAAAACTGCATAAGAATCGTATAGACGAAAATTGGCGTTCACGTGCTCGTTTTTGAGAAAAAAGTTAAAAAAGCTCTCAAAATTCGAGATAAAAAAAAAAAAAACCGTCCACCAGGTAGCCAACGGTAAACGGTACAAGTATCGTACGGGCGAAAACGAGCGTTACCGTGCTCGTTTTCGAGTTATTGACGAAAAACAGCCTGGAGCGATCGGTCCGGCGGTCGACGCGCGAAACTTTCCAAGTCCGCTCTGCCCCGAATCATCGCTCCGGCGTCAAAAATCGTCGTAGGACAAAAAATCGCCACCCTATCTTGCAGGAAAAAATCCGGGGAACACGATGGCGTCGTC
Organism: Colletes latitarsis; assembly: GCF_051014445.1. Taxonomy (NCBI): domain Eukaryota; kingdom Metazoa; phylum Arthropoda; class Insecta; order Hymenoptera; family Colletidae; genus Colletes; species Colletes latitarsis. The sequence goes on from NW_027488367.1 coordinate 1,076,092, forward strand.
AAAAGTGCAGGTCGTCGAGCTCGTTTTCGAGAAAAAAAAAAAGAAATTCTCAAAATTCGACAAAAAAATAAAACGATCAGTGGACCGTGTAGAGAATCTAAAACTGCATAAGAATCGTATAGACCAAAATTGGCGTTCACGTGCTCGTTTTTGAGAAAAAAGTTAATAAAGCTCTCAAAATTCGAGATAAAAAAAAAAAAAACCGTCCACCAGGTAGCCAACGGTAAACGGTACAAGTATCGTACGGGCGAAAACGAGCGTTACCGTGCTCGTTTTCGAGTTATTGACGAAAAACAGCCTGGAGCGATCGGTCCGGCGGTCGACGCGCGAAACTTTCTAAGTCCGCTCTGCTCCGAATCATCGCTCCGGCGTCAAAAATCGTCGTAGGACAAAAAATCGCCACCCTATCTTGCAGGAAAAAATCCGGGGAACACGATGGCGTCGTCAAAAGTGCAGGTGGTCGAGCTCGTTTTCGAGAAAAAAAAAAAGAAATTCTCAAAATTCGACAAAAAAATAAAACGATCAGTGGACCGTGTAGAGAATCTAAAACTGCATAAGAATCGTATAGACCAAAATTGGCGTTCACGTGCTCGTTTTTGAGAAAAAAGTTAAAAAAGCTCTCAAAATTCGAGATAAAAAAAAAAAAACCGTCCACCAGGTAGCCAACGGTAAACGGTACAAGTATCGTACGGGCGAAAACGAGCGTTACCGTGCTCGTTTTCGAGTTATTGACGAAAAACAGCCTGGAGCGATCGGTCCGGCGGTCGACGCGCGAAACTTTCTAAGTCCGCTCTGCTCCGAATCATCGCTCCGGCGTCAAAAATCGTCGTAAGACAAAAAATCGCCACCCTATCTTGCAGGAAAAAATCCGGGGAACACGATGGCGTCGTCAAAAGTGCAGGTCGTCGAGCTCGTTTTCGAGAAAAAAAAAAAAAAATTCTCAAAATTCGACAAAAAAATAAAACGATCACTGGACCGTGTAGAGAATCTAAAACTGCATAAGAATCGTATAGACGAAAATTGGCGTTCACGTGCTCGTTTTTGAGAAAAAAGTTAAAAAAGCTCTCAAAATTCGAGATAAAAAAAAAAAAAACCATCTACCAGGTAGCCAACGGTAAACGGTACAAGTATCGTACGGGCGAAAACGAGCGTTACCGTGCTCGTTTTCGAGTTATTGACGAAAAACAGCCTGGAGCGATCGGTCCGGCGGTCGACGCGCGAAACTTTCTAAGTCCGCTCTGCTCCGAATCATCGCTCCGGCGTCAAAAATCGTCGTAGGACAAAAAATCGCCACCCTATCTTGCAGGAAAAAATCCGGGGAACACGATGGCGTCGTCAAAAGTGCAGGTCGTCGAGCTCGTTTTCGAGAAAAAAAAAAAGAAATTCTCAAAATTCGACAAAAAAATAAAACGATCAGTGGACCGTGTAGAGAATCTAAAACTGCATAAGAATCGTATAGACCAAAATTGGCGTTCACGTGCTCGTTTTTGAGAAAAAAGTTAAAAAAGCTCTCAAAATTCGAGATAAAAAAAAAAAAAACCGTCCACCAGGTAGCCAACGGTAAACGGTACAAGTATCGTACGGGCGAAAACGAGCGTTACCGTGCTCGTTTTCGAGTTATTGACGAAAAACAGCCTGGAGCGATCGGTCCGGCGGTCGACACGCGAAACTTTCTAAGTCCGCTCTGCTCCGAATCATCGCTCCGGCGTCAAAAATCGTCGTAAGACAAAAAATCGCCACCCTATCTTGCAGGAAAAAATCCGGGGAACACGATGGCGTCGTCAAAAGTGCAGGTCGTCGAGCTCGTTTTCGAGAAAAAAAAAAAAAAATTCTCAAAATTCGACAAAAAAATAAAACGATCACTGGACCGTGTAGAGAATCTAAAACTGCATAAGAATCGTATAGACGAAAATTGGCGTTCACGTGCTCGTTTTTGAGAAAAAAGTTAAAAAAGCTCTCAAAATTCGAGATAAAAAAAAAAAAAACCGTCCACCAGGTAGCCAACGGTAAACGGTACAAGTATCGTACGGGCGAAAACGAGCGTTACCGTGCTCGTTTTCGAGTTATTGACGAAAAACAGCCTGGAGCGATCGGTCCGGCGGTCGACGCGCGAAACTTTCCAAGTCCGCTCTGCTCGTCGACCGGATCAGGGGGATGGGGATGACGGTGGCGGTCCATAAGACCGAGGTGATTGCGTTTCATTCACCTCGGCAGGATCCGCCACCCCCTCTGATTCGGGTGGGTGGGGCTGACATCGAGGTGAAGCCCCAGATCAGGTATCTAGGGCTGATCCTCGATAGCCACTGGCGGTTCGAGAAGCATTTCCGCTGCCTGGTCCCCCGGTTGGAAAGGATGGTTGCGGCTCTGGGCCGGATCCTGCCCAACCTGGGGGGCCCGGCGGGCCGAGTTCGTCGCCTCTATGTGGCAATGGTCCAGTCGGTGGCCCTATACGGGGCCCCCGTCTGGGCGGACGACCTGGCTGCCTCCCGGCGCAGCATGACTATGCTGCGTCGGGTGCAGAGGCGCATGGCGCTCAGGGTCGTCCGCGGGTATCGGACCATGTCACATGAGGCGGCGACGGTTCTAGCGGGGATGCCGCCCATGGACCTGCTCGCGCGGTCGCACGCGGTGATGTACCGGCAGCGCGTCGACCGTCGCGCGGGGGTGGGTGCGGTCCCGGGCGGGCAGGATCCTGCTTGGGGCGATTTGAAGCGCCAGGCCCGGCAGTCCGTGTTGCTCGCGTGGCAGGAGCGGCTGGCTCTGCCAACCGCGGGGCACCGGACTGTCGGGGCTGTTCGGCCACTCCTGAAGGAGTGGCTGGACAGAGGCCATGGCAGCCTCACCTACCGGCTGGCACAGGTATTTTCCGGGCATGGCAGCTTCGGAAGATACCTGTGCCGGATAGGGAAGGAGCCGACGGCGCGTTGCTGCCACTGCGACGCTGAGCAGGACACGGCGGATCATACCCTGGAGGTATGCCCCGCGTGGGAGGGGGAGCGCCGTGTCCTGGTCGGCGTCGTCGGGCGGGATGTCTCGCTGCCGGGCGTGGTGCGCGCCATGCTCGGCAGCGAGGAGAAGTGGAGGGCCGTGGCCTCCTTCTGCGAGAACGTAATGTTGCAGAAGGAGGCCGCGGGGAGGGAGCGCGAGCTTCAGCGGCGCGCTGAAGCTCGCGCTCGTGCGGTGGCCCGAGGTCGTCGCCCGGTCGCGAGGCGTCGCGGGCGGCCGCCTCGGCGTGGCGGATGACCTAGGCTGGGAGGGGGGTCCTGAGGGGACCCTCCTCCCGCCAGGCGGCGCCGGGTCGGACCGGTTGGGGGTAGGAGTGCCTCCCCCTACCGGTCCGACGCAAGGGGAGGCACCCTCGGCGGTCTGGTAAGCCATGAACGCCCGGCCGCCGAGGGGTGGAAACGGGGTCGCGGGCGGTTGCGAGTTGGGGCTCGCAGCCGCCACTAAACGCGGCCCCGGGACGGATAGCGGCGGGATGGAGTGGCCCCGTCCCGCCGCTATGAGGCAGTGTGTCTACTGGGGGGACCGATTGTACCCCCCGGGGGATGGGCGCGAAAGCGCGGGCACGGGGAGGATACCGGAAGAATGCTTCGAGCGATTCCCGGTATCCTCCCAAAGCGTGCCGAAGGGTCACCGTGGGGTTTTTAGTGGGTAGGTCCCGCGCCTGTCGTTGTACGGGCGCGGGGAATCCCACACACCCCTCCCACCTCTCCCCAAGGAGGTGGGAGGGAGTCTTTCGAAGATTTTCCCCACGACAAAAAAAAAAAAAAAAAAAAAAAAAAGTCCGCTCTGCTCCGAATCATCGCTCCGGCGTCAAAAATCGTCGTAGGACAAAAAATCGCCACCCTATCTTGCAGGAAAAAATCCGGGGAACACGATGGCGTCGTCAAAAGTGCAGGTCGTCGAGCTCGTTTTCGAGAAAAAAAAAAAGAAATTCTCAAAATTCGACAAAAAAATAAAACGATCAGTGGACCGTGTAGAGAATCTAAAACTGCATAAGAATCGTATAGACCAAAATTGGCGTTCACGTGCTCGTTTTTGAGAAAAAGGTTAATAAAGCTCTCAAAATTCGAGATAAAAAAAAAAAAAACCGTCCACCAGGTAGCCAACGGTAAACGGTACAAGTATCGTACGGGCGAAAACGAGCGTTACCGTGCTCGTTTTCGAGTTATTGACGAAAAACAGCCTGGAGCGATCGGTCCGGCGGTCGACGCGCGAAACTTTCTAAGTCCGCTCTGCTCCGAATCATCGCTCCGGCGTCAAAAATCGTCGTAAGACAAAAAATCGCCACCCTATCTTGCAGGAAAAAATCCGGGGAACACGATGGCGTCGTCAAAAGTGCAGGTCGTCGAGCTCGTTTTCGAGAAAAAAAAAAAACAATTCTCAAAATTCGACAAAAAAATAAAACGATCACTGGACCGTGTAGAGAATCTAAAACTGCATAAGAATCGTATAGACGAAAATTGGCGTTCACGTGCTCGTTTTTGAGAAAAAAGTTAAAAAAGCTCTCAAAATTCGAGATAAAAAAAAAAAAAACCGTCCACCAGGTAGCCAACGGTAAACGGTACAAGTATCGTACGGGCGAAAACGAGCGTTACCGTGCTCGTTTTCGAGTTATTGACGAAAAACAGCCTGGAGCGATCGGTCCGGCGGTCGACGCGCGAAACTTTCTAAGTCCGCTCTGCTCCGAATCATCGCTCCGGCGTCAAAAATCGTCGTAAGACAAAAAATCGCCACCCTATCTTGCAGGAAAAAATCCGGGGAACACGATGGCGTCGTCAAAAGTGCAGGTCGTCGAGCTCGTTTTCGAGAAAAAAAAAAAGAAATTCTCAAAATTCGACAAAAAAATAAAACGATCAGTGGACCGTGTAGAGAATCTAAAACTGCATAAGAATCGTATAGACCAAAATTGGCGTTCACGTGCTCGTTTTTGAGAAAAAAGTTAAAAAAGCTCTCAAAATTCGAGATAAAAAAAAAAAAAACCGTCCACCAGGTAGCCAACGGTAAACGGTACAAGTATCGTACGGGCGAAAACGAGCGTTACCGTGCTCGTTTTCGAGTTATTGACGAAAAACAGCCTGGAGCGATCGGTCCGGCGGTCGACACGCGAAACTTTCTAAGTCCGCTCTGCTCCGAATCATCGCTCCGGCGTCAAAAATCGTCGTAAGACAAAAAATCGCCACCCTATCTTGCAGGAAAAAATCCGGGGAACACGATGGCGTCGTCAAAAGTGCAGGTCGTCGAGCTCGTTTTCGAGAAAAAAAAAAAGAAATTCTCAAAATTCGACAAAAAAATAAAACGATCAGTGGACCGTGTAGAGAATCTAAAACTGCATAAGAATCGTATAGACCAAAATTGGCGTTCACGTGCTCGTTTTTGAGAGAAAAGTTAAAAAAGCTCTCAAAATTCGAGATAAAAAAAAAAAAAACCGTCCACCAGGTAGCCAACGGTAAACGGTACAAGTATCGTACGGGCGAAAACGAGCGTTACCGTGCTCGTTTTCGAGTTATTGACGAAAAACAGCCTGGAGCGATCGGTCCGGCGGTCGACGCGCGAAACTTTCTAAGTCCGCTCTGCTCCGAATCATCGCTCCGGCGTCAAAAATCGTCGTAAGACAAAAAATCGCCTCCCTATCTTGCAGGAAAAAATCCGGGGAACACGATGGCGTCGTCAAAAGTGCAGGTCGTCGAGCTCGTTTTCGAGAAAAAAAAAAAAAATTCTCAAAATTCGACAAAAAAATAAAACGATCTCTGGACCGTGTAGAGAATCTAAAACTGCATAAGAATCGTATAGACGAAAATTGGCGTTCACGTGCTCGTTTTTGAGAAAAAAGTTAAAAAAGCTCTCAAAATTCGAGATAAAAAAAAAAAAAACCGTCCACCAGGTAGCCAACGGTAAACGGTACAAGTATCGTACGGGCGAAAACGAGCGTTACCGTGCTCGTTTTCGAGTTATTGACGAAAAACAGCCTGGAGCGATCGGTCCGGCGGTCGACGCGCGAAACTTTCTAAGTCCGCTCTGCTCCGAATCATCGCTCCGGCGTCAAAAATCGTCGTAAGACAAAAAATCGCCACCCTATCTTGCAGGAAAAAATCCGGGGAACACGATGGCGTCGTCAAAAGTGCAGGTCGTCGAGCTCGTTTTCGAGAAAAAAAAAAAAAATTCTCAAAATTCGACAAAAAAATAAAACGATCACTGGACCGTGTAGAGAATCTAAAACTGCATAAGAATCGTATAGACGAAAATTGGCGTTCACGTGCTCGTTTTTGAGAAAAAAGTTAAAAAAGCTCTCAAAATTCGAGATAAAAAAAAAAAAAACCGTCCACCAGGTAGCCAACGGTAAACGGTACAAGTATCGTACGGGCGAAAACGAGCGTTACCGTGCTCGTTTTCGAGTTATTGACGAAAAACAGCCTGGAGCGATCGGTCCGGCGGTCGACGCGCGAAACTTTCTAAGTCCGCTCTGCTCCGAATCATCGCTGCGGCGTCAAAAATCGTCGTAAGACAAAAAATCGCCACGGTATCTTGCAGGAAAAAATCCGGGGAACACGATGGCGTCGTCAAAAGTGCAGGTCGTCGAGCTCGTTTTCGAGAAAAAAAAAAAAAAATTCTCAAAATTCGACAAAAAAATAAAACGATCACTGGACCGTGTAGAGAATCTAAAACTGCAGAAGAATCGTATAGACGAAAATTGGCGTTCACGTGCTCGTTTTTGAGAAAAAAGTTAAAAAAGCTCTCAAAATTCGAGATAAAAAAAAAAAAAACCGTCCACCAGGTAGCCAACGGTAAACGGTACAAGTATCGTACGGGCGAAAACGAGCGTTACCGTGCTCGTTTTCGAGTTATTGACGAAAAACAGCCTGGAGCGATCGGTCCGGCGGTCGACGCGCGAAACTTTCTAAGTCCGCTCTGCTCCGAATCATCGCTGCGGCGTCAAAAATCGTCGTAAGACAAAAAATCTCCACGCTATCTTGCAGGAAAAAATCCGGGGAACACGATGGCGTCGTCAAAAGTGCAGGTCGTCGAGCTCGTTTTCGAGAAAAAAAAAAAAAAATTCTCAAAATTCGACAAAAAAATAAAACGATCACTGGACCGTGTAGAGAATCTAAAACTGCATAAGAATCGTATAGACGAAAATTGGCGTTCACGTGCTCGTTTTTGAGAAAAAAGTTAAAAAAGCTCTCAAAATTCGAGATAAAAAAAAAAAAACCGTCCACCAGGTAGCCAACGGTAAACGGTACAAGTATCGTACGGGCGAAAACGAGCGTTACCGTGCTCGTTTTCGAGTTATTGACGAAAAACAGCCTGGAGCGATCGGTCCGGCGGTCGACGCGCGAAACTTTCTAAGTCCGCTCTGCTCCGAATCATCGCTCCGGCGTCAAAAATCGTCGTAAGACAAAAAATCGCCACCCTATCTTGCAGGAAAAAATCCGGGGAACACGATGGCGTCGTCAAAAGTGCAGGTCGTCGAGCTCGTTTTCGAGAAAAAAGAAAAAAATTCTCAAAATTCGACAAAAAAATAAAACGATCACTGGACCGTGTAGAGAATCTAAAACTGCATAAGAATCGTATAGACGAAAATTGGCGTTCACGTGCTCGTTTTTGAGAAAAAAGTTAAAAAAGCTCTCAAAATTCGAGATAAAAAAAAAAAAAACCATCTACCAGGTAGCCAACGGTAAACGGTACAAGTATCGTACGGGCGAAAACGAGCGTTACCGTGCTCGTTTTCGAGTTATTGACGAAAAACTGCCTGGAGCGATCGGTCCGGCGGTCGACGCGCGAAACTTTCTAAGTCCGCTCTGCTCCGAATCATCGCTCCGGCGTCAAAAATAGTCGTAGGACAAAAAATCGCCACCCTATCTTGCAGGAAAAAATCCGGGGAACACGATGGCGTCGTCAAAAGTGCAGGTCGTCGAGCTCGTTTTCGAGAAAAAAAAAAAGAAATTCTCAAAATTCGACAAAAAAATAAAACGATCAGTGGACCGTGTAGAGAATCTAAAACTGCATAAGAATCGTATAGACCAAAATTGGCGTTCACGTGCTCGTTTTTGAGAAAAAAGTTAAAAAAGCTCTCAAAATTCGAGATAAAAAAAAAAAAAACCGTCCACCAGGTAGCCAACGGTAAACGGTACAAGTATCGTACGGGCGAAAACGAGCGTTACCGTGCTCGTTTTCGAGTTATTGACGAAAAACAGCCTGGAGCGATCGGTCCGGTGGTCGACACGCGAAACTTTCCAAGTCCGCTCTGCTCCGAATCATCGCTCCGGCGTCAAAAATCGTCGTAAGACAAAAAATCGCCACCCTATCTTGCAGGAAAAAATCCGGGGAACACGATGGCGTCGTCAAAAGTGCAGGTCGTCGAGCTCGTTTTCGAGAAAAAAAAAAAAAAATTCTCAAAATTCGACAAAAAAATAAAACGATCACTGGACCGTGTAGAGAATCTAAAACTGCATAAGAATCGTATAGACGAAAATTGGCGTTCACGTGCTCGTTTTTGAGAAAAAAGTTAAAAAAGCTCTCAAAATTCGAGATAAAAAAAAAAAAAACCGTCCACCAGGTAGCCAACGGTAAACGGTACAAGTATCGTACGGGCGAAAACGAGCGTTACCGTGCTCGTTTTCGAGTTATTGACGAAAAACAGCCTGGAGCGATCGGTCCGGCGGTCGACGCGCGAAACTTTCCAAGTCCGCTCTGCCCCGAATCATCGCTCCGGCGTCAAAAATCGTCGTAGGACAAAAAATCGCCACCCTATCTTGCAGGAAAAAATCCGGGGAACACGATGGCGTCGTCAAAAGTGCAGGTCGTCGAGCTCGTTTTCGAGAAAAAAAAAAAGAAATTCTCAAAATTCGACAAAAAAATAAAACGATCAGTGGACCGTGTAGAGAATCTAAAACTGCATAAGAATCGTATAGACCAAAATTGGCGTTCACGTGCTCGTTTTTGAGAAAAAAGTTAATAAAGCTCTCAAAATTCGAGATAAAAAAAAAAAAAACCGTCCACCAGGTAGCCAACGGTAAACGGTACAAGTATCGTACGGGCGAAAACGAGCGTTACCGTGCTCGTTTTCGAGTTATTGACGAAAAACAGCCTGGAGCGATCGGTCCGGCGGTCGACGCGCGAAACTTTCTAAGTCCGCTCTGCTCCGAATCATCGCTCCGGCGTCAAAAATCGTCGTAAGACAAAAAATCGCCACCCTATCTTGCAGGAAAAAATCCGGGGAACACGATGGCGTCGTCAAAAGTGCAGGTCGTCGAGCTCGTTTTCGAGAAAAAAAAGAAAAAATTCTCAAAATTCGACAAAAAAATAAAACGATCACTGGACCGTGTAGAGAATCTAAAACTGCATAAGAATCGTATAGACGAAAATTGGCGTTCACGTGCTCGTTTTTGAGAAAAAAGTTAAAAAAGCTCTCAAAATTCGAGATAAAAAAAAAAAAAACCATCTACCAGGTAGCCAACGGTAAACGGTACAAGTATCGTACGGGCGAAAACGAGCGTTACCGTGCTCGTTTTCGAGTTATTGACGAAAAACAGCCTGGAGCGATCGGTCCGGCGGTCGACGCGCGAAACTTTCTAAGTCCGCTCTGCTCCGAATCATCGCTCCGGCGTCAAAAATCGTCGTAGGACAAAAAATCGCCACCCTATCTTGCAGGAAAAAATCCGGGGAACACGATGGCGTCGTCAAAAGTGCAGGTCGTCGAGCTCGTTTTCGAGAAAAAAAAAAAGAAATTCTCAAAATTCGACAAAAAAATAAAACGATCAGTGGACCGTGTAGAGAATCTAAAACTGCATAAGAATCGTATAGACCAAAATTGGCGTTCACGTGCTCGTTTTTGAGAAAAAAGTTAAAAAAGCTCTCAAAATTCGAGATAAAAAAAAAAAAAACCGTCCACCAGGTAGCCAACGGTAAACGGTACAAGTATCGTACGGGCGAAAACGAGCGTTACCGTGCTCGTTTTCGAGTTATTGACGAAAAACAGCCTGGAGCGATCGGTCCGGCGGTCGACGCGCGAAACTTTCCAAGTCCGCTCTGCTCTCCCTCAGGGGCTGCCAGCCTTTCAGCTGCAGTACGGGCTTAACGAACCCGGGGTACCCGAGTCATACACACACCGTAAGCCTCCTGTTGGTCGTCACAACGACCCATTCACAATTCCCTATTGGTTTTGTGAATGGTACGTGACGGCAGGAGGAACGGGGGTCTTGGCTTAACCGCCTGGGCCACGAGTATGGCGACTCTATAAAATCGCCCTCCAATCCTAAGCTATGGTGCGCGGCGATGGGATGCATGGTTGGGGGAGAAGGCCCAATCCCAAGCGACCACCTCCGGGGAACCTGCCGAACCCCCGGAGTATTAGGCTTACCCGGGTAAGGCGGCTCTGCCCGGGTGGACCTTTATTTCCGACCATCTCGTGGGATTCTTATGGACTCAGAAAATAAAATGGGGATGGGGCGGGTTTTGTCGGTTGGGGAGGACGGAGACGGGGTTGGGGTTAGGGTGGCGGCGCTCGCGCCCCACTCAGCGCCAGGTCCGGCTTCGTGGAGGGTGGAGGAGGACGACGAGACGGCGTCGGTCTCGTCCTTCTCCTCCAGCACGAGCCACATAGGCTCTAAGAGGAAGAGGACGGGGCAGGCCGTCGTCGAGGTGGGCGGGGCGATGAGCCCGTCGGTGAGGCTGAGTTGCCTCAGGGACGAGGTGACCGAGGAGATATCGGAGAGGATCTCCTCGTCCCTGAGGCGGGTGGAGAAAGTCGCCGCTGCCTGCGCCTTTAAGGGGCAGAAAAGCGGTGGCGCGGAGGCCCTGAAGGCCGCGGCGGCGGAAATGAGGGAGGCGGCGCGGGAGCTCAGAGGGCGGAACGCCCGTCTGCAGCTCCTGTTGGAGGAGGAGCGACAGGGGAGGAGGAGGGCAGAGGCGCTGTGGAACAGCGCGGCTCTCCCTCCCATCCTCCCTCCTCCTCCACCGCCGCGTCCCTCGGCGGAGGTAAATAAGCGGAGTGCGGCGGCAGTGGTGCGGGGCACCGCGGGCCCCTCCACCCGCACTCCGCCCGTGAAGAAGTCCCCGTCCTCCTCAGAAGACGATCTTCTGAGGAGGATTGGGGACATGATTGATGGCAAGCTGGCCGCCTTCCGGGAGGAGCTCCTCGCCGGAAGAGCGGTCAGCAGGAAGGCGGTGCCTCCCCGACCTGTTCCGGTACAGTCGGGGAAGGCAAAGAAGGGCAGAGTGAAGGCTCCGCCCAGCGTTGCGGCACCAGGGCCCCGGGTCGCGACCCCCAAGGGGGGTGGTGTACCCGTGGTCGCGGTGGTCGCGTCCTCCACGGCACCCTCCCAAGGGGGGGTGGCGTGGAGTGAGGTGGTGGGGCGGAAGGCGAAGCGGGCGGCGAGGAAGGCCTTGCAACCGCAGCCTCCGCCTCCGCCGCCGGCGGCCAAGGTAAAGGCTGCGAAGGTCGGGAAGGCACGACCAGGTCGTCCCCCAAAAACGGCAGCGGTGACGCTGACCGTTGCGCAGGGGGGCGACCTGACCCTCGCGGAGGCGATGCGGCTCGCCAGGGAGAATATCTCCCTGGAAGAGCTGGGCATCGCCTCCGTGAGGGCGAAGAGGGCCGTGACCGGGGGTCTCTTGCTGGAGATCCCCGGTGCAGAAGGCGGCGCGAAGGCGGATCTTCTCGCCCAGAGGCTCCGGGAGCAGCTGGGCGAGCGAGGTGTCCGGGTCGCCCGGCCCACGAAGCGCACGGAGATGCGCGTTTGTGGGCTGGACGACTCGGTCAGCGCACAGGATGTGTCCCGTGCCCTTGCGAGGGCGGGGGACTGTCCTGTGGAGGACCTGCGGATCGGAGAGATCCGCAGGTCGCCCTCCGGCCTCGGGTCGGTGTGGGCCCGGTGCCCCCTCTCCGCCGCCCGTAAGGTGGCGGAATCCGGGAGGGTGTTGGTGGGGTGGGTTTCGGCGCGAGTGGAAATCCTCGCGCCGCGCCCGCTCCAGTGTCACCGCTGCCTCGAATTGGGGCACGTGAGGCAGTGGTGCACCTCGCCGGTGGACCGCAGCGGTCAGTGTTACCGCTGCGGTGCCAAAGAGCACCGTGCGAGCCAGTGCTCGGCGGCCCCCCACTGCCCGCTGTGTGCGGACATGGGGAGGCCAGCCGATCACAGGGTGGGGAGCAAGAAGTGCTCCCCCCCCTCCCGGAAGGAGAGGAAGAGGCGGGCTGCACCGGCTCCGGTGCCGAGGGCGGTGGCATCGTCCTCCATGGAGGTGGACGGTGCTACGGGGACGGACGGCCGGGAGGAGGCTGGCGCGGCCATTAATTAATGCCGCCCCGCCTCCTCCTCCAGGCCAACCTCAACCACTGCCGCGCGGCACAGGACTTGATGTCCCAAGTCCTCGCGGAGTGGGGGGTTGGCCTGGCGGTCGCCGCCGAGCCGTACCGCGTCCCTGATCACCCTCATTGGGTGGGCGACGCGGACGGCTTGGTGGCGACGGTATGGGGAGGGGGCGACGGGTCCCCACCGTTCTCCTTGTTGGAGCGCGGTCGGGGATTCGTCGCCGTGGACTGGGGGGGAGTCGCTGTGGTGGGGTGCTACATTTCGCCCCGTAGCGGTCACGCTGCGTTCGAGCTGTACTTGGCCGAGGTCGCGGCATGCGTGCAGCGCTACGCGGCCCGGCCGGTGCTGGTCCTGGGGGATTTTAATGCCAAGTCGGTGGCTTGGGGATCCCCCAGGACCTCCGTTCGCGGCGGGATCCTGGGCGATTGGGCGGCGGGGCTCGACCTCCGGGTATTGAACCGGGGGTCGGAGCACACATGCGTGCGGCGATATGGGGGGTCCATCGTGGATGTTGGATTCGCGACCCCCAACGCCGTGCGCATGGTGTCGGGTTGGCACGTGGTCGCGGGGGCAGAGACACTCTCCGATCACCGGTACATCCGGATGGAGGTCTCTGCCGCCGCGAGTGCATCCCGACACGGCCGCCTGCGTGGCACCCCACCACGCCGCTGGGCGCTTCGGCGCCTGGACAAGGACGCCCTGATGGCAGCTGCCCTCGCTGCAACTTGGCCGCAGGGAGCGGCCGAGTTGCCGAGCATAGAGGAGGAGGTCGCCCGGCTCGGAGCATTGGTCGCGGGTATTTGCGACGCGGCGATGCCTCGGGTCGGGCGGGCTTCTCCTCGCCGGGCGGTGTACTGGTGGTCGGACGCGATCGCGGAGTTGCGAGTCGCGACTGTCCGCGCCCGACGCCAGTACACCCGCGCGCGCCGTCGTCAACGTACAGGCGACGGCGTGGCGCGAGCGAGGGCAGCTGATGACCTGTATGGAGCATACCGCGTGGCGCGGGTTGCTCTGCAGGTCGCCATCAAACGGGCCAAGACCCAGGCATGGAAGGAGCTCCTCCAGACCCTTGATGACGATCCATGGGGGCGCCCATATAAGGTGGTGCTGAATAAGCTCCGCCCGTGGGCGCCCCCCGTCACCGAGGGTCTTGACCCCCGGCTGCTGGAGAACGTGGTCAATACACTCTTCCCAATTGGGGAGAGGGGACCGCGTCCTCCGGCGGCGGCGGCTGTCCCAGTGGAGTGGACGGCCGAGCTGGGGGTCACGCAGGAGGAGCTGGCAGCGGCCATCAGACGGCTCGGGGTTCGTAACACGGCCCCGGGTCCGGATGGTGTGCCCGGCCGGGTTTGGGTCTTGACCCAGGGCGTCCTTGGGGCCGACCTCAGGCGGTTGTTCGACCGCTGCCTGAGGGACGGGCGATTCCCCCCCAGTTGGAAGGTGGCGAGGATGGTCCTCCTCCGGAAGGAGGGTCGGCCCGCGGAGTCTCCCTCCGCATACCGGCCCATTTGTCTCCTCGACGAGGTGGGCAAGCTCTTCGAGCGTGTGATTGCTGCCCGCCTCGTCGAGCACCTGTCGCGGGGTGATCCCGGTCTGGCCGACTGCCAGTTCGGTTTCCGGGGGGGCCGATCGACTATCGACGCGATAGGTCGTGTGAGGGCCCTCTCGGAGGCGGCCGTCTCCCGGGGAGGGGTGGCATTGGCAATATCCTTGGATATTGCCAATGCCTTTAACACCCTCCCCTGGGAAGAGATAAGGAGGGGGCTCGAATATCATCGAGTCCCCCCTTGTCTCAGGGCGGTCGTCGGGGATTATCTCCGCGGCAGGTGGATCGAGTATCCGGGCCGGGATGGTGATATGCGGAGGGAGGTGTACTGCGGTGTTCCGCAGGGGTCGGTCCTCGGGCCACTCCTGTGGAACATCGCGTACGACTCGGTGTTGCGGGCCGGCCTCCCCGACGGCGTCAGCACGGTGTGTTATGCGGATGACACACTGGTGCTGGCCGTCGGGGCGCACTGGGGGAGGGTCATGCGTCGCGCGGAGGAGGGGTCGCAACGCGTCGTCGACCGGATCAGGGGGATGGGGATGACGGTGGCGGTCCATAAGACCGAGGTGATTGCGTTTCATTCACCTCGGCAGGATCCGCCACCCCCTCTGATTCGGGTGGGTGGGGCTGACATCGAGGTGAAGCCCCAGATCAGGTATCTGGGGCTGATCCTCGATAGCCACTGGCGTTTCGAGAAGCATTTCCGCTGCCTGGTCCCCCGGTTGGAAAGGATGGTTGCGGCTCTGGGCCGGATCCTGCCCAACCTGGGGGGCCCGGCGGGCCGAGTTCGTCGCCTCTATGTGGCAATGGTCCAGTCGGTGGCCCTATACGGGGCCCCCGTCTGGGCGGACGACCTGGCTGCCTCCCGGCGCAGCATGACTATGCTGCGTCGGGTGCAGAGGCGCATGGCGCTCAGGGTCGTCCGCGGGTATCGGACCATGTCACATGAGGCGGCGACGGTTCTAGCGGGGATGCCGCCCATGGACCTGCTCGCGCGGTCGCACGCGGTGATGTACCGGCACCGCGTCGACCGTCGCGCGGGGGTGGGGGCGGTCCCGGGCGGGCAGGAACCTGCTTGGGGCGATTTGAAGCGCCAGGCCCGGCAGTCCGTGTTGCTCGCGTGGCAGGAGCGGCTGGCTCTGCCAACCGCGGGGCACCGGACTGTCGGGGCTGTTCGGCCGCTCCTCAAGGAGTGGCTGGACAGAGGCCATGGCAGCCTCACCTACCGGCTGGCACAGGTATTTTCCGGGCATGGCAGCTTCGGAAGATACCTGTGCCGGATAGGGAAGGAGCCGACGGCGCGTTGCTGCCACTGCGACGCTGAGCAGGACACGGCGGATCATACCCTGGAGGTATGCCCCGCGTGGGAGGGGGAGCGCCGTGTCCTGGTCGGCGTTGTCGGGCGGGATGTCTCGCTGCCGGGCGTGGTGCGCGCCATGCTCGGCAGCGAGGAGAAGTGGAGGGCCGTGGCCTCCTTCTGCGAGAACGTAATGTTGCAGAAGGAGGCCGCGGGGAGGGAGCGCGAGCTTCAGCGGCGCGCTGAAGCTCGCGCTCGTGCGGTGGCCCGAGGTCGTCGCCCGGTCGCGAGGCGTCGCGGGCGGCCGCCTCGGCGTGGCGGATGACCTAGGCTGGGAGGGGGGTCCTGAGGGGACCCTCCTCCCGCCAGGCGGCGCCGGGTCGGACCGGTTGGGGGTAGGAGTGCCTCCCCCTACCGGTCCAACGCAAGGGGAGGCACCCTCGGCGGTCTGGTGCGGCCATGAACGCCCGGCCGCCGAGGGGTGGAAACGGGGTCGCGGGCGGTTGCGAGTTGGGGCTCGCAGCCGCCACTAAACGCGGCCCCGGGACGGATAGCGGCGGGATGGAGTGGCCCCGTCCCGCCGCTATGAGGCTGTGTGTCTACTGGGGGGACCGATTGTCCCCCCGGGGGATGGGCGCGAAAGCGCGGGCACGGGGAGGATACCGGAAGAATGCTTCGAGCGATTCCCGGTATCCTCCCAAAGCGTGCCGAAGGGTCACCGTGGGGTTTTTAGTGGGTAGGTCCCGCGCCTGTCGTTGTACGGGCGCGGGGAATCCCACACACCCCTCCCACCTCTCCCCAAGGAGGTGGGAGGGAGTCTTTCGAAGATTTTCCCCACGACAAAAAAAAAAAAAAAAAAAAAAAAAAAAAAAAAAAAAAAAAAAAAGTCCGCTCTGCTCCGAATCATCGCTCCGGCGTCAAAAATCGTCGTAGGACAAAAAATCGCCACCCTATCTTGCAGGAAAAAATCCGGGGAACACGATGGCGTCGTCAAAAGTGCAGGTCGTCGAGCTCGTTTTCGAGAAAAAAAAAAAGAAATTCTCAAAATTCGACAAAAAAATAAAACGATCAGTGGACCGTGTAGAGAATCTAAAACTGCATAAGAATCGTATAGACCAAAATTGGCGTTCACGTGCTCGTTTTTGAGAAAAAGGTTAATAAAGCTCTCAAAATTCGAGATAAAAAAAAAAAAAACCGTCCACCAGGTAGCCAACGGTAAACGGTACAAGTATCGTACGGGCGAAAACGAGCGTTACCGTGCTCGTTTTCGAGTTATTGACGAAAAACAGCCTGGAGCGATCGGTCCGGCGGTCGACGCGCGAAACTTTCTAAGTCCGCTCTGCTCTCCCCCCCAGTTGGAAGGTGGCGAGGATGGTCCTCCTCAGGAAGGAGGGTCGGCCCGCGGAGTCTCCCTCCGCATACCGGCCCATTTGTCTCCTCGACGAGGTGGGCAAGCTCTTCGAGCGGGTGATTGCTGCCCGCCTCGTCGAGCACCTGTCGCGGGGTGATCCCGGTCTGGCCGACTGCCAGTTCGGTTTCCGGGGGGGCCGATCGACTATCGACGCGATAGGTCGTGTGAGGGCCCTCTCGGGGGCGGCCGTCTCCCGGGGAGGGGTGGCATTGGCAATATCCTTGGATATTGCCAATGCCTTTAACACCCTCCCCTGGGAAGAGATAAGGAGGGGACTCGAATATCATCGGGTCCCCCCTTGTCTCAGGGCGGTCGTCGGGGATTATCTCCGCGGCAGGTGGATCGAGTATCCGGGCCGGGATGGTGATATGCGGAGGGAGGTGTACTGCGGTGTTCCGCAGGGGTCGGTCCTCGGGCCACTCCTGTGGAACATCGCGTACGACTCGGTGTTGCGGGCCGGCCTCCCCGACGGCGTCAGCACGGTGTGTTATGCGGATGACACACTGGTGCTGGCCGTCGGGTCGCACTGGGGGAGGGCCATGCGTCGCGCGGAGGAGGGGTCGCAACGCGTCGTCGACCGGATCAGGGGGATGGGGATGACGGTGGCGGTCCATAAGACCGAGGTGATTGCGTTTCATTCACCTCGGCAGGATCCGCCACCCCCTCTGATCCGAGTGGGTGGGGCTGACATCGAGGTGAAGCCCCAGATCAGGTATCTAGGGCTGATCCTCGATAGCCACTGGCGTTTCGAGGAGCATTTCCGCTGCCTGGTCCCCCGGTTGGAAAGGATGGTTGCGGCTCTGGGCCGGATCCTGCCCAACCTGGGGGGTCCGGCGGGCCGAGTTCGTCGGCTCTATGTGGCAATGGTCCAGTCGGTGGCCCTATACGGGGCCCCCGTCTGGGCGGACGACCTGGCTGCCTCCCGGCGCAGCATGACTATGCTGCGTCGGGTGCAGAGGCGCATGGCGCTCAGGGTCGTCCGCGGGTATCGGACCATGTCACATGAGGCGGCGACGGTTCTAGCGGGGATGCCGCCCATGGACCTGCTCGCGCGGTCGCACGCGGTGATGTACCGGCACCGCGTCGACCGTCGCGCGGGGGTGGGGGCGGTCCCGGGCGGGCAGGAACCTGCTTGGGGCGATTTGAAGCGCCAGGCCCGGCAGTCCGTGTTGCTCGCGTGGCAGCAGCGGCTCGCTTTGCCAACCGCGGGGCACCGGACTGTCGGGGCGGTTCGGCCACTCCTGAAGGAGTGGCTGGACAGAGGCCATGGCAGCCTCACCTACCGGATGGCACAGGTATTTTCCGGGCATGGCAGCTTCGGAAGATACCTGTGCCGGATAGGGAAGGAGCCGACGGCGCGTTGCTGCCACTGCGACGCTGAGCAGGACACGGCGGATCATACCCTGGAGGTATGCCCCGCGTGGGAGGGGGAGCGCCGTGTCCTGGTCGGCGTCGTCGGGCGGGATGTCTCGCTGCCGGGCGTGGTGCGCGCCATGCTCGGCAGCGAGGAGAAGTGGAGGGCCGTGGCCTCCTTCTGCGAGAACGTAATGTTGCAGAAGGAGGCCGCGGGGAGGGAGCGCGAGCTTCAGCGGCGCGCTGAAGCTCGCGCTCGTGCGGTGGCCCGAGGTCGTCGCCCGGTCGCGAGGCGTCGCGGGCGGCCACCTCGGCGTGGCGGATGACCTAGGCTGGGAGGGGGGTCCTGAGGGGACCTTCCTCCCGCCAGGAGGCGCCGGGTCGGACCGGTTGGGGGTAGGAGTGCCTCCCCCTACCGGTCCGACGCAAGGGGAGGCACCCTCGGCGGTCTGGTGCGGCCATGAACGCCCGGCCGCCGAGGGGTGGAAACGGGGTCGCGGGCGGTTGCGAGTTGGGGCTCGCAGCCGCCACTAAACGCGGCCCCGGGACGGATAGCGGCGGGATGGAGTGGCCCCGTCCCGCCGCTATGAGGCAGTGTGTCTACTGGGGGGACCGATTGTCCCCCCGGGGGATGGGCGCGAAAGCGCGGGCACGGGGAGGATACCGGAAGAATGCTTCGAGCGATTCCCGGTATCCTCCCAAAGCGTGCCGAAGGGTCACCGTGGGGTTTTTAGTGGGTAGGTCCCGCGCCTGTCGTTGTACGGGCGCGGGGAATCCCACACACCCCTCCCACCTCTCCCCAAGGAGGTGGGAGGGAGTCTTTCGAAGATTTTCCCCACGACAAAAAAAAAAAAAAAAAAAAAAAAAAAAAAAAAGTCCGCTCTGCTCCGAATCATCGCTGCGGCGTCAAAAATCGTCGTAAGACAAAAAATCGCCACGGTATCTTGCAGGAAAAAATCCGGGGAACACGATGGCGTCGTCAAAAGTGCAGGTCGTCGAGCTCGTTTTCGAGAAAAAAAAAAAAAAATTCTCAAAATTCGACAAAAAAATAAAACGATCACTGGACCGTGTAGAGAATCTAAAACTGCAGAAGAATCGTATAGACGAAAATTGGCGTTCACGTGCTCGTTTTTGAGAAAAAAGTTAAAAAAGCTCTCAAAATTCGAGATAAAAAAAAAAAAAACCGTCCACCAGGTAGCCAACGGTAAACGGTACAAGTATCGTACGGGCGAAAACGAGCGTTACCGTGCTCGTTTTCGAGTTATTGACGAAAAACAGCCTGGAGCGATCGGTCCGGCGGTCGACGCGCGAAACTTTCCAAGTCCGCTCTGCCCCGAATCATCGCTCCGGCGTCAAAAATCGTCGTAGGACAAAAAATCGCCACCCTATCTTGCAGGAAAAAATCCGGGGAACACGATGGCGTCGTCAAAAGTGCAGGTCGTCGAGCTCGTTTTCGAGAAAAAAAAAAAGAAATTCTCAAAATTCGACAAAAAAATAAAACGATCAGTGGACCGTGTAGAGAATCTAAAACTGCATAAGAATCGTATAGACCAAAATTGGCGTTCACGTGCTCGTTTTTGAGAAAAAAGTTAATAAAGCTCTCAAAATTCGAGATAAAAAAAAAAAAAACCGTCCACCAGGTAGCCAACGGTAAACGGTACAAGTATCGTACGGGCGAAAACGAGCGTTACCGTGCTCGTTTTCGAGTTATTGACGAAAAACAGCCTGGAGCGATCGGTCCGGCGGTCGACGCGCGAAACTTTCTAAGTCCGCTCTGCTCCGAATCATCGCTCCGGCGTCAAAAATCGTCGTAAGACAAAAAATCGCCACCCTATCTTGCAGGAAAAAATCCGGGGAACACGATGGCGTCGTCAAAAGTGCAGGTCGTCGAGCTCGTTTTCGAGAAAAAAAAAAAAAAATTCTCAAAATTCGACAAAAAAATAAAACGATCACTGGACCGTGTAGAGAATCTAAAACTGCATAAGAATCGTATAGACGAAAATTGGCGTTCACGTGCTCGTTTTTGAGAAAAAAGTTAAAAAAGCTCTCAAAATTCGAGATAAAAAAAAAAAAAACCATCTACCAGGTAGCCAACGGTAAACGGTACAAGTATCGTACGGGCGAAAACGAGCGTTACCGTGCTCGTTTTCGAGTTATTGACGAAAAACAGCCTGGAGCGATCGGTCCGGCGGTCGACGCGCGAAACTTTCTAAGTCCGCTCTGCTCCGAATCATCGCTCCGGCGTCAAAAATCGTCGTAGGACAAAAAATCGCCACCCTATCTTGCAGGAAAAAATCCGGGGAACACGATGGCGTCGTCAAAAGTGCAGGTCGTCGAGCTCGTTTTCGAGAAAAAAAAAAAGAAATTCTCAAAATTCGACAAAAAAATAAAACGATCAGTGGACCGTGTAGAGAATCTAAAACTGCATAAGAATCGTATAGACCAAAATTGGCGTTCACGTGCTCGTTTTTGAGAAAAAAGTTAAAAAAGCTCTCAAAATTCGAGATAAAAAAAAAAAAACCGTCCACCAGGTAGCCAACGGTAAACGGTACAAGTATCGTACGGGCGAAAACGAGCGTTACCGTGCTCGTTTTCGAGTTATTGACGAAAAACAGCCTGGAGCGATCGGTCCGGCGGTCGACGCGCGAAACTTTCTAAGTCCGCTCTGCTCCGAATCATCGCTCCGGCGTCAAAAATCGTCGTAAGACAAAAAATCGCCTCCCTATCTTGCAGGAAAAAATCCGGGGAACACGATGGCGTCGTCAAAAGTGCAGGTCGTCGAGCTCGTTTTCGAGAAAAAAAAAAAAAATTCTCAAAATTCGACAAAAAAATAAAACGATCTCTGGACCGTGTAGAGAATCTAAAACTGCATAAGAATCGTATAGACGAAAATTGGCGTTCACGTGCTCGTTTTTGAGAAAAAAGTTAAAAAAGCTCTCAAAATTCGAGATAAAAAAAAAAAAAACCGTCCACCAGGTAGCCAACGGTAAACGGTACAAGTATCGTACGGGCGAAAACGAGCGTTACCGTGCTCGTTTTCGAGTTATTGACGAAAAACAGCCTGGAGCGATCGGTCCGGCGGTCGACGCGCGAAACTTTCTAAGTCCGCTCTGCTCCGAATCATCGCTCCGGCGTCAAAAATCGTCGTAAGACAAAAAATCGCCACCCTATCTTGCAGGAAAAAATCCGGGGAACACGATGGCGTCGTCAAAAGTGCAGGTCGTCGAGCTCGTTTTCGAGAAAAAAAAAAAAAAATTCTCAAAATTCGACAAAAAAATAAAACGATCACTGGACCGTGTAGAGAATCTAAAACTGCATAAGAATCGTATAGACGAAAATTGGCGTTCACGTGCTCGTTTTTGAGAAAAAAGTTAAAAAAGCTCTCAAAATTCGAGATAAAAAAAAAAAAAACCGTCCACCAGGTAGCCAACGGTAAACGGTACAAGTATCGTACGGGCGAAAACGAGCGTTACCGTGCTCGTTTTCGAGTTATTGACGAAAAACAGCCTGGAGCGATCGGTCCGGCGGTCGACGCGCGAAACTTTCTAAGTCCGCTCTGCTCCGAATCATCGCTGCGGCGTCAAAAATCGTCGTAAGACAAAAAATCGCCACGGTATCTTGCAGGAAAAAATCCGGGGAACACGATGGCGTCGTCAAAAGTGCAGGTCGTCGAGCTCGTTTTCGAGAAAAAAAAAAAAAAATTCTCAAAATTCGACAAAAAAATAAAACGATCACTGGACCGTGTAGAGAATCTAAAACTGCAGAAGAATCGTATAGACGAAAATTGGCGTTCACGTGCTCGTTTTTGAGAAAAAAGTTAAAAAAGCTCTCAAAATTCGAGATAAAAAAAAAAAAAACCGTCCACCAGGTAGCCAACGGTAAACGGTACAAGTATCGTACGGGCGAAAACGAGCGTTACCGTGCTCGTTTTCGAGTTATTGACGAAAAACAGCCTGGAGCGATCGGTCCGGCGGTCGACGCGCGAAACTTTCCAAGTCCGCTCTGCCCCGAATCATCGCTCCGGCGTCAAAAATCGTCGTAGGACAAAAAATCGCCACCCTATCTTGCAGGAAAAAATCCGGGGAACACGATGGCGTCGTCAAAAGTGCAGGTCGTCGAGCTCGTTTTCGAGAAAAAAAAAAAGAAATTCTCAAAATTCGACAAAAAAATAAAACGATCAGTGGACCGTGTAGAGAATCTAAAACTGCATAAGAATCGTATAGACCAAAATTGGCGTTCACGTGCTCGTTTTTGAGAAAAAAGTTAATAAAGCTCTCAAAATTCGAGATAAAAAAAAAAAAAACCGTCCACCAGGTAGCCAACGGTAAACGGTACAAGTATCGTACGGGCGAAAACGAGCGTTACCGTGCTCGTTTTCGAGTTATTGACGAAAAACAGCCTGGAGCGATCGGTCCGGCGGTCGACGCGCGAAACTTTCCAAGTCCGCTCTGCTCCGAATCATCGCTCCGGCGTCAAAAATCGTCGTAGGACAAAAAATCGCCACCCTATCTTGCAGGAAAAAATCCGGGGAACACGATGGCGTCGTCAAAAGTGCAGGTGGTCGAGCTCGTTTTCGAGAAAAAAAAAAAGAAATTCTCAAAATTCGACAAAAAAATAAAACGATCAGTGGACCGTGTAGAGAATCTAAAACTGCATAAGAATCGTATAGACCAAAATTGGCGTTCACGTGCTCGTTTTTGAGAAAAAAGTTAAAAAAGCTCTCAAAATTCGAGATAAAAAAAAAAAAACCGTCCACCAGGTAGCCAACGGTAAACGGTACAAGTATCGTACGGGCGAAAACGAGCGTTACCGTGCTCGTTTTCGAGTTATTGACGAAAAACAGCCTGGAGCGATCGGTCCGGCGGTCGACGCGCGAAACTTTCTAAGTCCGCTCTGCTCCGAATCATCGCTCCGGCGTCAAAAATCGTCGTAAGACAAAAAATCGCCACCCTATCTTGCAGGAAAAAATCCGGGGAACACGATGGCGTCGTCAAAAGTGCAGGTCGTCGAGCTCGTTTTCGAGAAAAAAAAAAAAAAATTCTCAAAATTCGACAAAAAAATAAAACGATCACTGGACCGTGTAGAGAATCTAAAACTGCATAAGAATCGTATAGACGAAAATTGGCGTTCACGTGCTCGTTTTTGAGAAAAAAGTTAAAAAAGCTCTCAAAATTCGAGATAAAAAAAAAAAAAACCATCTACCAGGTAGCCAACGGTAAACGGTACAAGTATCGTACGGGCGAAAACGAGCGTTACCGTGCTCGTTTTCGAGTTATTGACGAAAAACAGCCTGGAGCGATCGGTCCGGCGGTCGACGCGCGAAACTTTCTAAGTCCGCTCTGCTCCGAATCATCGCTCCGGCGTCAAAAATCGTCGTAAGACAAAAAATCGCCACCCTATCTTGCAGGAAAAAATCCGGGGAACACGATGGCGTCGTCAAAAGTGCAGGTCGTCGAGCTCGTTTTCGAGAAAAAAAAAAAAAAATTCTCAAAATTCGACAAAAAAATAAAACGATCACTGGACCGTGTAGAGAATCTAAAACTGCATAAGAATCGTATAGACGAAAATTGGCGTTCACGTGCTCGTTTTTGAGAAAAAAGTTAAAAAAGCTCTCAAAATTCGAGATAAAAAAAAAAAAAACCATCTACCAGGTAGCCAACGGTAAACGGTACAAGTATCGTACGGGCGAAAACGAGCGTTACCGTGCTCGTTTTCGAGTTATTGACGAAAAACAGCCTGGAGCGATCGGTCCGGCGGTCGACGCGCGAAACTTTCTAAGTCCGCTCTGCTCCGAATCATCGCTCCGGCGTCAAAAATCGTCGTAGGACAAAAAATCGCCACCCTATCTTGCAGGAAAAAATCCGGGGAACACGATGGCGTCGTCAAAAGTGCAGGTCGTCGAGCTCGTTTTCGAGAAAAAAAAAAAGAAATTCTCAAAATTCGACAAAAAAATAAAACGATCAGTGGACCGTGTAGAGAATCTAAAACTGCATAAGAATCGTATAGACCAAAATTGGCGTTCACGTGCTCGTTTTTGAGAAAAAAGTTAAAAAAGCTCTCAAAATTCGAGATAAAAAAAAAAAAACCGTCCACCAGGTAGCCAACGGTAAACGGTACAAGTATCGTACGGGCGAAAACGAGCGTTACCGTGCTCGTTTTCGAGTTATTGACGAAAAACAGCCTGGAGCGATCGGTCCGGCGGTCGACGCGCGAAACTTTCTAAGTCCGCTCTGCTCCGAATCATCGCTCCGGCGTCAAAAATCGTCGTAAGACAAAAAATCGCCTCCCTATCTTGCAGGAAAAAATCCGGGGAACACGATGGCGTCGTCAAAAGTGCAGGTCGTCGAGCTCGTTTTCGAGAAAAAAAAAAAAAATTCTCAAAATTCGACAAAAAAATAAAACGATCTCTGGACCGTGTAGAGAATCTAAAACTGCATAAGAATCGTATAGACGAAAATTGGCGTTCACGTGCTCGTTTTTGAGAAAAAAGTTAAAAAAGCTCTCAAAATTCGAGATAAAAAAAAAAAAAACCGTCCACCAGGTAGCCAACGGTAAACGGTACAAGTATCGTACGGGCGAAAACGAGCGTTACCGTGCTCGTTTTCGAGTTATTGACGAAAAACAGCCTGGAGCGATCGGTCCGGCGGTCGACGCGCGAAACTTTCTAAGTCCGCTCTGCTCCGAATCATCGCTCCGGCGTCAAAAATCGTCGTAAGACAAAAAATCGCCACCCTATCTTGCAGGAAAAAATCCGGGGAACACGATGGCGTCGTCAAAAGTGCAGGTCGTCGAGCTCGTTTTCGAGAAAAAAAAAAAAAAATTCTCAAAATTCGACAAAAAAATAAAACGATCACTGGACCGTGTAGAGAATCTAAAACTGCATAAGAATCGTATAGACGAAAATTGGCGTTCACGTGCTCGTTTTTGAGAAAAAAGTTAAAAAAGCTCTCAAAATTCGAGATAAAAAAAAAAAAAACCGTCCACCAGGTAGCCAACGGTAAACGGTACAAGTATCGTACGGGCGAAAACGAGCGTTACCGTGCTCGTTTTCGAGTTATTGACGAAAAACAGCCTGGAGCGATCGGTCCGGCGGTCGACGCGCGAAACTTTCTAAGTCCGCTCTGCTCCGAATCATCGCTGCGGCGTCAAAAATCGTCGTAAGACAAAAAATCGCCACGGTATCTTGCAGGAAAAAATCCGGGGAACACGATGGCGTCGTCAAAAGTGCAGGTCGTCGAGCTCGTTTTCGAGAAAAAAAAAAAAAAATTCTCAAAATTCGACAAAAAAATAAAACGATCACTGGACCGTGTAGAGAATCTAAAACTGCAGAAGAATCGTATAGACGAAAATTGGCGTTCACGTGCTCGTTTTTGAGAAAAAAGTTAAAAAAGCTCTCAAAATTCGAGATAAAAAAAAAAAAAACCGTCCACCAGGTAGCCAACGGTAAACGGTACAAGTATCGTACGGGCGAAAACGAGCGTTACCGTGCTCGTTTTCGAGTTATTGACGAAAAACAGCCTGGAGCGATCGGTCCGGCGGTCGACGCGCGAAACTTTCCAAGTCCGCTCTGCCCCGAATCATCGCTCCGGCGTCAAAAATCGTCGTAGGACAAAAAATCGCCACCCTATCTTGCAGGAAAAAATCCGGGGAACACGATGGCGTCGTCAAAAGTGCAGGTCGTCGAGCTCGTTTTCGAGAAAAAAAAAAAGAAATTCTCAAAATTCGACAAAAAAATAAAACGATCAGTGGACCGTGTAGAGAATCTAAAACTGCATAAGAATCGTATAGACCAAAATTGGCGTTCACGTGCTCGTTTTTGAGAAAAAAGTTAATAAAGCTCTCAAAATTCGAGATAAAAAAAAAAAAAACCGTCCACCAGGTAGCCAACGGTAAACGGTACAAGTATCGTACGGGCGAAAACGAGCGTTACCGTGCTCGTTTTCGAGTTATTGACGAAAAACAGCCTGGAGCGATCGGTCCGGCGGTCGACGCGCGAAACTTTCCAAGTCCGCTCTGCTCCGAATCATCGCTCCGGCGTCAAAAATCGTCGTAGGACAAAAAATCGCCACCCTATCTTGCAGGAAAAAATCCGGGGAACACGATGGCGTCGTCAAAAGTGCAGGTGGTCGAGCTCGTTTTCGAGAAAAAAAAAAAGAAATTCTCAAAATTCGACAAAAAAATAAAACGATCAGTGGACCGTGTAGAGAATCTAAAACTGCATAAGAATCGTATAGACCAAAATTGGCGTTCACGTGCTCGTTTTTGAGAAAAAAGTTAAAAAAGCTCTCAAAATTCGAGATAAAAAAAAAAAAACCGTCCACCAGGTAGCCAACGGTAAACGGTACAAGTATCGTACGGGCGAAAACGAGCGTTACCGTGCTCGTTTTCGAGTTATTGACGAAAAACAGCCTGGAGCGATCGGTCCGGCGGTCGACGCGCGAAACTTTCTAAGTCCGCTCTGCTCCGAATCATCGCTCCGGCGTCAAAAATCGTCGTAAGACAAAAAATCGCCACCCTATCTTGCAGGAAAAAATCCGGGGAACACGATGGCGTCGTCAAAAGTGCAGGTCGTCGAGCTCGTTTTCGAGAAAAAAAAAAAAAAATTCTCAAAATTCGACAAAAAAATAAAACGATCACTGGACCGTGTAGAGAATCTAAAACTGCATAAGAATCGTATAGACGAAAATTGGCGTTCACGTGCTCGTTTTTGAGAAAAAAGTTAAAAAAGCTCTCAAAATTCGAGATAAAAAAAAAAAAAACCATCTACCAGGTAGCCAACGGTAAACGGTACAAGTATCGTACGGGCGAAAACGAGCGTTACCGTGCTCGTTTTCGAGTTATTGACGAAAAACAGCCTGGAGCGATCGGTCCGGCGGTCGACGCGCGAAACTTTCTAAGTCCGCTCTGCTCCGAATCATCGCTCCGGCGTCAAAAATCGTCGTAGGACAAAAAATCGCCACCCTATCTTGCAGGAAAAAATCCGGGGAACACGATGGCGTCGTCAAAAGTGCAGGTCGTCGAGCTCGTTTTCGAGAAAAAAAAGAGAAATTCTCAAAATTCGACAAAAAAATAAAACGATCACTGGACCGTGTAGAGAATCTAAAACTGCATAAGAATCGTATAGACGAAAATTGGCGTTCACGTGCTCGTTTTTGAGAAAAAAGTTAAAAAAGCTCTCAAAATTCGAGATAAAAAAAAAAAAAACCGTCCACCAGGTAGCCAACGGTAAACGGTACAAGTATCGTACGGGCGAAAACGAGCGTTACCGTGCTCGTTTTCGAGTTATTGACGAAAAACAGCCTGGAGCGATCGGTCCGGCGGTCGACGCGCGAAACTTTCTAAGTCCGCTCTGCTCCGAATCATCGCTGCGGCGTCAAAAATCGTCGTAAGACAAAAAATCTCCACGCTATCTTGCAGGAAAAAATCCGGGGAACACGATGGCGTCGTCAAAAGTGCAGGTCGTCGAGCTCGTTTTCGAGAAAAAAAAAAAAAAATTCTCAAAATTCGACAAAAAAATAAAACGATCACTGGACCGTGTAGAGAATCTAAAACTGCATAAGAATCGTATAGACGAAAATTGGCGTTCACGTGCTCGTTTTTGAGAAAAAAGTTAAAAAAGCTCTCAAAATTCGAGATAAAAAAAAAAAAACCGTCCACCAGGTAGCCAACGGTAAACGGTACAAGTATCGTACGGGCGAAAACGAGCGTTACCGTGCTCGTTTTCGAGTTATTGACGAAAAACAGCCTGGAGCGATCGGTCCGGCGGTCGACGCGCGAAACTTTCTAAGTCCGCTCTGCTCCGAATCATCGCTCCGGCGTCAAAAATCGTCGTAAGACAAAAAATCGCCACCCTATCTTGCAGGAAAAAATCCGGGGAACACGATGGCGTCGTCAAAAGTGCAGGTCGTCGAGCTCGTTTTCGAGAAAAAAAAAAAGAAATTCTCAAAATTCGACAAAAAAATAAAACGATCAGTGGACCGTGTAGAGAATCTAAAACTGCATAAGAATCGTATAGACCAAAATTGGCGTTCACGTGCTCGTTTTTGAGAAAAAGGTTAATAAAGCTCTCAAAATTCGAGATAAAAAAAAAAAAAACCGTCCACCAGGTAGCCAACGGTAAACGGTACAAGTATCGTACGGGCGAAAACGAGCGTTACCGTGCTCGTTTTCGAGTTATTGACGAAAAACAGCCTGGAGCGATCGGTCCGGCGGTCGACGCGCGAAACTTTCTAAGTCCGCTCTGCTCCGAATCATCGCTCCGGCGTCAAAAATCGTCGTAAGACAAAAAATCGCCACCCTATCTTGCAGGAAAAAATCCGGGGAACACGATGGCGTCGTCAAAAGTGCAGGTCGTCGAGCTCGTTTTCGAGAAAAAAAAAAAACAATTCTCAAAATTCGACAAAAAAATAAAACGATCACTGGACCGTGTAGAGAATCTAAAACTGCATAAGAATCGTATAGACGAAAATTGGCGTTCACGTGCTCGTTTTTGAGAAAAAAGTTAAAAAAGCTCTCAAAATTCGAGATAAAAAAAAAAAGAACCGTCCACCAGGTAGCCAACGGTAAACGGTACAAGTATCGTACGGGCGAAAACGAGCGTTACCGTGCTCGTTTTCGAGTTATTGACGAAAAACAGCCTGGAGCGATCGGTCCGGCGGTCGACGCGCGAAACTTTCTAAGTCCGCTCTGCTCCGAATCATCGCTCCGGCGTCAAAAATCGTCGTAAGACAAAAAATCGCCACCCTATCTTGCAGGAAAAAATCCGGGGAACACGATGGCGTCGTCAAAAGTGCAGGTCGTCGAGCTCGTTTTCGAGAAAAAAAAAAAGAAATTCTCAAAATTCGACAAAAAAATAAAACGATCAGTGGACCGTGTAGAGAATCTAAAACTGCATAAGAATCGTATAGACCAAAATTGGCGTTCACGTGCTCGTTTTTGAGAAAAAAGTTAAAAAAGCTCTCAAAATTCGAGATAAAAAAAAAAAAACCGTCCACCAGGTAGCCAACGGTAAACGGTACAAGTATCGTACGGGCGAAAACGAGCGTTACCGTGCTCGTTTTCGAGTTATTGACGAAAAACAGCCTGGAGCGATCGGTCCGGCGGTCGACACGCGAAACTTTCTAAGTCCGCTCTGCTCCGAATCATCGCTCCGGCGTCAAAAATCGTCGTAAGACAAAAAATCGCCACCCTATCTTGCAGGAAAAAATCCGGGGAACACGATGGCGTCGTCAAAAGTGCAGGTCGTCGAGCTCGTTTTCGAGAAAAAAAAAAAGAAATTCTCAAAATTCGACAAAAAAATAAAACGATCAGTGGACCGTGTAGAGAATCTAAAACTGCATAAGAATCGTATAGACCAAAATTGGCGTTCACGTGCTCGTTTTTGAGAGAAAAGTTAAAAAAGCTCTCAAAATTCGAGATAAAAAAAAAAAAAACCGTCCACCAGGTAGCCAACGGTAAACGGTACAAGTATCGTACGGGCGAAAACGAGCGTTACCGTGCTCGTTTTCGAGTTATTGACGAAAAACAGCCTGGAGCGATCGGTCCGGCGGTCGACGCGCGAAACTTTCTAAGTCCGCTCTGCTCCGAATCATCGCTCCGGCGTCAAAAATCGTCGTAAGACAAAAAATCGCCTCCCTATCTTGCAGGAAAAAATCCGGGGAACACGATGGCGTCGTCAAAAGTGCAGGTCGTCGAGCTCGTTTTCGAGAAAAAAAAAAAAAATTCTCAAAATTCGACAAAAAAATAAAACGATCTCTGGACCGTGTAGAGAATCTAAAACTGCATAAGAATCGTATAGACGAAAATTGGCGTTCACGTGCTCGTTTTTGAGAAAAAAGTTAAAAAAGCTCTCAAAATTCGAGATAAAAAAAAAAAAAACCGTCCACCAGGTAGCCAACGGTAAACGGTACAAGTATCGTACGGGCGAAAACGAGCGTTACCGTGCTCGTTTTCGAGTTATTGACGAAAAACAGCCTGGAGCGATCGGTCCGGCGGTCGACGCGCGAAACTTTCTAAGTCCGCTCTGCTCCGAATCATCGCTCCGGCGTCAAAAATCGTCGTAAGACAAAAAATCGCCACCCTATCTTGCAGGAAAAAATCCGGGGAACACGATGGCGTCGTCAAAAGTGCAGGTCGTCGAGCTCGTTTTCGAGAAAAAAAAAAAAAAATTCTCAAAATTCGACAAAAAAATAAAACGATCACTGGACCGTGTAGAGAATCTAAAACTGCATAAGAATCGTATAGACGAAAATTGGCGTTCACGTGCTCGTTTTTGAGAAAAAAGTTAAAAAAGCTCTCAAAATTCGAGATAAAAAAAAAAAAAACCGTCCACCAGGTAGCCAACGGTAAACGGTACAAGTATCGTACGGGCGAAAACGAGCGTTACCGTGCTCGTTTTCGAGTTATTGACGAAAAACAGCCTGGAGCGATCGGTCCGGCGGTCGACGCGCGAAACTTTCTAAGTCCGCTCTGCTCCGAATCATCGCTGCGGCGTCAAAAATCGTCGTAAGACAAAAAATCGCCACGGTATCTTGCAGGAAAAAATCCGGGGAACACGATGGCGTCGTCAAAAGTGCAGGTCGTCGAGCTCGTTTTCGAGAAAAAAAAAAAAAAATTCTCAAAATTCGACAAAAAAATAAAACGATCACTGGACCGTGTAGAGAATCTAAAACTGCAGAAGAATCGTATAGACGAAAATTGGCGTTCACGTGCTCGTTTTTGAGAAAAAAGTTAAAAAAGCTCTCAAAATTCGAGATAAAAAAAAAAAAAACCGTCCACCAGGTAGCCAACGGTAAACGGTACAAGTATCGTACGGGCGAAAACGAGCGTTACCGTGCTCGTTTTCGAGTTATTGACGAAAAACAGCCTGGAGCGATCGGTCCGGCGGTCGACGCGCGAAACTTTCCAAGTCCGCTCTGCCCCGAATCATCGCTCCGGCGTCAAAAATCGTCGTAGGACAAAAAATCGCCACCCTATCTTGCAGGAAAAAATCCGGGGAACACGATGGCGTCGTCAAAAGTGCAGGTCGTCGAGCTCGTTTTCGAGAAAAAAAAAAAGAAATTCTCAAAATTCGACAAAAAAATAAAACGATCAGTGGACCGTGTAGAGAATCTAAAACTGCATAAGAATCGTATAGACCAAAATTGGCGTTCACGTGCTCGTTTTTGAGAAAAAAGTTAATAAAGCTCTCAAAATTCGAGATAAAAAAAAAAAAAACCGTCCACCAGGTAGCCAACGGTAAACGGTACAAGTATCGTACGGGCGAAAACGAGCGTTACCGTGCTCGTTTTCGAGTTATTGACGAAAAACAGCCTGGAGCGATCGGTCCGGCGGTCGACGCGCGAAACTTTCTAAGTCCGCTCTGCTCCGAATCATCGCTCCGGCGTCAAAAATCGTCGTAGGACAAAAAATCGCCACCCTATCTTGCAGGAAAAAATCCGGGGAACACGATGGCGTCGTCAAAAGTGCAGGTGGTCGAGCTCGTTTTCGAGAAAAAAAAAAAGAAATTCTCAAAATTCGACAAAAAAATAAAACGATCAGTGGACCGTGTAGAGAATCTAAAACTGCATAAGAATCGTATAGACCAAAATTGGCGTTCACGTGCTCGTTTTTGAGAAAAAAGTTAAAAAAGCTCTCAAAATTCGAGATAAAAAAAAAAAAACCGTCCACCAGGTAGCCAACGGTAAACGGTACAAGTATCGTACGGGCGAAAACGAGCGTTACCGTGCTCGTTTTCGAGTTATTGACGAAAAACAGCCTGGAGCGATCGGTCCGGCGGTCGACGCGCGAAACTTTCTAAGTCCGCTCTGCTCCGAATCATCGCTCCGGCGTCAAAAATCGTCGTAAGACAAAAAATCGCCACCCTATCTTGCAGGAAAAAATCCGGGGAACACGATGGCGTCGTCAAAAGTGCAGGTCGTCGAGCTCGTTTTCGAGAAAAAAAAAAAAAAATTCTCAAAATTCGACAAAAAAATAAAACGATCACTGGACCGTGTAGAGAATCTAAAACTGCATAAGAATCGTATAGACGAAAATTGGCGTTCACGTGCTCGTTTTTGAGAAAAAAGTTAAAAAAGCTCTCAAAATTCGAGATAAAAAAAAAAAAAACCATCTACCAGGTAGCCAACGGTAAACGGTACAAGTATCGTACGGGCGAAAACGAGCGTTACCGTGCTCGTTTTCGAGTTATTGACGAAAAACAGCCTGGAGCGATCGGTCCGGCGGTCGACGCGCGAAACTTTCTAAGTCCGCTCTGCTCCGAATCATCGCTCCGGCGTCAAAAATCGTCGTAAGACAAAAAATCGCCACCCTATCTTGCAGGAAAAAATCCGGGGAACACGATGGCGTCGTCAAAAGTGCAGGTCGTCGAGCTCGTTTTCGAGAAAAAAAAAGAGAAATTCTCAAAATTCGACAAAAAAATAAAACGATCACTGGACCGTGTAGAGAATCTAAAACTGCATAAGAATCGTATAGACGAAAATTGGCGTTCACGTGCTCGTTTTTGAGAAAAAAGTTAAAAAAGCTCTCAAAATTCGAGATAAAAAAAAAAAAAACCGTCCACCAGGTAGCCAACGGTAAACGGTACAAGTATCGTACGGGCGAAAACGAGCGTTACCGTGCTCGTTTTCGAGTTATTGACGAAAAACAGCCTGGAGCGATCGGTCCGGCGGTCGACGCGCGAAACTTTCTAAGTCCGCTCTGCTCCGAATCATCGCTGCGGCGTCAAAAATCGTCGTAAGACAAAAAATCTCCACGCTATCTTGCAGGAAAAAATCCGGGGAACACGATGGCGTCGTCAAAAGTGCAGGTCGTCGAGCTCGTTTTCGAGAAAAAAAAAAAAAAATTCTCAAAATTCGACAAAAAAATAAAACGATCACTGGACCGTGTAGAGAATCTAAAACTGCATAAGAATCGTATAGACGAAAATTGGCGTTCACGTGCTCGTTTTTGAGAAAAAAGTTAAAAAAGCTCTCAAAATTCGAGATAAAAAAAAAAAAACCGTCCACCAGGTAGCCAACGGTAAACGGTACAAGTATCGTACGGGCGAAAACGAGCGTTACCGTGCTCGTTTTCGAGTTATTGACGAAAAACAGCCTGGAGCGATCGGTCCGGCGGTCGACGCGCGAAACTTTCTAAGTCCGCTCTGCTCCGAATCATCGCTCCGGCGTCAAAAATCGTCGTAAGACAAAAAATCGCCACCCTATCTTGCAGGAAAAAATCCGGGGAACACGATGGCGTCGTCAAAAGTGCAGGTCGTCGAGCTCGTTTTCGAGAAAAAAGAAAAAAATTCTCAAAATTCGACAAAAAAATAAAACGATCACTGGACCGTGTAGAGAATCTAAAACTGCATAAGAATCGTATAGACGAAAATTGGCGTTCACGTGCTCGTTTTTGAGTAAAAAGTTAAAAAAGCTCTCAAAATTCGAGATAAAAAAAAAAAAAACCATCTACCAGGTAGCCAACGGTAAACGGTACAAGTATCGTACGGGCGAAAACGAGCGTTACCGTGCTCGTTTTCGAGTTATTGACGAAAAACTGCCTGGAGCGATCGGTCCGGCGGTCGACGCGCGAAACTTTCTAAGTCCGCTCTGCTCCGAATCATCGCTCCGGCGTCAAAAATAGTCGTAGGACAAAAAATCGCCACCCTATCTTGCAGGAAAAAATCCGGGGAACACGATGGCGTCGTCAAAAGTGCAGGTCGTCGAGCTCGTTTTCGAGAAAAAAAAAAAGAAATTCTCAAAATTCGACAAAAAAATAAAACGATCAGTGGACCGTGTAGAGAATCTAAAACTGCATAAGAATCGTATAGACCAAAATTGGCGTTCACGTGCTCGTTTTTGAGAAAAAAGTTAAAAAAGCTCTCAAAATTCGAGATAAAAAAAAAAAAAACCGTCCACCAGGTAGCCAACGGTAAACGGTACAAGTATCGTACGGGCGAAAACGAGCGTTACCGTGCTCGTTTTCGAGTTATTGACGAAAAACAGCCTGGAGCGATCGGTCCGGCGGTCGACACGCGAAACTTTCTAAGTCCGCTCTGCTCCGAATCATCGCTCCGGCGTCAAAAATCGTCGTAAGACAAAAAATCGCCACCCTATCTTGCAGGAAAAAATCCGGGGAACACGATGGCGTCGTCAAAAGTGCAGGTCGTCGAGCTCGTTTTCGAGAAAAAAAAAAAAAAATTCTCAAAATTCGACAAAAAAATAAAACGATCACTGGACCGTGTAGAGAATCTAAAACTGCATAAGAATCGTATAGACGAAAATTGGCGTTCACGTGCTCGTTTTTGAGAAAAAAGTTAAAAAAGCTCTCAAAATTCGAGATAAAAAAAAAAAAAACCGTCCACCAGGTAGCCAACGGTAAACGGTACAAGTATCGTACGGGCGAAAACGAGCGTTACCGTGCTCGTTTTCGAGTTATTGACGAAAAACAGCCTGGAGCGATCGGTCCGGCGGTCGACGCGCGAAACTTTCCAAGTCCGCTCTGCCCCGAATCATCGCTCCGGCGTCAAAAATCGTCGTAGGACAAAAAATCGCCACCCTATCTTGCAGGAAAAAATCCGGGGAACACGATGGCGTCGTCAAAAGTGCAGGTCGTCGAGCTCGTTTTCGAGAAAAAAAAAAAGAAATTCTCAAAATTCGACAAAAAAATAAAACGATCAGTGGACCGTGTAGAGAATCTAAAACTGCATAAGAATCGTATAGACCAAAATTGGCGTTCACGTGCTCGTTTTTGAGAAAAAAGTTAATAAAGCTCTCAAAATTCGAGATAAAAAAAAAAAAAACCGTCCACCAGGTAGCCAACGGTAAACGGTACAAGTATCGTACGGGCGAAAACGAGCGTTACCGTGCTCGTTTTCGAGTTATTGACGAAAAACAGCCTGGAGCGATCGGTCCGGCGGTCGACGCGCGAAACTTTCTAAGTCCGCTCTGCTCCGAATCATCGCTCCGGCGTCAAAAATCGTCGTAAGACAAAAAATCGCCACCCTATCTTGCAGGAAAAAATCCGGGGAACACGATGGCGTCGTCAAAAGTGCAGGTCGTCGAGCTCGTTTTCGAGAAAAAAAAAAAAAAATTCTCAAAATTCGACAAAAAAATAAAACGATCACTGGACCGTGTAGAGAATCTAAAACTGCATAAGAATCGTATAGACGAAAATTGGCGTTCACGTGCTCGTTTTTGAGAAAAAAGTTAAAAAAGCTCTCAAAATTCGAGATAAAAAAAAAAAAAACCATCTACCAGGTAGCCAACGGTAAACGGTACAAGTATCGTACGGGCGAAAACGAGCGTTACCGTGCTCGTTTTCGAGTTATTGACGAAAAACAGCCTGGAGCGATCGGTCCGGCGGTCGACGCGCGAAACTTTCTAAGTTCGCTCTGCTCCGAATCATCGCTCCGGCGTCAAAAATCGTCGTAGGACAAAAAATCGCCACCCTATCTTGCAGGAAAAAATCCGGGGAACACGATGGCGTCGTCAAAAGTGCAGGTCGTCGAGCTCGTTTTCGAGAAAAAAAAAAAGAAATTCTCAAAATTCGACAAAAAAATAAAACGATCAGTGGACCGTGTAGAGAATCTAAAACTGCATAAGAATCGTATAGACCAAAATTGGCGTTCACGTGCTCGTTTTTGAGAAAAAAGTTAAAAAAGCTCTCAAAATTCGAGATAAAAAAAAAAAAAACCGTCCACCAGGTAGCCAACGGTAAACGGTACAAGTATCGTACGGGCGAAAACGAGCGTTACCGTGCTCGTTTTCGAGTTATTGACGAAAAACAGCCTGGAGCGATCGGTCCGGCGGTCGACACGCGAAACTTTCTAAGTCCGCTCTGCTCCGAATCATCGCTCCGGCGTCAAAAATCGTCGTAAGACAAAAAATCGCCACCCTATCTTGCAGGAAAAAATCCGGGGAACACGATGGCGTCGTCAAAAGTGCAGGTCGTCGAGCTCGTTTTCGAGAAAAAAAAAAAAAAATTCTCAAAATTCGACAAAAAAATAAAACGATCGCTGGACCGTGTAGAGAATCTAAAACTGCATAAGAATCGTATAGACGAAAATTGGCGTTCACGTGCTCGTTTTTGAGAAAAAAGTTAAAAAAGCTCTCAAAATTCGAGATAAAAAAAAAAAAAACCGTCCACCAGGTAGCCAACGGTAAACGGTACAAGTATCGTACGGGCGAAAACGAGCGTTACCGTGCTCGTTTTCGAGTTATTGACGAAAAACAGCCTGGAGCGATCGGTCCGGCGGTCGACGCGCGAAACTTTCCAAGTCCGCTCTGCTCCGAATCATCGCTCCGGCGTCAAAAATCGTCGTAGGACAAAAAATCGCCACCCTATCTTGCAGGAAAAAATCCGGGGAACACGATGGCGTCGTCAAAAGTGCAGGTCGTCGAGCTCGTTTTCGAGAAAAAAAAAAAGAAATTCTCAAAATTCGACAAAAAAATAAAACGATCAGTGGACCGTGTAGAGAATCTAAAACTGCATAAGAATCGTATAGACCAAAATTGGCGTTCACGTGCTCGTTTTTGAGAAAAAGGTTAATAAAGCTCTCAAAATTCGAGATAAAAAAAAAAAAAACCGTCCACCAGGTAGCCAACGGTAAACGGTACAAGTATCGTACGGGCGAAAACGAGCGTTACCGTGCTCGTTTTCGAGTTATTGACGAAAAACAACCTGGAGCGATCGGTCCGGCGGTCGACGCGCGAAACTTTCTAAGTCCGCTCTGCTCCGAATCATCGCTCCGGCGTCAAAAATCGTCGTAAGACAAAAAATCGCCACCCTATCTTGCAGGAAAAAATCCGGGGAACACGATGGCGTCGTCAAAAGTGCAGGTCGTCGAGCTCGTTTTCGAGAAAAAAAAAAAACAATTCTCAAAATTCGACAAAAAAATAAAACGATCACTGGACCGTGTAGAGAATCTAAAACTGCATAAGAATCGTATAGACGAAAATTGGCGTTCACGTGCTCGTTTTTGAGAAAAAAGTTAAAAAAGCTCTCAAAATTCGAGATAAAAAAAAAAAAAACCGTCCACCAGGTAGCCAACGGTAAACGGTACAAGTATCGTACGGGCGAAAACGAGCGTTACCGTGCTCGTTTTCGAGTTATTGACGAAAAACAGCCTGGAGCGATCGGTCCGGCGGTCGACGCGCGAAACTTTCTAAGTCCGCTCTGCTCCGAATCATCGCTCCGGCGTCAAAAATCGTCGTAAGACAAAAAATCGCCACCCTATCTTGCAGGAAAAAATCCGGGGAACACGATGGCGTCGTCAAAAGTGCAGGTCGTCGAGCTCGTTTTCGAGAAAAAAAAAAAGAAATTCTCAAAATTCGACAAAAAAATAAAACGATCAGTGGACCGTGTAGAGAATCTAAAACTGCATAAGAATCGTATAGACCAAAATTGGCGTTCACGTGCTCGTTTTTGAGAAAAAAGTTAAAAAAGCTCTCAAAATTCGAGATAAAAAAAAAAAAAACCGTCCACCAGGTAGCCAACGGTAAACGGTACAAGTATCGTACGGGCGAAAACGAGCGTTACCGTGCTCGTTTTCGAGTTATTGACGAAAAACAGCCTGGAGCGATCGGTCCGGCGGTCGACACGCGAAACTTTCTAAGTCCGCTCTGCTCCGAATCATCGCTCCGGCGTCAAAAATCGTCGTAAGACAAAAAATCGCCACCCTATCTTGCAGGAAAAAATCCGGGGAACACGATGGCGTCGTCAAAAGTGCAGGTCGTCGAGCTCGTTTTCGAGAAAAAAAAAAAGAAATTCTCAAAATTCGACAAAAAAATAAAACGATCAGTGGACCGTGTAGAGAATCTAAAACTGCATAAGAATCGTATAGACCAAAATTGGCGTTCACGTGCTCGTTTTTGAGAGAAAAGTTAAAAAAGCTCTCAAAATTCGAGATAAAAAAAAAAAAAACCGTCCACCAGGTAGCCAACGGTAAACGGTACAAGTATCGTACGGGCGAAAACGAGCGTTACCGTGCTCGTTTTCGAGTTATTGACGAAAAACAGCCTGGAGCGATCGGTCCGGCGGTCGACGCGCGAAACTTTCTAAGTCCGCTCTGCTCCGAATCATCGCTGCGGCGTCAAAAATCGTCGTAAGACAAAAAATCGCCACGGTATCTTGCAGGAAAAAATCCGGGGAACACGATGGCGTCGTCAAAAGTGCAGGTCGTCGAGCTCGTTTTCGAGAAAAAAAAAAAAAAATTCTCAAAATTCGACAAAAAAATAAAACGATCACTGGACCGTGTAGAGAATCTAAAACTGCAGAAGAATCGTATAGACGAAAATTGGCGTTCACGTGCTCGTTTTTGAGAAAAAAGTTAAAAAAGCTCTCAAAATTCGAGATAAAAAAAAAAAAAACCATCTACCAGGTAGCCAACGGTAAACGGTACAAGTATCGTACGGGCGAAAACGAGCGTTACCGTGCTCGTTTTCGAGTTATTGACGAAAAACAGCCTGGAGCGATCGGTCCGGCGGTCGACGCCCGAAACTTTCTAAGTTCGCTCTGCTCCGAATCATCGCTCCGGCGTCAAAAATCGTCGTAGGACAAAAAATCGCCACCCTATCTTGCAGGAAAAAATCCGGGGAACACGATGGCGTCGTCAAAAGTGCAGGTCGTCGAGCTCGTTTTCGAGAAAAAAAAAAAGAAATTCTCAAAATTCGACAAAAAAATAAAACGATCAGTGGACCGTGTAGAGAATCTAAAACTGCATAAGAATCGTATAGACCAAAATTGGCGTTCACGTGCTCGTTTTTGAGAAAAAAGTTAAAAAAGCTCTCAAAATTCGAGATAAAAAAAAAAAAAACCGTCTACCAGGTAGCCAACGGTAAACGGTACAAGTATCGTACGGGCGAAAACGAGCGTTACCGTGCTCGTTTTCGAGTTATTGACGAAAAACAGCCTGGAGCGATCGGTCCGGCGGTCGACGCGCGAAACTTTCCAAGTCCGCTCTGCTCCGAATCATCGCTCCGGCGTCAAAAATCGTCGTAGGACAAAAAATCGCCACCCTATCTTGCAGGAAAAAATCCGGGGAACACGATGGCGTCATCAAAAGTGCAGGTCGTCGAGCTCGTTTTCGAGAAAAAAAAAAAGAAATTCTCAAAATTCGACAAAAAAATAAAACGATCAGTGGACCGTGTAGAGAATCTAAAACTGCATAAGAATCGTATAGACCAAAATTGGCGTTCACGTGCTCGTTTTTGAGAAAAAAGTTAATAAAGCTCTCAAAATTCGAGATAAAAAAAAAAAAAACCGTCCACCAGGTAGCCAACGGTAAACGGTACAAGTATCGTACGGGCGAAAACGAGCGTTACCGTGCTCGTTTTCGAGTTATTGACGAAAAACAGCCTGGAGCGATCGGTCCGGCGGTCGACGCGCGAAACTTTCCAAGTCCGCTCTGCTCCGAATCATCGCTCCGGCGTCAAAAATCGTCGTAAGACAAAAAATCGCCACCCTATCTTGCAGGAAAAAATCCGGGGAACACGATGGCGTCGTCAAAAGTGCAGGTCGTCGAGCTCGTTTTCGAGAAAAAAAAAAAAAAATTCTCAAAATTCGACAAAAAAATAAAACGATCACTGGACCGTGTAGAGAATCTAAAACTGCATAAGAATCGTATAGACGAAAATTGGCGTTCACGTGCTCGTTTTTGAGAAAAAAGTTAAAAAAGCTCTCAAAATTCGAGATAAAAAAAAAAAAAACCGTCCACCAGGTAGCCAACGGTAAACGGTACAAGTATCGTACGGGCGAAAACGAGCGTTACCGTGCTCGTTTTCGAGTTATTGACGAAAAACAGCCTGGAGCGATCGGTCCGGCGGTCGACGCGCGAAACTTTCTAAGTCCGCTCTGCTCCGAATCATCGCTCCGGCGTCAAAAATCGTCGTAGGACAAAATATCGCCACGCTATCTTGCAGGAAAAAATCCGGGGAACACGATGGCGTCGTCAAAAGTGCAGGTCGTCGAGCTCGTTTTCGAGAAAAAAAAAAAGAAATTCTCAAAATTCGACAAAAAAATAAAACGATCAGTGGACCGTGTAGAGAATCTAAAACTGCATAAGAATCGTATAGACCAAAATTGGCGTTCACGTGCTCGTTTTTGAGAAAAAAGTTAAAAAAGCTCTCAAAATTCGAGATAAAAAAAAAAAAAACCGTCCACCAGGTAGCCAACGGTAAACGGTACAAGTATCGTACGGGCGAAAACGAGCGTTACCGTGCTCGTTTTCGAGTTATTGACGAAAAACAGCCTGGAGCGATCGGTCCGGCGGTCGACGCGCGAAACTTTCTAAGTCCGCTCTGCTCCGAATCATCGCTGCGGCGTCAAAAATCGTCGTAAGACAAAAAATCGCCACGCTATCTTGCAGGAAAAAATCCGGGGAACACGATGGCGTCGTCAAAAGTGCAGGTCGTCGAGCTCGTTTTCGAGAAAAAAAAAAAGAAATTCTCAAAATTCGACAAAAAAATAAAACGATCAGTGGACCGTGTAGAGAATCTAAAACTGCATAAGAATCGTATAGACCAAAATTGGCGTTCACGTGCTCGTTTTTGAGAAAAAGGTTAATAAAGCTCTCAAAATTCGAGATAAAAAAAAAAAAAACCGTCCACCAGGTAGCCAACGGTAAACGGTACAAGTATCGTACGGGCGAAAACGAGCGTTACCGTGCTCGTTTTCGAGTTATTGACGAAAAACAACCTGGAGCGATCGGTCCGGCGGTCGACGCGCGAAACTTTCTAAGTCCGCTCTGCTCCGAATCATCGCTCCGGCGTCAAAAATCGTCGTAAGACAAAAAATCGCCACCCTATCTTGCAGGAAAAAATCCGGGGAACACGATGGCGTCGTCAAAAGTGCAGGTCGTCGAGCTCGTTTTCGAGAAAAAAAAAAAACAATTCTCAAAATTCGACAAAAAAATAAAACGATCACTGGACCGTGTAGAGAATCTAAAACTGCATAAGAATCGTATAGACGAAAATTGGCGTTCACGTGCTCGTTTTTGAGAAAAAAGTTAAAAAAGCTCTCAAAATTCGAGATAAAAAAAAAAAAAACCGTCCACCAGGTAGCCAACGGTAAACGGTACAAGTATCGTACGGGCGAAAACGAGCGTTACCGTGCTCGTTTTCGAGTTATTGACGAAAAACAGCCTGGAGCGATCGGTCCGGCGGTCGACGCGCGAAACTTTCTAAGTCCGCTCTGCTCCGAATCATCGCTCCGGCGTCAAAAATCGTCGTAAGACAAAAAATCGCCACCCTATCTTGCAGGAAAAAATCCGGGGAACACGATGGCGTCGTCAAAAGTGCAGGTCGTCGAGCTCGTTTTCGAGAAAAAAAAAAAGAAATTCTCAAAATTCGACAAAAAAATAAAACGATCAGTGGACCGTGTAGAGAATCTAAAACTGCATAAGAATCGTATAGACCAAAATTGGCGTTCACGTGCTCGTTTTTGAGAGAAAAGTTAAAAAAGCTCTCAAAATTCGAGATAAAAAAAAAAAAAACCGTCCACCAGGTAGCCAACGGTAAACGGTACAAGTATCGTACGGGCGAAAACGAGCGTTACCGTGCTCGTTTTCGAGTTATTGACGAAAAACAGCCTAGAGCGATCGGTCCGGCGGTCGACGCGCGAAACTTTCTAAGTCCGCTCTGCTCCGAATCATCGCTCCGGCGTCAAAAATCGTCGTAAGACAAAAAATCGCCTCCCTATCTTGCAGGAAAAAATCCGGGGAACACGATGGCGTCGTCAAAAGTGCAGGTCGTCGAGCTCGTTTTCGAGAAAAAAAAAAAAAATTCTCAAAATTCGACAAAAAAATAAAACGATCTCTGGACCGTGTAGAGAATCTAAAACTGCATAAGAATCGTATAGAGGAAAATTGGCGTTCACGTGCTCGTTTTTGAGAAAAAAGTTAAAAAAGCTCTCAAAATTCGAGATAAAAAAAAAAAAAACCGTCCACCAGGTAGCCAACGGTAAACGGTACAAGTATCGTACGGGCGAAAACGAGCGTTACCGTGCTCGTTTTCGAGTTATTGACGAAAAACAGCCTGGAGCGATCGGTCCGGCGGTCGACGCGCGAAACTTTCTAAGTCCGCTCTGCTCCGAATCATCGCTCCGGCGTCAAAAATCGTCGTAAGACAAAAAATCGCCACCCTATCTTGCAGGAAAAAATCCGGGGAACACGATGGCGTCGTCAAAAGTGCAGGTCGTCGAGCTCGTTTTCGAGAAAAAAAAAAAAAAATTCTCAAAATTCGACAAAAAAATAAAACGATCACTGGACCGTGTAGAGAATCTAAAACTGCATAAGAATCGTATAGACGAAAATTGGCGTTCACGTGCTCGTTTTTGAGAAAAAAGTTAAAAAAGCTCTCAAAATTCGAGATAAAAAAAAAAAAAACCGTCCACCAGGTAGCCAACGGTAAACGGTACAAGTATCGTACGGGCGAAAACGAGCGTTACCGTGCTCGTTTTCGAGTTATTGACGAAAAACAGCCTGGAGCGATCGGTCCGGCGGTCGACACGCGAAACTTTCTAAGTCCGCTCTGCTCCGAATCATCGCTCCGGCGTCAAAAATCGTCGTAAGACAAAAAATCGCCACCCTATCTTGCAGGAAAAAATCCGGGGAACACGATGGCGTCGTCAAAAGTGCAGGTCGTCGAGCTCGTTTTCGAGAAAAAAAAAAAGAAATTCTCAAAATTCGACAAAAAAATAAAACGATCAGTGGACCGTGTAGAGAATCTAAAACTGCATAAGAATCGTATAGACCAAAATTGGCGTTCACGTGCTCGTTTTTGAGAGAAAAGTTAAAAAAGCTCTCAAAATTCGAGATAAAAAAAAAAAAAACCGTCCACCAGGTAGCCAACGGTAAACGGTACAAGTATCGTACGGGCGAAAACGAGCGTTACCGTGCTCGTTT
This sequence comes from Colletes latitarsis, assembly GCF_051014445.1. NCBI lineage: Eukaryota > Metazoa > Arthropoda > Insecta > Hymenoptera > Colletidae > Colletes > Colletes latitarsis. The sequence goes on from NW_027488367.1 coordinate 1,118,893, forward strand.
TCGAGTTATTGACGAAAAACAGCCTGGAGCGATCGGTCCGGCGGTCGACGCGCGAAACTTTCTAAGTCCGCTCTGCTCCGAATCATCGCTCCGGCGTCAAAAATCGTCGTAAGACAAAAAATCGCCTCCCTATCTTGCAGGAAAAAATCCGGGGAACACGATGGCGTCGTCAAAAGTGCAGGTCGTCGAGCTCGTTTTCGAGAAAAAAAAAAAAAATTCTCAAAATTCGACAAAAAAATAAAACGATCTCTGGACCGTGTAGAGAATCTAAAACTGCATAAGAATCGTATAGACGAAAATTGGCGTTCACGTGCTCGTTTTTGAGAAAAAAGTTAAAAAAGCTCTCAAAATTCGAGATAAAAAAAAAAAAAACCGTCCACCAGGTAGCCAACGGCAAACGGTACAAGTATCGTACGGGCGAAAACGAGCGTTACCGTGCTCGTTTTCGAGTTATTGACGAAAAACAGCCTGGAGCGATCGGTCCGGCGGTCGACGCGCGAAACTTTCTAAGTCCGCTCTGCTCCGAATCATCGCTCCGGCGTCAAAAATCGTCGTAAGACAAAAAATCGCCACCCTATCTTGCAGGAAAAAATCCGGGGAACACGATGGCGTCGTCAAAAGTGCAGGTCGTCGAGCTCGTTTTCGAGAAAAAAAAAAAAAAATTCTCAAAATTCGACAAAAAAATAAAACGATCACTGGACCGTGTAGAGAATCTAAAACTGCATAAGAATCGTATAGACGAAAATTGGCGTTCACGTGCTCGTTTTTGAGAAAAAAGTTAAAAAAGCTCTCAAAATTCGAGATAAAAAAAAAAAAAACCGTCCACCAGGTAGCCAACGGTAAACGGTACAAGTATCGTACGGGCGAAAACGAGCGTTACCGTGCTCGTTTTCGAGTTATTGACGAAAAACAGCCTGGAGCGATCGGTCCGGCGGTCGACGCGCGAAACTTTCTAAGTCCGCTCTGCTCCGAATCATCGCTGCGGCGTCAAAAATCGTCGTAAGACAAAAAATCGCCACGGTATCTTGCAGGAAAAAATCCGGGGAACACGATGGCGTCGTCAAAAGTGCAGGTCGTCGAGCTCGTTTTCGAGAAAAAAAAAAAAAAATTCTCAAAATTCGACAAAAAAATAAAACGATCACTGGACCGTGTAGAGAATCTAAAACTGCAGAAGAATCGTATAGACGAAAATTGGCGTTCACGTGCTCGTTTTTGAGAAAAAAGTTAAAAAAGCTCTCAAAATTCGAGATAAAAAAAAAAAAAACCGTCCACCAGGTAGCCAACGGTAAACGGTACAAGTATCGTACGGGCGAAAACGAGCGTTACCGTGCTCGTTTTCGAGTTATTGACGAAAAACAGCCTGGAGCGATCGGTCCGGCGGTCGACGCGCGAAACTTTCCAAGTCCGCTCTGCCCCGAATCATCGCTCCGGCGTCAAAAATCGTCGTAGGACAAAAAATCGCCACCCTATCTTGCAGGAAAAAATCCGGGGAACACGATGGCGTCGTCAAAAGTGCAGGTCGTCGAGCTCGTTTTCGAGAAAAAAAAAAAGAAATTCTCAAAATTCGACAAAAAAATAAAACGATCAGTGGACCGTGTAGAGAATCTAAAACTGCATAAGAATCGTATAGACCAAAATTGGCGTTCACGTGCTCGTTTTTGAGAAAAAAGTTAAAAAAGCTCTCAAAATTCGAGATAAAAAAAAAAAAACCGTCCACCAGGTAGCCAACGGTAAACGGTACAAGTATCGTACGGGCGAAAACGAGCGTTACCGTGCTCGTTTTCGAGTTATTGACGAAAAACAGCCTGGAGCGATCGGTCCGGCGGTCGACGCGCGAAACTTTCTAAGTCCGCTCTGCTCCGAATCATCGCTCCGGCGTCAAAAATCGTCGTAAGACAAAAAATCGCCACCCTATCTTGCAGGAAAAAATCCGGGGAACACGATGGCGTCGTCAAAAGTGCAGGTCGTCGAGCTCGTTTTCGAGAAAAAAAAAAAAAAATTCTCAAAATTCGACAAAAAAATAAAACGATCACTGGACCGTGTAGAGAATCTAAAACTGCATAAGAATCGTATAGACGAAAATTGGCGTTCACGTGCTCGTTTTTGAGAAAAAAGTTAAAAAAGCTCTCAAAATTCGAGATAAAAAAAAAAAAAACCATCTACCAGGTAGCCAACGGTAAACGGTACAAGTATCGTACGGGCGAAAACGAGCGTTACCGTGCTCGTTTTCGAGTTATTGACGAAAAACAGCCTGGAGCGATCGGTCCGGCGGTCGACGCGCGAAACTTTCTAAGTCCGCTCTGCTCCGAATCATCGCTCCGGCGTCAAAAATCGTCGTAGGACAAAAAATCGCCACCCTATCTTGCAGGAAAAAATCCGGGGAACACGATGGCGTCGTCAAAAGTGCAGGTCGTCGAGCTCGTTTTCGAGAAAAAAAAAGAGAAATTCTCAAAATTCGACAAAAAAATAAAACGATCACTGGACCGTGTAGAGAATCTAAAACTGCATAAGAATCGTATAGACGAAAATTGGCGTTCACGTGCTCGTTTTTGAGAAAAAAGTTAAAAAAGCTCTCAAAATTCGAGATAAAAAAAAAAAAAACCGTCCACCAGGTAGCCAACGGTAAACGGTACAAGTATCGTACGGGCGAAAACGAGCGTTACCGTGCTCGTTTTCGAGTTATTGACGAAAAACAGCCTGGAGCGATCGGTCCGGCGGTCGACGCGCGAAACTTTCTAAGTCCGCTCTGCTCCGAATCATCGCTGCGGCGTCAAAAATCGTCGTAAGACAAAAAATCTCCACGCTATCTTGCAGGAAAAAATCCGGGGAACACGATGGCGTCGTCAAAAGTGCAGGTCGTCGAGCTCGTTTTCGAGAAAAAAAAAAAAAAATTCTCAAAATTCGACAAAAAAATAAAACGATCACTGGACCGTGTAGAGAATCTAAAACTGCATAAGAATCGTATAGACGAAAATTGGCGTTCACGTGCTCGTTTTTGAGAAAAAAGTTAAAAAAGCTCTCAAAATTCGAGATAAAAAAAAAAAAACCGTCCACCAGGTAGCCAACGGTAAACGGTACAAGTATCGTACGGGCGAAAACGAGCGTTACCGTGCTCGTTTTCGAGTTATTGACGAAAAACAGCCTGGAGCGATCGGTCCGGCGGTCGACGCGCGAAACTTTCTAAGTCCGCTCTGCTCCGAATCATCGCTCCGGCGTCAAAAATCGTCGTAAGACAAAAAATCGCCACCCTATCTTGCAGGAAAAAATCCGGGGAACACGATGGCGTCGTCAAAAGTGCAGGTCGTCGAGCTCGTTTTCGAGAAAAAAAAAAAGAAATTCTCAAAATTCGACAAAAAAATAAAACGATCAGTGGACCGTGTAGAGAATCTAAAACTGCATAAGAATCGTATAGACCAAAATTGGCCTTCACGTGCTCGTTTTTGAGAAAAAGGTTAATAAAGCTCTCAAAATTCGAGATAAAAAAAAAAAAAACCGTCCACCAGGTAGCCAACGGTAAACGGTACAAGTATCGTACGGGCGAAAACGAGCGTTACCGTGCTCGTTTTCGAGTTATTGACGAAAAACAGCCTGGAGCGATCGGTCCGGCGGTCGACGCGCGAAACTTTCTAAGTCCGCTCTGCTCCGAATCATCGCTCCGGCGTCAAAAATCGTCGTAAGACAAAAAATCGCCACCCTATCTTGCAGGAAAAAATCCGGGGAACACGATGGCGTCGTCAAAAGTGCAGGTCGTCGAGCTCGTTTTCGAGAAAAAAAAAAAACAATTCTCAAAATTCGACAAAAAAATAAAACGATCACTGGACCGTGTAGAGAATCTAAAACTGCATAAGAATCGTATAGACGAAAATTGGCGTTCACGTGCTCGTTTTTGAGAAAAAAGTTAAAAAAGCTCTCAAAATTCGAGATAAAAAAAAAAAAAACCGTCCACCAGGTAGCCAACGGTAAACGGTACAAGTATCGTACGGGCGAAAACGAGCGTTACCGTGCTCGTTTTCGAGTTATTGACGAAAAACAGCCTGGAGCGATCGGTCCGGCGGTCGACGCGCGAAACTTTCTAAGTCCGCTCTGCTCCGAATCATCGCTCCGGCGTCAAAAATCGTCGTAAGACAAAAAATCGCCACCCTATCTTGCAGGAAAAAATCCGGGGAACACGATGGCGTCGTCAAAAGTGCAGGTCGTCGAGCTCGTTTTCGAGAAAAAAAAAAAGAAATTCTCAAAATTCGACAAAAAAATAAAACGATCAGTGGACCGTGTAGAGAATCTAAAACTGCATAAGAATCGTATAGACCAAAATTGGCGTTCACGTGCTCGTTTTTGAGAAAAAAGTTAAAAAAGCTCTCAAAATTCGAGATAAAAAAAAAAAAACCGTCCACCAGGTAGCCAACGGTAAACGGTACAAGTATCGTACGGGCGAAAACGAGCGTTACCGTGCTCGTTTTCGAGTTATTGACGAAAAACAGCCTGGAGCGATCGGTCCGGCGGTCGACACGCGAAACTTTCTAAGTCCGCTCTGCTCCGAATCATCGCTCCGGCGTCAAAAATCGTCGTAAGACAAAAAATCGCCACCCTATCTTGCAGGAAAAAATCCGGGGAACACGATGGCGTCGTCAAAAGTGCAGGTCGTCGAGCTCGTTTTCGAGAAAAAAAAAAAGAAATTCTCAAAATTCGACAAAAAAATAAAACGATCAGTGGACCGTGTAGAGAATCTAAAACTGCATAAGAATCGTATAGACCAAAATTGGCGTTCACGTGCTCGTTTTTGAGAGAAAAGTTAAAAAAGCTCTCAAAATTCGAGATAAAAAAAAAAAAAACCGTCCACCAGGTAGCCAACGGTAAACGGTACAAGTATCGTACGGGCGAAAACGAGCGTTACCGTGCTCGTTTTCGAGTTATTGACGAAAAACAGCCTGGAGCGATCGGTCCGGCGGTCGACGCGCGAAACTTTCTAAGTCCGCTCTGCTCCGAATCATCGCTCCGGCGTCAAAAATCGTCGTAAGACAAAAAATCGCCTCCCTATCTTGCAGGAAAAAATCCGGGGAACACGATGGCGTCGTCAAAAGTGCAGGTCGTCGAGCTCGTTTTCGAGAAAAAAAAAAAAAATTCTCAAAATTCGACAAAAAAATAAAACGATCTCTGGACCGTGTAGAGAATCTAAAACTGCATAAGAATCGTATAGACGAAAATTGGCGTTCACGTGCTCGTTTTTGAGAAAAAAGTTAAAAAAGCTCTCAAAATTCGAGATAAAAAAAAAAAAAACCGTCCACCAGGTAGCCAACGGTAAACGGTACAAGTATCGTACGGGCGAAAACGAGCGTTACCGTGCTCGTTTTCGAGTTATTGACGAAAAACAGCCTGGAGCGATCGGTCCGGCGGTCGACGCGCGAAACTTTCTAAGTCCGCTCTGCTCCGAATCATCGCTCCGGCGTCAAAAATCGTCGTAAGACAAAAAATCGCCACCCTATCTTGCAGGAAAAAATCCGGGGAACACGATGGCGTCGTCAAAAGTGCAGGTCGTCGAGCTCGTTTTCGAGAAAAAAAAAAAAAAATTCTCAAAATTCGACAAAAAAATAAAACGATCACTGGACCGTGTAGAGAATCTAAAACTGCATAAGAATCGTATAGACGAAAATTGGCGTTCACGTGCTCGTTTTTGAGAAAAAAGTTAAAAAAGCTCTCAAAATTCGAGATAAAAAAAAAAAAAACCGTCCACCAGGTAGCCCACGGTAAACGGTACAAGTATCGTACGGGCGAAAACGAGCGTTACCGTGCTCGTTTTCGAGTTATTGACGAAAAACAGCCTGGAGCGATCGGTCCGGCGGTCGACGCGCGAAACTTTCTAAGTCCGCTCTGCTCCGAATCATCGCTGCGGCGTCAAAAATCGTCGTAAGACAAAAAATCGCCACGGTATCTTGCAGGAAAAAATCCGGGGAACACGATGGCGTCGTCAAAAGTGCAGGTCGTCGAGCTCGTTTTCGAGAAAAAAAAAAAAAAATTCTCAAAATTCGACAAAAAAATAAAACGATCACTGGACCGTGTAGAGAATCTAAAACTGCAGAAGAATCGTATAGACGAAAATTGGCGTTCACGTGC